>NW_024962272.1:730912-744466 GCF_019238085.1 Lagopus leucura
TTACTTACAGTTATTATAAAACACTATTGAGATATAGTACAGAATAAATATTCGATCCTTTCCTTACATTGAGTAGAGTATGCCTAAATGTTCTTTTTTTTTTTTTCTTTCGTGTGTAAGAAGCTTCACTTCTGGGTCAAAGAATTTGAATGGTATTCATCTAATAATGGTTATTAAATATAATATACCCTTCTAGGGTATACTTTAACTTTTTGAAGTACGATTATATGTTGACTTGCCGAACTACAGGTCCTATGCTCTTTTTGTTCTGCATTGCGATTCTGATGTCTAAAAACAGCCTCATAACTATGGCAAAAGAACCGAGTCAATATTTTAAGTGGAATTCATGTAATCATTTTGCGTAGTGTTTTGGAATACTAGAAAAAGCTACATCTATGAGGTAAAGTAATAGATTTGATAATAATTTATAGTAATAACTTGCATTAACCTAAGCGTAAAATAGTTAAGGAATGTAGAAATAATTAAAATGAACCACAGTAATCTTGGAATTTAAGCCAGTTTCAGAGAACTTTTCCTCAAAACCTGTAGTTTCTGTAGTTTGTCCAGAATGGCTATTAGGAAATGAAAATAGGTTATGCATCTTTATTATAGGGGTTTTGGATCTTGTGTTTTGTGTTAGGTGTGTTAAGCAACCTTTTCTCCATAGGAGGATTTGCTTTCCTTTCAGGCACAAAGCACTAACTGTTTGCTTGGTGTTTGATTGTGACTTAACGGAGGATGAAAATATGTGAAATAAAAAGACAGTTTATTCTTAATTTTGTCTATTAGCTATCACTTAGTTCTTACTAGTTCTTAGTAAAAGGAGGGTAAGATGTCTAGATGTTATGAGTGGAAAAAGTTTATTTGTATATTAAAGATGGTGACTGGATAGATAAATTTTAAGTGGTAGAAAGCCCACTGGGTCCTGTTGAGCAGATGAATAGCACCTCTCTGGTGAAACCTTTAATCTGCAAATTGCTGGAGGCTGGAAGGGTATTCTGATTCTTGTTTGTTTTTGCCCTCTGTCAGAAGGAGGATACTACCTAGATCAACAGTTGCTTTTTTTTATCTGTTGTGTTTATGATGTTCCAGTGTACCTCCGTGGTTAAGTCATTGCTTTTATTTTGCCATATTAGTTTGTTTCTCCAAACTGACCGTACAGAATCTGTGAACAGCAGTTAATTTTGTGAGTTTTTTTCCAATCAAAAAAGTAAATTAACTTGAAGAATAATTAGTTAAAATTGTTTCTGCAAATAAACTTTGTACCTGACAGCTCTATTGTCTTGCGACTGATTTTTAGATTTGAAAGGTAGAAATTTTACCTACATCTAGGACTTGAATACATATTTGCATTTAATTCTCTTTGATAGTTCTTATCATAAATATATTTTTACATGTTTTTATTTCAAGCGCCTCTATGTCACATAAGTGCATGAGAGCAGAAGCTTTCATTATAAATAAATCAATTTGTTATCCACAATGAACTCATTCTGTAGAAATAACTCCTTTCTAAGACTCCCAGGTGACATAAGGGTGGCCTTTCTTCTTAAGTGAGGTCATCATTGCAGGCAGTCACATGCGGAGTCTCAAGAAGTCAATTTGGAAGCCTTCCTTCGAGGAGCTAACGATTGCTGTTACAGTGAAGTTTGATCTCTTTCTCTTCAATGTTGTAGCTTTGGTCTTTGTCACACTGGCTTCTACACGCTGTATTACCTGAAATTGGAATCATGTTTTGTGAATGTGAAATACAACGAAAACTACGTGTGTGGCTTTTAACACCCGAACTTTAGGCAACAATGGGAGGAAAATGTCTGAAATCCCATGAAATTAGTGGATTTCTTCTCTAATGCTGTGTCATGCAGCTCGTTATGGTTATAGAAAGAAATATCTCTGAAGTGATTGTTTCATTTTTTATGGCCTTTTCAGAAAAGTGGTAAACTCACACAGGAAAATAATTTAAAAGCATTTTAATTTTTTTATATTATTTTGTAAGTAAAAAGGAAAGATATGCCTAGTGACACATAGCTCATAGATACTCATAGATTTTTGTCTGCAGCTGTTATTTCTGTTGCGTACAGTATTTCAATATGTGTTAAGTTTGAAATATTAAATGTTAAGCTCATACATATCTATCTATCTGTGTTCTCTGCTGTAAACATGTCAGGCTTAACACCTGATCTAAATTCTGCTAAGGACACAACAAGTTTTTGGGGTAACTTTAAGAGCCTGATGGAGTATTTATTAATTTTTGCTTATCTACAGTCTTTTGAAAGGCTAGATGAGGCATGTATCTTTTGTGAAATACTATTATATAAAGTTCCATTATTTTATTAATTTATTAATACACCTCTTATGTATCTTTTTCAGGGTATTGAGGAATGGAATATTGCTCATCTTAATACAATATTGGATGTTGTAGGAGAAGACTGTGGAATTTCTATTGAGGGTGTGAATACCCCATACCTGTATTTTGGCATGTGGAAAACAACATTTGCATGGCACACTGAAGATATGGATCTCTACAGCATTAATTATCTCCATTTTGGGGAGCCGAAGTCATGGCAAGTTTTAATTTTTCTAGAAGCTTATTTATCTGTGTGTTTCAGCTGACTAAAACAAGCAGTTGGGGTGCAATTGCTTCACAGTGATTAACTTTACTCAAAGGCCAAGACAGCATTCTCAGCTAAGAAAAGCAATGAAATGGGAGGTCTGTGATATAAAGAACACTGCAGTAATGTACTCTTCTGTTTTAAAGAACAAGGCTAATAAGTAGAGCTTATGTGAGTTCAAAAGAAATAGGTTGTAATGATTCAATTTGAGAAGTTTAGAGTTGACAAATCCAAGGATATTTGAGAAAGCTCTTGTGAGGCCTCTAAGAAATCGATTTCTTTGGTTCAAGTTGTTTGGGCCTGATTTGTCTTTTGGGACTGCTTACAGCTTTTTGTATTTAAGATGCTTTTAATTGCGGTTTTTTGTTTGTTTGTTTGTTTGTTTTCGTTTTGTATCAGAATTTTATTATTCAGTTATTCGGTTATTCAGGCCCGGTAGCAAAGGAGGTTCAGCATTGACACGTTTCCCAAATAGGAAGTTTCTACTGTCCTTTTCACTTCATTTAATTGAAGAGCCTTTTGTTTGAAAGAGGGATAAGAAAGTGAATATACAGACTGTGGTCTTACGGGTATGTCTTAAAGCACAATAGAGAAATGATTTCCTGCTGATTGTAAGATTTTTTTTTCTCTCCCTGAAATACCTGTAGAAGAAATAGCAGTGGACACTAATTTCTTTTCCTGGACCAAATTGGCCCATATTGTTTCAGAATGTTGCACTAAAGTTCACTGACAATTTTTATCAGTTAGAGGCTTATTTATTTATTGTTACATCCTTGCTGGAGGAATGCTGCAATAATTTATACTAATGCTGTTATCGTATTCAAATGTTCTTGTGTTAACATGATTTTAGCATATTCTTTCAGACAAATAAAGGAATTGCAGCTAATGTTTGCTTTTAAAATTAAAGCTGAGTGAACTGAATTGTGCTTTTTTAAGGAAAACAAATGAAACCTTGGTGAAAAATATTGTATTAAAAAGCATTATAGTGTGTTTTCTTATGAGAGTAGCTTCCGCCTGAAATCCCAGGTGAGCTTTTGCAGGCAGCTGTTAAATCTGACAGCTGTGATTGTCTTTATGGAATTTGGAGCTTTCTCCAATAGTTAGGCATAGATAATCTTCCATTTCTTCTTATTCTCTGTGCACTTCATCAAGAGACAGGCAAACAAGTACATATTATGTGGTGTGTACTGATTCCTTCATTGACTGCTTTATTTGAAACACAGGAAGTATGTCAGGTAACCATTAGTGAAGTCAGAATTATGGTTATTTTTCTGTCTACATATGTATATATTTGTGTAATTTATATGCTTGCTTTATACATTACTTTTTACCTGCAGAGAAGTCCTAAGGATAGGCAATAATTTGAGAGGAAGAAATGAATTAATACAATTCAGAAGCATTGAAATAGAACAGTATGAGGGGAGAAGAGAAGGATGTTCCGAGGGAAGGTTTGAGAGAAAGAAAAACAGCATCTGCTGTGATTGCTTGCTGCCAGGCAGAATTTTTCCTGCACCTCTTCCTTTGTGTCTTTTTTTGTTTGTTTGTTTCTGAGGGGAAGGAAATCTTGAAGACACTACCTCATTTAACATCACTGTTTTTTTATGAGAACAGTCTTATTACCAAGAATAACCACTGGCATGATTTACCTAATTTGTTATTCCAGTTTGTTGTTTGCATGTTTCGTAATGGTATCTCAGAGCTGTGGATTCACTCTGGAAGTTTCTTCACTCTTCCATTTGTTGTTAAGTATATTCATTATCTTCTGTTGTAATTATTATTTCAGGTTTATAGGCCTTGATTGAAGATATTTTTAATGTAAAATTTGAGGAGTTTGACATTCAAATATAGAACTGCTCTTTGACATTAATGCTTCACCTAATGCAGTTGTTAGTTGGTAGTAAAATGTTAGCCTGTTGGGATGTGTGTTATATCCATGCATAAAATATAGATAATGCTTCAATTTGCATTATAAATTTATAAATGACAAAAATCTGCATAAGTTATTTGCATTTTGGAAATTATTTCTTGCTGTATGAAGTATCTGAAAGCAGTGCTTACTTGTGGTGCTATTTACCTGACTGATACAAAAAAATGTGGTGTAAATAGAATTTTTTTTGCCTTTCTAAAGGTTGAGATGTAAGCATTCTTGAAAAATATTAATTACACATGTGCAAAAATGATTATTAAGCAGTCAGTTATTTTCATGGCACTGTGGAAGTTTCAAACATTAAAATAATTGGAGTACTCTTTTCTTAAGAGAAAATGAGGATATGTGGACGGCATGTTTAGGTTTTTGTTTTTGAAAGATTTGAAAGATTTTTAGTGATAATGTCAAGAAAAGGACTGGTTTCTTAAGGAGAGACCTTAGCTAAATTAGATTAAGTATCACTACTGTAAGAGAATCTGTGGTGATGCTCAAAGCACGTGGGTTAGGTTTAGAAATTCTGAGTTGGGGAGCTCAGTGGAGCCAGGATGGTGAGAACACTGATCTCAAGATTGCCTCAGGTTCTTTCATGGGCTACTTTGATGTTGCCTCTTGACTACTGTAGTTGTTTACTCTATTTTTACAGATTTGCTAATGTAGAATGTGTACCAGTATCTGTTATATCTGCCTTGGAAATTTGAGGAAGTGTTATACCATGTTATGGGCTATGAGACGCATTAAAACATGATTTCACATGAAAGCTTTCAGAATTTGAATATCTGCAGCAAAGAGATAGTGATGGGGTTAAAATATTGAGGAATGAAACGGGTGGTGTTGTGATGCTATTAATACAGAGAAAATTGTAGTCAAAAAGTGGTGTAGAAGGGATGACATGGTCAGACTAGAACTAGTACTACAGATAGAATCTCTTTTAACCTGGTTTTGATGGTGTCTTCTGGAGTATCATAAATAGGGTTTTCATTGTGCTCAGCAGGTGACAAAGACTGGTGAAAATTGGGCCAGGTGAAACAAAGTTCAGCGTGGGTAGAAGAGTGCTGTTAACTTTTGTAAGTCATGCGTACCATTTACAGAACTGGCGTGTTTCCTATTTGTGTTGTATGTCTCAGAAAAGCAACAGATAAAATTACAGTGATGTGCAGATATTTTAACATGAAGTGGGAGTAATCTGCAAAACCTTCCCTGATAGATGGGAAGGTGGTTATGACCAAGTAAGGAGAGGATCAGCCACATTTACTTTAAAATTATTAGAAAAGGAGCAGAAATAAGACTGTCAGGAAACACAGAGGTAGCTGTAATCAGAATTCTGACTGTAAAAAGGTAGCTATAATGTGTCAAGCTTGTCAGCACTGTTTCTTGGTCTTGAAACTGCTCACGTATTTGGAGGCTATGGTGTTCACCATGAGAGTGCAGGTATTTCAAGTTTCTATCTACTTCTGAGGATGAGGAGAGGCTGTTAGAGCTGGGATTGTTCAGCTTGGAGAAGAAAAGGCTCAGGGGTGGATCTCATTAATGTACATAGGTTGCTTTAAAAGTAATGCCTCCTGTTTATTTCAATAGAAACTACAACAAAGAGCACAAGAGCACTATTTAGTAGAACAAATTCTAGCTACAAAAGACTAGTTTTAAACATTGTCACCAGCATTAGATGTGCTTTTTCACCAGCAGTGAATAGGAGCCTGTATGCCACACTTGTAAAAATCTGCACCAGTGGAGGTGACCCATTGTCACTGCTGTTGAAATGCACCTCCCACTTCGAGCAGGTTTGGAAGGTGGGAACTGGAGGAGCAATGTCCCTCCCAGTGTAAGTGAACATCAGGTTTGTAACCACCCGAGGGACCTGATCATCCCTAAGTCACTGGGTCCTAGTGAGATGCATCACAGAATCCTGAGGGAATTGGCTGATGCAGACGCCACCCCTCTCTTAATTATGTTGGAAAAGTCATAGCAGTCAGAAGTAGTCCCTGGTAACTGGAAAAAAAAGCACTATCATACCCATATTTAAGAAGAGTGGAAAGGATGGCCCAGGAGCTCCCAACTGTTAGCTTTATTTCTGTGTCGGAGAACACAGAGCAGATCATTCTGGAAGTTAAGGCGCATGGAAGAGAGGGAGATGATATTGTCAGCATAGCACCACCAAGAAAATTCCTGCTGACCAACTTATGGCCTTCTGTGGTGGCATAACTGTGTCAGAGGTCAAGGGAGGAGCCACTTCTGGGACTTCAGTAAGGCCTTTTACACAGTCCCCCATAACATCCTTCTTTCTAAATTGGAAAGATGGATTTCATGAATGGACTGCTCAGTGGATGAGGAACTGCTTACAAGTTTGCACCCAGAGAGCAGTGGTCAGTGTCCAGATGGAAATCAGTGAAGGGTGGTGCCTCTCAGGGGTTGGTGCTAGAACCAGTGCCCCTTAATATTTTCATCAGTGACATTGATGGTGGGATTGGGTGCACTCTCAACAGGTTTTGAGATGACACCAAGTTTGGGGGTGTGGTTGATATGCCTGAGGGAGGTGATCCCATCCAGAAAGACCAAGACAGACTTGAGTGATGGACTCGAGAGCTTCATTAGATCCAACAAATCCAAATGGAGAGTCTTGTACCTGGTCATGGCAGCCCCTACTATCCATACAAGCTGAGACATAAAAGGATTAAGCATAGCCCTTCCAAAAAGGACTTGGGAGTACTAGTGAATGGGCAGCTGGACATGAGCCAGCAATGTGCCCTCGCAGCCAGGAAGGCCAACTGTATCCTGGGCTGCATCAGAAGGAGCATGATCAGAAGATCAAGGGAGGTGATTCTGCCCCTCTGTGCTGGTGAGACCTCACCTGGAGTACTGCATCCACATATGGTGTCCTCAGGACAGGAGAGACCTGATAGGGCATGTCCAGAAGAGGGTCACCAAAATGATCCAAGGGATGAAACACCTCTCCTGCGAGGATGGGCTGAGAGAGCTGGGTCTGTTCAGTCTGGAGAAGAGAGGACTCTGAGGTGACCTGATAGTGCCCTTTCAGTATCTAAAAGGGACTGTAAGAAACAAGGGGACGGACTCTTTAGCAGGGTCTGTTGTGACAGGACGAGGGGAGATTGTTTCAGGCTAAAAGAGGGGAGGTTTAGACTTGATAAGGAATTCTTTTTTTTTTTTTTTTGTGATAAGAGTAGTGAAACAGTAGAAGAAATTGCCTAGAGAGGTGGTATGATGTCCTGTCACTGGAGACATTCAGGGTCAGGCTAGATGGAGCTCTGAGCAAGCTATGGATGTCCCTGTTCATTGAAGAGGATTTGGACTAGATGACTTTTAAAGGTCCCTTCCAACTCAAATTATTGTAAATGGGAGTGACATGACCCTTCCTCCAGTCATCCGGGACCTCACCTGACAGCCACGACTTTTCAAATATGATGGAGAGCGGCTGAGCAACCACCTCAGCCAGCTCCTTCAGAACCCTGGGATGCAAGCCGTCCGGCCCCATAGACTTGTATGCATTCAGTCTCATGAGGCAATCTTGGACTTGCTCAGCCCTTGCAGTGGGGGGAGATTTACCGCCCTGGTCTCCACCTAGAGGTTTAGGGATGCAGGGCTCAAGGACTGAGAATATAATAATGAGAAATACTGGAATCCTGGCCGCCAATAAAGACCAAGGCAAAGCACTCATTCAGTCCCTCAGCCTTCTCTTCGTCTGTTGAAGCCAGTTCTCCTTTGACATTTACCAAAGGAGGTACACTCGCTTTGGCCTGTCTCTTCTGGCCAATGCATCTGTAGGATGTCTTCCTATTGTTCTTCATGTCCCTTGCCAAGTTCATTTCTGCCTGTGCCTTGGTTTTGCTTTGCCCTCAGTTTGCCCAGCAGGTCCTTGCCGAGCCTTGCTGGTTTCCTACCTCCTCTGCCCACTTTCTTATTCAGAGGGACGGAGGGCTCTTGTGCTTTTAGGAAGGCATCCTTGAAGAGCAGCCAGCTCTCCTCAACATCTTTGTTTTTAAAGTCCTCTCCTGTCCTGAGGACTCCAAATTCATATGCTTGCTTTATACGTTACTTTTTACCTGCAGAGAAGTCCTAAGGATAGGCAGTAATTTGAGAGGAAGAAATGAATTAATACAATTCAGAAGTCTTGAAATAGAACAGTATGAGGGGAGAAGAGAAGGATGTTCTGAGGAAAGATTTGAGAGAAAGAAAAACAACATCTGCTGTCCATTGAACAGCTTGAAGTTTGCTCTTTCAAAGTTCAGGGTCCTGATGCCACTCTTTGCCAGGCCCACATCCCTCAAGATAATGAACTTGACCAGGGCATGGCCACTGCAGCACAGGCTGCCTCCAACCTTAATGCCTTTAATGTGTCATTTTGTGACTGTGTAATTTTGTGATTCATACCCGCTTCACGTCAGACACCATTTTGTCAGACTTCCTCTCTGCTGCCTTCTGCTGCATAGCAAGAAAATATAACAGGATGCTGGTGGGAAGGTTCAGCCTCTACTGTCATACAACCAACATGCACCTCTGGTGTTGGGGGGCAAGATATTAAAATAGGAGGCATTACTTTCAGAGCAGCTCTTGTGTATAAATATCAGAAAGAAAGGTGCTAAGAGGATGGAGCCAGGCTTTTTATATTGGTGCCTAGTGAGAGGAGAAGAAGCAGTTGGCACAAACTGACACAGAGGAGGCTCCATTGGAACATCAGGAAGTCCTTGACTGTACGAACAAGTGAGCACTGACACGTGTTGTCCAGAGGAGTTGTGGAATCTCCTCCTTGGAGATTTTCAGAAGCCTCCTGGGCATGGTCCTAGGCACTAGATGACCTTTCAGTGTCAGCCTTTCCTGATGGAAGGATCAGACTACTGCAGATTCCACCTTTGTAGCTTCAGTAGAACAGTGAATTTGAAGGCATTACCACAGTAGTGATTCTGAACTAGAAAATGTAACTGCTTAGACTCTGATGTTTAGAACAATGTTATTAATGTGGCAAAAAATTAATTACTTCCTGAAGCATGATGGAAAGATGACCGTAAACCTTCAGAAAGCAGAACTGAATTTTAAACTTATATCATTTCTAGTGATGTTGTGGTGTAACTGTCGGTTTTTTTAATATTCTTTAATAAATTTTTCTGTGGAAATTTATGGCTCAGTGATTTTACAGACACACATAGCTTTGCATTTATTTTAATTTTTTAAAACATTGAGGTTATTAAATTTGTAACTGTAAATGATTTGAGATGCATCTGTTTTGATTCAACTTCACGAACTGCTTTACCGTGTCTGTACTGTGGGCAAATCAAATTTTATTTAGTGTTTGGGTTTTTTCTTTTTGTCCTGGACAAAATGAACGCAAGGCAATCAAGAGTGGAAGTCAGTGTACGACTGACAGTTTATAGAATTTTGTGCTGATCCTTGCACTACTGACTCGTTGGAAATCTCTTTGTCAGCCTAACCCTATACATTTTTTTATGACAAGTACAGGTCTCATTTTCTCTTTCTGGAAACTAGGGACTTGTCATCTCATAGTCGTTCTCAGAAGCTATTAGAGGCTGCATTTTTCATCTTGGAAATGATATTAAGGAGTCCTTGGAAAAAGAAAAGCAAAGTATATTTCAGAGATCTTTGTATTTGTGTCTATACTATCACTTAGCTCCACTGCTTTCCTTGCTGTGAAAGTAGAATTCACTTTCTGTAGATTGAAAGCATGTGACTCATTCTAGCAGGGTATCCTAGGCTGTCACACAGTGAGAGCTATGCAATTTGTAGAACATATAACAGATATTAGTGATTTTTGACATTCTTAGCAGCCAGTGAGGACAAATTGTCCTTTTTCTTCTTTCCAATACAGATTCCCAGAGTGAGGACTTAGATTTTAATTTGTATCTTGAATTCTTCCTTAAGCTGGGATTTCGTTGGTGAAGCAAACTTGGAGCTAGAAGTTTTTTGTAGAGACAGAATGAATGCTGGTGGATGCAGAACATTTGAAGTTTAAATAGTTGGTATTTGTCAGACTGAAAAGTTTTTGAATCTCCAAAGAAATACAGTTTAAGACTGCATTATTAAGAATTTTGACTTCTGATGACTGTTTTTTTCATATTAAACACTATTTGTGTGAAAATTGATGATGCACTGTCATACTTTTCTACCTAATTAAAGACAGTATAGATGGATATGTAAATATCTATCATGTCTTTGCACTGAATTGAGGTGAAACAAAGCTTAATTCTGATACAGACAGAAAATAGGATCGGTGATTTGTTTTTAGCTACATTATGCAGGATTTTTTTAAAAATTGTATGTTGAATTTTGTTTCAGGAAGCACAGTTATATTAAAGTAACTTTACGCCGCATTTTTCTAAATCAGTATTCTCATACTGCTACGTTAAAAGTTTTCTAACAGTTTTCTAACTTAACAAAGAGAAACTGTGATGCTAAGTTACTGTTCGAATTTAGTTAATGTTAAAGTGAACACAGTAGAACATTACCAACATTTTAATTGCATATAACTGCATTTGTTTAGTTTTATTAACATTGTTTAGAGGTTTTACAACTGGAGTCATTGTCCCTGGAGGTGTTTAAGGAAAGGGTAGATGTAGCACTTAGGGATGTGACTTTGTGGGCAGTACTGGTGGTAGGTAATCTTAGAGGTCTTTTCCAACCTTTTTTGATTCTGTGATACTACTCTTAAAAATCTTTGTGGCATTACTGTTGAAAGACTTGGTAGCTTTGGGCTGGATTTGTTTCATTTCAATGCTGTCTTTGTAAGAAAGTTTAGTAGCTTTTAATGTGCAAACTCTCCTGACTTTTAAAAATGAAATTATATCTTTTTAAAATTATTCCTGGGAATTATAATTGATTAAGTTTATAGTGTGGTCCAGATTTTTAAATTTTATTACAACCCTGAAGTCTCTGTTCTGGCTCTGCAGAATTCGGATGGGTGAAAATAGGTGCTTCATGGAGGAATACATTGTGATAGACGTGATGAATGAAGAACTGCTCAGTCTAGACAATAGGCAAAAGAGGGGAAGATTTAAAATCTTGTGGTTTAATCATATAAGAACTGTAGGGACTGGGATTTGGATGCATATTTTTCTTAAGTTGTATTCCTAAGTCATCACTAAAGAGCAGGGTACTTATTTAAAGACGTTGAGATAGTCCTTCTGTATAAATGTGCATTTTGGCTGCAACCAAGAATTTAACAAAGAAGTGAAAATTCTATTCTCTTCAGCTAGTCTGTCAACTCTGTATCTCACCAAACTATACCTTAATAGTTAAGTTGTGGGAGTATATTCTTCCCTGTCCCATGTTACTAGTGATGTGGGTGCAAGTAAGGAAAATGGAGGAGGAAAGATTTCACTGTATAGAAGATGAGAAATCTTGCATTTCTAATGTTTGCAAACAGAAGGTTTCTTTAATCTCCACTAACTGGTCATGAGGTAAAAGGAAAAATCCTGAGGCTAGGGAACAGAATTAAGACTTTCTGTTAGTTGTTGTTGTTGCTGTTGTTGTTGAATACTTTACTGTGGAGGAAAGGGAAAAAAAACCACACATGAGTATGTATTTACCCCTGTGAACAAGAGATTGTTCTGAGGCTGTTGCAGACTGTTGTGTGTACTTTGGAGGTGTTAGAATGCTTTTACAAGGCATCAGACTGATATGAAGGAATCATTTAATGAATATTCATATATTAATGTCACACACTACCACAGCAGCAATATTAGAAATGATGCAAGTTGTGTGCAGTGATTTTACCACAATTGAACTTTTAAATGGCCTTCCAGAGTTTGGAAGATTGGCTTCTATCAAGAGATTGAGTAAAAAATCTTTAAAATTCAAATGCTGTAGTAATGCTGTTTCCTATATTTTTTTTCCCTGAAATTACATTAGTATAATGATATTTATTATCAAATTTTGTTTAGGCTTTTTCTGTCATTTCCTCTGTCTCATTTTAATATAAGTACAGAAACCTAATTTTACTATGATTTATGCTTATTATCAGGACAGTCAGATGTTTATACCATAACCGAAAGTGAGGAAAGAACATGAAATTAATCCAAAAATCACAAAATTATTGATAAATGATGTAAGTGTGCCTTAAAGTTATTTAAAAAGATCTGTTGTCTGTTCACATAAATAATTTGAGTCCTGTTTTCCATAAGCACTTTTAATGTAGTAGACTTTTTTTTTTGCTGCTTGACGTTTTTGCCACAGTCTCTCAAATGGAAATTTAGAAAGTAATATTGCTGTGGAGAGATGATATTAGTTGGCTTTGTGTTTTCTCAGATGTGTATTAGTTATTTTTTCTTCTGAAGACTGTAATTTTCGTCTACGTTTTCCTTTGAGTTAAGCAATTTCATCTGAGGTCCACATGCTTTTGGTTAGTTTGTTGAAATGAGCTATGCTAAAGTTTCCATTTCTGACTTAAAGAAAGATTAAAGGAAATGGAAATTTTCTTTGGTGTCTTGTTATAGAGACCTGCAACATCCAAATGTTCCTAATAAAACTGAGCTTGAGTAAAATGCATATTTCGTTTTTTCCTTGCTATATACTTTGCCATACAAGGAGAAACTGTTTTCCTACGGAAAATTCACTCTCATCGAAAAGTAAATGTGAAGAAAACAGTACTTTGGAGGTTATTTACGTTTTGCATCTCAGAATGTAAAAAAAATAGTAACCAACAGAGTTATTAAATTTAAGCAGGCATTGCTTTTTTTAGCTAAGTTTGCAGAAGATTGGTTTTTCACATCACAGTCAACTATGTTTGTCAGCGAACTTATTTTCTAAGCTATGGGACTGAGTGATCACAGGGGCCAGACTGTAGTTTGTTACTGTCTCCTCTGAAGAATATGGATGGGACAGCGAGCCTTCATTATCAGTAGTTTGTGGGTAAGCAGTGAATGTTACTCCATGATGCTGAGATTTATTTAGAAAAAAAAAAAAAACAACGATGCCAACTGTTATTTAAAAAGAAATTTGGTACTTTTTCCTGGCCCTGAATATTCAATGTTGCTGGATAAAACTGAAATGCCATTA
>NW_024962272.1:744566-810523 GCF_019238085.1 Lagopus leucura
CCCCCCCCCCCCCCCCCCCCTTTTTTGCACTGTATTGATGATCTGAGAAGGAATTAGAGTGTTTTTTTATTTAATGTTTGACATGGTAGACCAAGCATCCAGTTAAATTCACATCACCATACTTCGTCTGGCTTCCAAGACAGGCACGTGCATTTAAAAAGGCACAGTTTTCTAATATATTGTGTTTGGAACCAAGAAGAGGTATTACTCCATAGTGTCTGGAGAGTGAGTTTGGGTCTTCTAATGATACTGCAAAGGCAGCCTCCTCTTCCTGATCCCTTAACCAAAGGCAATAGCATCAGAGGGAAGAAATGAAGGATCAAAGGTTAGATGCTGCTGCATTCACCAGAAGAGGACAGTGGTGAAAAGCACCAACTTAGGTTTAATGAACTATTGATTGATAAATTTATATTCTCTAAATAAATAGGTGGAGCACAGTTAAATCACTTGTCCCCATTTATCTTCCTAATCGCTTAAAAGGTACCATTTTTAATATGACCTCAGTTTTCAAGTTTTGTCTTTTTGTACTACTAATAAGTACTTAACATATATGCAGGTATAGATAGAGGTATATGGCTGTGTATTACCGCAGATATACAGCCTGATGCACTTACAGAACAGGTTTTCAAAGTAATCACAGTCCAATTAGAGACAAGAAAAGCAAAGTCTCCAGTTTGTCTTCTTAGACAAAAATACTGTCTCTTTTGGTTTTACTTTGGAGTTCAGTGTTTAATGGCATGGAGTGCAATAGAAAATGCTATACATAGCTGTATAGCTGAGGTGTGAAAGTTAAAAATGTTTTAGATTATTATGTGTGCGCAGATGCACATTTAATGTGTGGTGGAGAACAGGCACAGTACAAAAGTACAAGTGGGGAGAAACAATTTTGGAAAGATAGAATTCTGAATAAAACTGCACTCAGCAGAGTCAAGCCAAAAGTTTCTTTGTTTAGTAGCATTTGGAGTGAGCTGTCAGGCATGGGCTTTGTTAAACTTGTTCTGTTTGGAGCTCAGACTGTTGTGTTGGAATAGTCGTGCTTCTGTGCAGCAGTTTCAGTTGTAAGAGTTAAAAATTTGTGTGTGCAATAGGTGCAAATGAAGGCTGGAGATAGAGTAATGTTGTGCCGAGTGAGGGGCTGTGAATGGCTCGTTTGTTTTTTCTTAATGAGTTGACAGGAAATATGAAATAAATTTGTGTTCATAATATAGTACAAGAGAAAAATCTGCATGATGACTTTGAAAATGTGGGTTTGAACTATTCTAAGTATGCATTTTTCCCCTTTCTGAACTGTATTTTTTTTAAAAAAATAATTAAATGTTGTTAAAATACCGAAAGCCGATTAAATCACACACTGAAGTTGTTGAAGTCAAAAGTGGAGTCTAATGCATAGACATACTGGTGACGTGTATAAAGTGCAATGAATCCGTGATGAACAAGGTTGTGTGTTTGCTCAGGTATCACTCACTTTGCAAAGTTGTTGCAAATTGCTTGTGGAATCGTGTAAAAATATTTTATTGTAGGAACAGAATGTTTCCAAGATCTGCACAATTTCTGAATTTTTAGAAAATGTGTTTCTTAAGAATTGGAATTTGTTACAAAGGCAAGTAGCTTCTCATTCCACAGCACTGACAGTAAGAAAAAAATTCAGGAGGCATTTAATACTCATATTTTTCTATTGAACTTTTTTGTGAAATACATTAAAAAGCAAAGAAGGTAAACCTGTGGGAATTGTATTCGTTTTGTTATGTGTGTTTTTATTTCACTTGGAAAACAAAAGTGGCTCTTTTTTCATTGGAGTTATGAATGTCAGTATGCATGATTTTAAATGGTAATGCATTTTTGAACTGTGTATTATAATTTTTAAACTAACAGGAAGTTAAAATTGTTTCTCAAAATACCTTTATCTGTACTTTTCCCTCAGAAAATAATATATGAAAGTTGTTCCAAAAGTAACGCATCCTGTTTTGTGATGCTAGCCCATGATGAGTATGTTAGTAAATTTGCAGCAGAGGTTGAACTTTCCCACCAATATTCCATTGCATTTTGTTGCCATGTGACAGATGGCAGCAACAGAGCACACTGACAGAATGGTGTCTGACATGGAAGTGCAGATGGAGCAAAGGTGTGTCACTGAATTCTTCCATGTGGGAAAAATGGCACCAATTGACATTCACTGACACTTGTTGAACATTTCTGGAGACCAGCCAGTGGATGTGAGCACAGTGAGATGGTGCATTTCAGCAGTGGTGGCAGCAACAGTGGGTCATCTCCACTAGTGCAGTATTGTGTGAGCCTGGCATGCAGGCTCTTGTTCATCACTAGAGAATGCAGAGCTAATGGTTGATAGCTAACTGCTGAAGAACAGTCTTCTGTAGCTGAGAATGTGCTCTTTGAAATTTTATTGTTAGTATACTCCTTGTATCTGTTGTCATTTCCATGGAAATAAATGGGAGGCGTTATTTTTGGAGCAACCTGTGTATTTTTTCTATTTAATTTTTTTCACTCATTAATCTTCTTGTTTTCTGTCCTTAAGGTACTTAATTATCTGCAAAATACTGTTTTGTAAAGTAATTATTTCTTTAAACATGCAATCCTTTTCTTCACGTGAATTTTAGGTATGCAATCCCTCCAGAGCATGGGAAACGGCTTGAACGACTGGCTCAAGGTAATATTTTCAGTGTTTCTGTATGTGAGACATTTGAAGGACAAGTCTCCAGCAAATTGAAAAACGTCCTCTACTGAACTACTGTGCTTTATTAGTTCTTAGCCAGGAACTGACAAAGCCAGGAACGCCTTTTAATACTCTAAGGAATTTTAAGGGCGCAAAGTAAGCCTTTTTCTTACTACTTTATTTTGTAGTGGCATTTTTAGGTTGATCCTGTTTGTGAAAATAACACAACATTTTGTCCTTTTTGTTCATTAGATTTTCATTGCAAATATCTTTGCCTCTTTCCATGCCCTTGCTTTTCCTTACCATAGTTTCTTGCCATCGGAAGCTTTTGAATTTATAGTCAATTGTAGTTAAATTTGGTTCAAAGAAAGAAATGTTTAAGAGAACTGTGTTTTCTGAAGTTCCACAGAAGTGGAGTGGAATGTCAGGATAGAGAAGGGAAACTTAGTACCTCTGAGAAGGGGTGGCTCACAAAATACACTAGCTGTAAATCTTATTTATAGCAGCCTACTGGCCAACGAGCAGCATAATAATGTACACTAATTCCCCAAAGCATGTAGTGACTTGTGCTCTCCGAAGGTGTGAGGAACATCTTTTGAGAAGAAGCAGAGAATATTGTGGGCATGGGGTCTAAAGAATAAAGAAGGATAATTTATAGAAAAATGTTTCTTGCACAGTTATTTGTTTTATTTTAAATAACAACTACAGAACTCCTCTTATTTCTAGATCGAGTAGTACATATGAACACAGGAATAATTAGGCGTGTTTCTAGACCTGCAGCCTATGTTTTATAGCCTGCTATTGATGATACTATATAAGGAATGCCAGAGGGGTTGTGGATGCCCCTAGGGGCATTTGAGGCCAGGCTGGAGGAGGCTCTGGGCAACCTGGTCTAGTGATTGGTGACTCTGCCCACGGCAGTAAGTTGAAACTAGATGATCTTCGAGGTCCTTTTCATTCCTGCCCGTTCTGTGATTCTGTGACTCTATGAATACCACTGAAAGCTGATAATTAGATGTTGTGTATCTGGACAGTCTTCTGAAAACACTTGTTCATTTTCTTTTCATATCTATTTTATGCACATATATATGCATGGCAGTTTTTATGAGCAATAATTAAACTAGTTATTGAGAACAATAATATCATGTGTATCACTGAGATGTGAGGGTAAAGACAAGAGCTTGCAGCCTTAAAAGCACAGATTAAAAAGGCAGATTTCAACCTGGATAATTGCTATCATTATTCTGAAATTTCCCACATGAAAACTGAGAGAGTTTCTGCTGAGAGAGTTGTCATGTATTTCTGATTTCCACATCTTTAGTTTATCACCTGCAAAGTATAAAATTATTCTTGTGTCTATGTTGAAGGTTCTGATTTTCACTGGTAAGTATTTTGAGGCATGTGGTAGACCAGGCGAATCCCAGTTCCCTCAGCCTCTCCTCATAAGACTTGTGCTCCAGACCCCTCACTAGCTTCATTGCCCTTCTCTGGACATGATCCAGGACCTCAATGTCTTTCTCTTAGTGAGGGGCTGAAAACTGAACACAGTACTCAACGTGTGGCCTCACCAAGGCTGGGCACAGAGGGACAATTACTTCCTTTCTTGTGCTGGCAGCACTATTTCTGATGCAAGCCAGGATGCCATTGCCCACCTTGGCCACCATGGCACACTGCTTGCTCATTGACCAATACCTGCAACCACTCTGCCCCAAGCCTGTAGCATTCCCTGGGGTTCTTGTGGCCAAAGTGCAGGACCCAGCACGTGGCCTTTGTCCCACTAGCCTCAGTCTGGTGACCCAGCCTGTCCAGATCCCACTGTATGGCCTTGCTACCCGCCAGGCAGATCAACAGCCAACTTGGTGTCATCTGCAGACTTACTGAGGGTGCACCGAATGCCCTCATCCAGGTGATCAATAAAGATATTGAAGAGGACAGGCCCCAGTAGCAACCCCTAGGGAACACCACTCCTGACTGGTCGCCAGTTGGATTTAGCTCCATTCACCACCACTCTCTGGGCCTGGCCTTCCAGCCAGTTCTTCAGCCAGCAAATCTTTGATCCACACCTTGATTACTCAGGAGAAGCAAAGATTTGATGTATTTAAAATCTTCTGTACGTCCACTTTTGATGTTTACTGGGAAGATGGTATTTGGGTTGATAGAATTTTTACTTGATACGGTTGAGCTGCTTTCAATCATACTATAGGATTTCACATTGACTGCTTATAGCTGTGCAGCAGTTTATTGCTAACTCTTCAGGTTTATGCATTCTGTAAACTAGTGTGTGCTCAACACTTTTTTTTGAGGGCAAGGAAAGCGAATGGGCAATTTCAGCAACATTTGTTCATTCCTTTTTAAGAAGTAAGTGCGAGTGATGGGTACCATTGTTTGGAGCAGACTAAAAAAACTCAGTTTTTTCTTTGACATACTGTAGTTTACTCAGATATGGGGGTAACCTGTACAAATTCAGGAACTAGGTAACTTTTTGAGAGACGTGCTTTGCTACACCTTTAAAAAAATAAGTTCACATTTTCATGGGAACTTATGACGTTGCTTAGTGTAAATTTCTATAAGAAAATACTGTGTTAGCAGATGAGGTCCTGAGATTTCTCAGGGCTCTTACTGCTGCTAACGGTGGCTTACTGTGTAGGAGGAGTGGGACGTAGAAACATGGGGAAGTTGTGGAAATCTCCAGAAACATGGTATGTTGGAAGCTGGTAGGACACGTGGTGTGGGGAGTAGTGTCTCAGTCAGAATTGGCAATAAGCTAAATGAGACCTTCTTCTCAGTACAGCAGTATCACTCAACAGTTCTTAGGACAAGAACCAGTGAAAGTATTGTAGGACAGGCAGAGCTCAGGCCTGAGTAATACTGGCTTACACATTTTTCCACAGATGGGAGCAGTAACCTACCCATGCTTCATAATAGCTTTGTTTAATGAAGCTGCCCGAGCATGTCAAATCAGCATTTTCAGTGCGCACCTGCATGGAAGTTGGCAACTACTGCTGATAAGCGTATGACAGTACATGCTACAAGGATGTGTAGTGAATACAAATCTGCATTCCTTGCTGAATCAGAATAAGTATGATCGAAACTTTATTATTTTTATTTCAGAACTGGGTTTTGAACAGTGAGTATCAAATTGAAAATAGAATCAGATGTTGAACAATGAAAGTCACATTTTGGATAGTATTTTTATCTGTTATATTCAGGGAATGAAGGTAGATTTCTGTAGGAGAGCTACATGCTCATACATAGGTTTTTATTGTTACAGAAGGTAGGTGTGTTAGTTTTACAGACAGATACCTCCAACATTTCCTGCTTTCAGTGTTTGACTCTAATATCTTCTACGTTGTTTTTCATCGAGTAGGCTGCTTTTGTGATATCTTTGATCCAACTAGTAGTGTGGAAGATACAGTTCTTAAGATGTTGAGCTTTATATTCACCTTGACATATTTTTCACTTGTTTTTGTTTGTATTCTTCTATTTCTGATTATTTCCCTGTTTAAGAAGACTAAGTCTTCTGTGGTCTTCTACTTTGCAGCTGCTGCCTGCTGCAATACAGTCTGAATTTTACAGTAGGGTATATTGAAAAGGTGAATATACAGAGTAATCTACATGGCAGCAATTCAGTTAATAAGAAAAGTTCATAGAAGATAGCATAATTGAGACTTAGTGCTTAATTACGTGTGTATTAAAAAATTTCAGTTGTACTTTTACAAGTGTGTAACGTGAAGAAAAGTAGTTTATGCAAGAAGGCTGATGACTGACTAATTCTTACTAAGTTAATCGAATGCTCCTATAGTAATAAAAATAATAAAACGTTACATTAATTGTGGCAAGTTGTCTAAGTCAAGGCAACAGTTGATACATTAAAATTAAAGGAAGGCTAGAATATTTTCCATTAACTTGTCTACATGTCACAATTATCACACATGCCTTTTGTGCATGAATGCTTTCGTCTTTGCTTTCCACTGAAGTCTTGATTGACTGTGGCACCTACAAATATTTTATTTGAAATACATTAGACTTGAATCTAATCAAGGCAGCAGTTTGATTTTACCCTTCAGCTGCTTACTCATTTATGTAAGTTTTTTTCAGTTTTTTGTAGACATAAATGTAATAAGAATCTCAAGTGAGCTGTTACTGCAATTTTTGTATGTGTTACGTTGATCTGTAATATTATGGTATTCTTAGGGATTTCTCATTTTGTAAAATGAGTTGGAAAATAAAGAGAATCACAGATGACATTTTCAAGGATTTCAAGTTCTTTTAATAGTTGACTTAATTGCGGAAATTATTTTAGAGAGCAAGTGGCATTTATCTGGTATTTAATTATGTTCAAGAAGAAATTAAAGTAAAATTTGACCTAAGTATATAGTGATACTATAAAAAGCTTTGTATGGTATATGGCATTAATTAGTCTGCTTCATGGAGAAGTCATTACCTTTTACATAAGAAAATAAGTCGAAATAGTTTTTTGAATGAAAATTGACATAGAGCTTGCATAACTTGTAAGAGTCTCAAGTATGAAAGCTGCAGCAGCTGAGAAATTTAACTTTTTCCTAATTGATAGTTATATGAGTCAAGTTAGGAAAGTCGTATCTAAGAAATAATAAATGCAAGTCCGTAACATATTCATCTGGATATAATAACACTCGTATTTCACAGCACTTCATTTGTGGCTTTTGTACTCTCTGGTTTATATGTCATACAAATTCTTCTTTGTGAGAATGTTCTCCCACTTACTTAAAAGAAGCGTGCAGTACATAAAGGTAAATAAAATGAAGTCAGATCACTACAAACTCACTTTAATAAGTTACATTGTTTTTATTTATACCCACAAAAGTAAATATAGAAAATATACTAGAAAACTTTGTCCTCCTTTTGTGTTTGCCAGTGTTCCAAGAGGAATTCTTGTAAGTAGTGAATTACGAGTATTTTGTGTGTTCTGAAGTCCTTCAAATGAACATCCGTGATTTATATACATTAAAAAACTACCTTATTTTGATCTTTCTTCCTTAACAGCATTAATTGGGATGAATTTTGATTACATAAAATTACATTAAAGGTACTTGCAATTTAGGATGATATTTTCGGAAAGTTCTTGTTTTGCAGTTTATATTAATAAAGAAAATGAGAATATAGCACCTTTGATGTACAGTTTGAGTCTAGAAGTGTAGAAGAATAAGTATAGCCTCATTCATTCTCTGTTTAGAATTTGATTTGAAAGTGTATCCAATTTTTATGTGCGTTTGTTAAATAGTGACTTTATTTTTGACCAAACTGATCACATAAGTTAACAAGATAGTACATAGTATTATCTTGTAGAGCCAATGGAGTTACTTATATGATTAAAAGTTGCTAATTTGAGAATAAGAAGATCGTAATTTGTCCATGTATGATCATAGCCTAACACTTTGATTGAAATCAGTATGCACATATTCCTACTAGGGAGGTAATTGTTCCCATTATTTTGATTATGATAATCTACTGCAGAATGGAACCTAATCCGTTCAGTTTTTATGAGTGATAACTGTGATACAGCAATATTATCTTCTGATATGAGCTATACTCTTAGAGTTGAAAGAAACAAATTGAAACCAGGTTCCAAGTACCAACGATCACTGCCCTCAATAACTTATTGAGCCAACCTTATTTTAAAGTTGTCTTTACTGCCAAACCTCTTTATGTACTCTTTAATGTCTCTCATTGCAGCAGTGTTGTGTGTGGGAATCTTGTTTCCTCAGGGGCAGCTTACGATCTGCTTAGTACCGACTTCTAGTTTCCCCTGGAAATGAGAAAGTTTTGACTTACATCTGGAATATGGGCCATAAAGCCAGAAATTGCAAAGTGGTATTACTGTCTACTAAAGTAGAATAGCCTTCACTGATATAGTGTTAAGACAAAAAAAAAAAAAAAAAAAGAAAATAACTCAAAAAAAAAAAAGAAAAAAAAAGAAAAGAAGTTGGTTAGTAAAAGTAATTTTGGTCATGTTAACTCTTGATGTGGAATTATCTGAGAGCACGTTTGTGACTCTTCGCAGTTGGAAGACTATTTTCACATACTTTTTGCTATTGTTTGTTGTGTTAACTATAGAAAGCTGATAAAAAGCTTGAGTAGGACCTTACATTTACTTATCTCTCCCTTTGCTTATGTCTTCATACCCAAACACTTGTCCACCATTTGTTGAATCACATTTTTATCATAGAATCACAGAATGACTTGGGTAGAAAGGGAGCTCAAGAATCATTAAATTCCAATCCCGCTGCCACAGGCAGAGTTGCCAGCCACTAGATTGAATACTGGATTAGATTGGCCAGGGCTCCACCCAACCTGGCTTTAAACATCTTCGGGTACAAGGCGTCCACAAACTCTCTGGGCAGCCTGTGCCAGCAACTCACCACTTTCTCAATAAAAAGCTTCCCCCTGACATCTAATCTAAATCTCCCCTTCTTTAGTTTAAAATCTTACCCCTTGTCTTGTCACTATCTACGTCTATAAAAAGTTGATTTCTCCCCTGATTTAAACTCCCTTTAAATACTGAAAGGAGACAATTAGGTCTCCCTGTGGCTTCTCTTTTCATAGGCGAAGAAGGCTAGTTCTTTCAGCTTGTCTTTGTAGGAGAGGTGCTCTAGCCCTGCGATCTTTTCTGTGGCCCACCTGTGGACCCTCTCCAAAATCTACACATCTTTCCGTGTTGGAGACCCTGAACCTGGATGAGAACTGCAGCAGGGGCCTCACAAAGACAGAATGGAGGGGCAAAACCGCCTCCCTTGCCCTGCTGGCTACTCCTCTTCTGAGGGAACCCAAGACACCATTGGCTTTCCAAGCTGCATTTACACACTACTGGCTCATGTTAAGTTTTTCATCAATCAGGACCCCTAAGCCCTTCTCCAAAGGGGTACTCTCAAGGAGTTCTTCTCCCAGTTTGTATACATATTTGGGGTCACCTTGACACAGCTCAGCTTGGTGTCATCAGCAAACCTTCTGTTGGTGCACTCAATCCCATCATCTGTCATTGATAAATATATTAAAGAGTACTGGAGCCAGTATGGACTCTTGGGGCACAACGCTTATTAGCCGCCTCTACATGAACACAGATAGAGCCATTGACTATAACCCTCTAGCTACAACCTTCCAACCAATTCCTTATCCACTAGGTAGTTCATCCTTCAAATCCATATCTTTCCAATTTAGAGATAAGGATGTGGTGGGGGACCATGTCAAAGGCCTTGCAGAAGTCCAGGTAAATGACATCAGTTGCCATCCCTTTGTCCATGGATGGCATTCCTCTGTCATAGAAGGTCACTGGGCTGGTCAGGCACAACCTTCCTGAAGCCATGCAACCTGTGTGGGGTTACCGTTTTGTCCCTCATGTGCCTTAACATGTCTTCCAGAAGGATCTGTTCCATGATCTTTCCAGGTTCAGAGGTGAGGCTCACTGGCCTTTAGTTCCCCAGGTCTTTCTTCCTCCCTTTCCTGTAAATGAAAGTGCTATTTCCCTTTTTCTAGTCCCTGGGGATTTTGCTTGACAGCCACAACTTTTCAAATATAATAGAGCCCAGCAACCACGTAAGCCAGCTCTCAGGACCCTGAGATGCTGCTGTTTTGAGTTGTCACTTTGTGTATGTGAAATAATTAGAAGCATGGAAGAGGTCTGCCACTTCTCAAGAGATCATCTGTGAAAATGAGGTTGCATGCACATTGTCACAAAATACCTGCTTTTATTAGAATTGATTTAGAGCTCATGGGTACTTACTTTCATGTAGCTAACAAAGCATGAATCTACTACAGAATTTTGGTACGTTCTAGATAGATTGCAGGTTTTTTTTTTTCTTTTGGATGTGGAAATTCACTGCATATTCAGGATTGATTTCTAAACCTGTGACTTGTTAATTATAATGTGAGATTGGTATTTGGAATTGGTTCTGCTGTGTTGCAAGATTGTCTTAAATAATGCTTGTGGTGGTGTTAAAACAATAGGTTAATGAAGAGAGAGAGAGAACTATATGGCGTTCCTATTATTTAAATGTCAGTGTGCTGTAAGAGAATCTGTGCATTTAATGTATTTCTAAAGGTCTCGCCATGCTTCCTATGTGGTGTCCTCTTTACAGCACGTTAACAGGTCTTTTTATATTTGTTAGTCCTGCAGGGTTCTTTGCTGAGGGAAGAGTTTGTGTGACCTTATCTTTAGCCAGAGCAGAAGAAAAGACCTTCTGATGAAACCTTTTACAAGGACATACACCTTCCTTTCCTCTCTTTCATTGAAAAGGAACATTTCTGAGAAAATGCTGTGAATGAGGATGAAAAATATGTGTGTCCAAGTGTAGAGTTTGAAAGAATCTGGAAAAATATTTTATAGCAGCACGGAAAGTGTCAACAGCACCTTTGATTTCATTTAGAGAGCACTGTAATTACAGATGTTGTCTGTAATTTTCTCTTAATGGATGCTCAGCAGGTTGTAGTCTGCTGTTGAGTGTTATTTGCAGCTTGCTTAGAATTCAGCATGCTCACCTTGTGGTTGGAGTTGTCACAACTCTTTCTCATCTTTTAGAGCTGTAGTGGTACAACTCAAGTTTTGGATATTTACTTGCTCATCATTTGCTTTCTGACATTATTTGTTGAGCTAATTAAGTTTACTGCTGTACCAAAATTTGGTACAAATTCTGTTTGCTCATGCAGAATCAACTCAGTCAAGCTCTCCTTGCTTTTGGAAATGGAATTTCTTTGTTGCTTTTTGTAACAGTTATTTTCTCAGTCTCAAGTGTCACCTTTGATCATTTTCTTTCAGTCTGTTTTTGTCTATTATTTCCTAATGCTGCTCAGGTCTGAGGTTTCTTGGAGCCATAGGCTATCAATTGCAAGTTGCGGTTATTATAATTGCTACAGATATTAATTGTTCCAAAGTATTTGAAGTGTATGCACTGGAGCCAACTATTAGTCGAGTAGTTTCCTTTTTTATCTTTTATTTTAATGAAGTCATGCATACTTATGTGATGAAACTGAACCCTCCAAAAATTGCTGCTTGAAACTTAAGCTAGCATAATTTGTAATTCCAGTAAAGTAAAAAAACATGCATGGTAATTGCAAGTAAGTCTGACACACTTTAATAGAATTTGATCTCAGGACATCCTAAGAGTCCTTAATACTTCTGCCAACATATGTGTATGTTACACCTTTGTTGCCTAAGTGAACTTTTTATTGGAAGGACTGCCTGTGCAAACGCAGTAAAGCAATGTCAGTCCTTCTACTGTATAAAAACAGTATTTTTATAGTTGTTGTGTTAATTTTTACAACACAATTGTTGTTGTGTTAATTTTTCTCATACATCTTGAGTGAACTCTTCTTGATACTTTCAAACATTTACAAGGCCTTTTCAGTAAAACTCTACAAATTCATTTGGGGGAATATTTGAACAGTGTTCTTGGTTAATGTATTTCCTATGGACAAATATTTACACCTTGGATAATCCTAGCAAATCTATCCACCTGGATCTCTCTCAGAGATTGTTTTTATTTTTACAGTATCAACTATTTTGTGCATAAATTAATCAAAAAGGTTTTTTTTTTTTTTTTTCTATATTACTTTTGTTGCTGTCATTAAGGAGACTTTGTCATAATGGTTGGTGTCATAATTGGCTGCTGTCATTTTTTCTCCACTCTCTAGTTGTGATGCAAATTGGTAAAATGTAATGTATACTTTTAATACCATTTGCTTCATTTTAATTTATGTCCATATTTCTCAGGACAGGTCTTCCCTGTAGAAAGATAGTGCTATATATGTTACACACATTTTTCTTGTACACAGAAATAAAATTGCTGTCCTGAAGTGGCTTTTTTAAATATATATTTCTTTTCCTTCTCAATATACTTTTTTGTTTGTTAGTTTTCAGCGGAATCAGACAAATTAGTATTTATTTAGTTAGAAAAGTAGAATTTCACCCTGTGTGTGTTTTGGAGTGGTGAAACGTCATGCACTTAACAGTGAGAACTCATTAGAGGCGAAGATATGGAACCATCACTTCTTTCTGCTTGTTTGCTAAGTTTTCTCCCGTGGATTTGTGATAGTGAGCTCCTTTGTGCCTTAATTCCACTTTATCAAAGTTAAGCAAAAATTTTTGAAATAATTACTTCAGAGAGTATTTTATTTTCCAATAGTAGCCCATGAGGCTTTCTGAAGTCACTGAAATCACTTGAAAATAAGTGACCTACAATGGAGTGAGCTGTTGGTGTTAATAAGTCTTGGCAACATTGCAAAATACGCTCTCCAGAAGAAAGCAAAATAAATTAATGAAGTTCAACTTCACAAAAAAATGGCTTATTTTCAAATGCTTTGTGACTGATACAGTAAAATAGTACATTTTCCAGGACTGCTAAATGTGAATTTGTTATTTACACTGTCTCTCTTGGTGATTCTTGGTAGCAATCTGGTACAAACTCCAGGAAGACTGTCAAGATAGATACTATCTTTTTGATAACTGCAAAAATAAGCAAGAGCTTCTGATCTTTGCTGATTAAGAACTGTTTCCCTTAGCCATTCCAGTTCTGTTGGTTTATTAGTGCTATAACTGCGAAACTTGAGTAACCTTGCATTATGATACAGCCAGAAGCATTCCTCACTTCCTCAGCAAGAGTCACCCTTACTTCGGAGCGGGGCATGCATCTGTACTTAAGTAGAATGGGGGCTGAGAGCAGAGACAGCAGCTGGTTAAATGGTTCTCACTGTACTCCTTCATTTTTCAATCTGAACTTTTCATGGGCATTTTGTTGTTAGCTACTATGCCCTTTTCTTTTTTCAGACTCTGTTGTTCTTTCCATAATGTAGTCTGGAAGGATTAATGGAGTGTTTTGAAAACTTGCCCTCCTTGTCCTTCTCAATTTTCCCCATTTCCCTTATTGTAACAGTGTTTTCTTGCTGTGGTATGTTTGGGTTGAGGGTAAGTGAAACTGATGTTTTCTGAGATACTGATATTTAGTGGTGCTGAAACGTGATCTTGGATTTTTTTTTTTTGCTTTTCCCTTCATTCATTCATCTCCATGTACTCACCAGCTGGATTTTATCTTTACTTAATGAACTAAGTGGATTTAGTGGATTAGTTCATAAGTAATCACGAAAGTTGAAACCTGAATAGCTTCACACCAATTTTTGTCCAAGAAATTCAAAATCAGATACAAAAAAGCAAGAATCAAAACAAAATGGAAAAGCTGCTGTTAAAACACCAAAAAAACCTCTCTGAACTTTGAGAAATAGTTAAAAATGATGCCACGCTTTCGGGCTTTTTGTAAGTAGAAGGTTTTGTTTCTTTGCTCTGTATGATCTTCAAGTGCTAGTAAATCTGATTGTTGTGGAATCCTGACTTTATGTAGTGTGGTACAAAAATTTTCTTCTTGTTTTAATTAAAAGATACCCAATTTTGCTTATCTTCCCTCACCAGGATTCTTCCCAAGCAGCTCTCATGGATGTAATGCATTTCTTCGCCACAAGATGACTCTGATTTCTCCCTCAATACTGAAAAAGTACGGAATTCCTTTTGACAAGGTACACTGGTGTTTATTTTTAAACTGCATTCATGTGTCGAGTTACACTGTGTTTATTGTACAGATTCTTTATAGTAGAAGTAACACTGAGGTAAAAACGTGTGTTTTAGGCCCTTACTCCCTAAAACAGGGAAAACAAATGCCTGCAATATTAGAACTCTTACATGAGTTAGGTTGCAATTTTGTAGTAGAGACACTATGACTGCTTGCAGTTGTCAAAGTCTGTACCTGACAGTGTCTGTGCTTTTAATAGATCACCATTATTTTTTATTTTGTGCAGTTTTCATGCGAGCCTGGTATATTCTTGTCTAGTGACTGAAACCCTTCTTATCTAGTTGCAGTACTGGTAGCTGTATACCTAATATTTTAGAACAAATGCTTTATTTTTTAAATGTTTCTGTATCGTTTTTCTGATGCGATTCAGTACATCTGTACAGGTTGTAAAATAAAAAAAGCTTCAGGTTATTTACGGAGTGGAATGAAACTGAAAGAATTGTTATTTAATTTAAAATACACAAAAAGCTGAAACATGACAAAAACAAAGAATGATTGTTTTGTAGTGCTGGGTAGTTGCGTACTGGAACTTTGTTAGTAGGAAGTGGAAAGAATAAATTTTGGGGTTTTTCTTGGTGGATAAATTTAAAACTTGATTGCTTTCAAACATGTCTGAAATATTCTGTTTGTTGTCACCCTCAAAATTTTCTTTTCTGTTTTTTCATTCAACATTTTCTGTTGAATTTTGAGCTTCCTGCAGGTGCCAGCTAGTAAAAGTGTTTCACCACATTGCTTTCACCTTAGTATATGTATTCTGTATCCTGAACAATTTGTAAATTCTGAATTTCTAAATGAAAAGATTTTGCAAGCTGGCTCAGAAGAGTACACTCTGATTCACAGTCTCCTGCCTGAACATCTGTTTCTGTTCTAATATCTTAAAAGCCCTTTGATCAACTAATGGTTACAATTCTTACTCTTGTCTTGCTGCGGAAAAGTCCTTTAAACTGTCCTCACCACGCTCCTTGTTTATTGTTGAAGTTTTTATTTCAGGGTGTATTTGTATATTGATACCATATAGGCCTTTGTATATGTAGTTAGCTTCCCACATTCCCCTTCCTAGATTATGCAATACTTCCCATCTCTTTTTGTTGATGTTTATCTAACAGTATTAAATGTAGCCCATGGAATTGCTTGAATTATGCTTTTCTATATATTATGTATAACGATAAGAAATACAGCATGCAGTATTTCAAGTGAATGAATATGAAATAAGCTCAGAACTGGTAGGGTGATATAATATATTATGCACTTTTTAGCCTTTAATACCATCTGAAATCAATCCCTTGTTCAAGAAGTAAATACAATTAAAGATTATTTCTCGATTATGTCTTGAGAGAGATTTGCCAACAATATGAAATATTCTCAAGTATCTACTCCATTGTCTGCAACTACAATAGTTACTACTAAATTAACAGGAACTGGTACTAGGAGTTATATGCTTGTGGTAAAACTGAATAGATACAAATTTAAGAAGGTTAAAGGTTGATTAAAAAAGCATCTGGGAAATGCAGCATTTTTCTTAAGGCACAGAAGCAGAGAGTAAGGTAGATTTTTGTATGGTATGACGCCACTCATTTGTTCTTGCCTTTTGAAAGATTATATCTATTTTTATGCTTAAATTAACATATGTATAAAACTGGAGAAATGTGGGCTTTTAGAATGATACAGCCTGCCTTGGAAAGCAAGCTTTTTGAATAAATTACATAAAAAGTTTGTTTTCTGAATGATATATTGTCATTGTAGCTGCCGAGTTCAGCTTTGTAATATACAGGTAAGTACTGATTCCCTTCATAATCTTATGCTTTATCAGAAGTGTCAGATGTATCCTTCCAAACAGGAAGGTTTTATAGCTCGATTTATGATGTTGGATTTACTGAACATTACTCTGAACAGTATAATTTTTGGTGGTTAGTGTTTAAGGTAGCATCTTGGTGAATGCTGGTTTGTTTTCAGTACCACACATTTGGGGTGGGTAAAGGATCTGATGTTCTTAATTCACTGTATTGATTGAATCTGTTCTTCAGTTTTTTTAAATGAAAGTGCTAGAAATAGTTAAATATTTTAAGTTTGGTTCTGTCAAATAGTGTTGGGAAGAAGCAGTCTGTACCCAAGTGTAATTGTAATTAATGGGATTCAGTGAGAAAGTGAATAGAGAAAACCAGGCTGTGATCTCTCATGGCTCAAAGTGATAGAACTGGAAATGTGCTGAACGCTGATAAGACAGCCTACGCCTACCAGGTGGCAGCTGAACTGGTGCTTGTTGCAATAGAACACCTGCTAAACTGTCAGCAGTGGGAGGGTGTATTGAGATAAATTTTGGAATTGCTGGCATTGAGAATAATCCTTCTTAAACATTCCCACAGTGATTGTTGAAGTACTATAGTAGCATTTATAATATATGCATCTGTATCTGTGTTTGCATGTATATGCTACGTATGAACCCCTCAAAATATTAACCTTGCAAAATGCAAATGAAAAATGTAAAATACAATTTTTCAATGCTTTGTATTTCAGCTCAGCATATTTTTCTTGGTTTTTTTTTTTTTTTTTTTTTTTTCTCCCTCTTTGCATAAGACTATCAGCAATTTATCAATTGGTGAAGTGTTAAACCTTTGTGCTTATTCTTGCACCACACGTAAAAAGCAAAGAAAGGAATTTTAACAACTAGTAGATGAAAATTTTGAAAGAGAAGAAAGGGGCTTGCAAAAACAGATTCTTATTAGAAAAATGTCTCAAAATGTGATTTTGATTTATTGAATTGTTTCAAGTCTCTCAATTTTTGCTACTTAAAATCATACGATATTTCTTTGCAAAGCATTGTCATACAATGAAAATAAATCTATTTCATCTCTAGGAAGTCTCCTTATTTCCCTGTAATCAGTGAATACAATTTTTTGAGCAGACATTCATCATTACTCAGATTATCTGCTGAACTTAGATTACTTTTTAGTGGTGCTGTCTTCTGTTGCTGTTTTCATGTAAAGCTCATTTGACCCTTTACTTCTGAATCTTCTAGCTTACAGATTAACTCTTGTCAGATGGTTGAGGAGACCTTGTACCATTTCTAGTCTCTGACTAGTTTGTCCTTGATACAGTCTTTGGTGGTCTTTACTGATGCTTTAATCTCCTGGACAGATATTAGTGAGTGACGAATAAGTGCTGACTATTTTTCTTCGGCTCTGGAGGAGAGCACCAGTCCATCCAAGTGTGGGAAGATAAGAGGTTGTTTTTCACCGTGAAAGAGAATATCCTGACCAATCTTTTGCTTATCTTACCCCACTTTTTTTTTTTTTTTAATTATTTTATTTTTTTATTTTCTTCTAGAAGAATTTTATGTCTGGTGTTGGTAACTGATAGGAATTTGGTTTCTTTGAGACTGTGCAAAATACAGTTACTATCACAGTATTTTTAGCTTTTTTTTCTTCTTCTTTTTCTTCTACCTGTAATTTCTTGTTGAATCAGTAGCCTCAGCAAGCATTTATTTTGAATGCTCTTTGCTGTACTTGGAAATAACAGAATAATGACTCAGAACTACCCTTGCTTATTTTCTAATGCAGTACCAAATCTTAAGTGTAGTTAAGCTATTCCTCTTTGAGGATCTTCTCTGAGGCCACCTGTACTTAAGTATGTGGAGTTATGGTCATAAGTAGTACCAGAATTATTCTCTCTTAAACTGTGCCTATAGAGAAAGAGGATAAGGACAGAAGCACATTACATTTAATTTTGAAGTAATGCTTGTGCATTTAAAATAACAATTTAAAGTTCAAATGTTCTGCATGGTATATCCAGCTCAAGAATCCTGTTATGTGTTAATAAATGTAATAATTAGGGCCTGGTGCAGTGGAATTGGTAGTTTTCTTTCCTATACAAAGTGATCTGAAGATACTGCCTCAGGTGAACATAATGTAATGTGTTTTCACTGTTTTCCTTCTAGTATATTCCACTGGTATAAAACATGTTTTCTGTGTCAAGGCTCACTAACTTAGTTTCTTCTATTTTATGCTGGATCATCACTATAGCTTAAAAGCCTAATCAGTCCCTCAGGTGAGTATGAGAGAAGGCTGGGGATAAGGTTTTTTTCCAAGAATAGCAGAATACTTCTGGTGCGATTTCAGGGAATCATCTTGAGGGTGGTGAACAGAATAATTTCTTCATTGCATTCTAGTACTTAGGGATGATAACTATGGATATTTTCAGTCCATTGTATCTCTGATCCCTCTCAGGAAGATTGGTACATTCTTTCCTCTGTCTTTTCTAGCTCCCTGTTCTTCCACATATTATCAGAAAACACCTCCAAGATTTACTTCTTTGAAAGTAATTTCTGATTTTGTGAAGGGATACATGAAGCTATACTGAGGAGGTATTCCAGTTAAAGTAAATAACATTGTCTCAAGCATTGCATTTCTACATGTATTAAAGTTATTGAAGTACCAAGTTGTACCAGAAGAGGTTTAGGTTAGAGGAAAAACTTTTTCTCTCAGAGAATGGTCAGGCACTGGAATGGCCTGCAAGGGAGGTGTTGGAGTCGCCATCCCTGGCAGTGTTCAAGAGGCATCTGGTTGAGGAGCTGAGAGATCTGGTTTAGTGCTTGTGGTAGCAGTGGTGGTGGGAGGATGGTTGGACTAGATGATCTTTATAGGTCTTTTCCAACCTTGTGATTCTGTAATTCTATGATTTTATGAAATGACAGTTGTGTGGAAGGAGAAATTTTTTTCTATCTAAATAACGGTAAAGGAACAGTGTAATTTTAATTGGTTCAAGAGCAGAACTGTTTTTGTAAAACGCTTCACTTTCTTTTTTTAATGCAACAGGTTACACAAGAGGCAGGGGAATTTATGATCACTTTCCCATATGGATACCATGCAGGATTTAACCATGGCTTCAACTGTGCAGAGTCAACAAACTTTGCAACCATCAGATGGATTGATTATGGAAAAGCAGCGAAGTTGGTAAGTCACTGAGAGAACTGTTGTTAAAGGGATTTCTGTTGCATCTTTTTGGTAATAATCTATTGAAGTCAATGAGAAGTGGGGAACTTTCAGGTAGTATCTAACCCTGCCACTTCTATTTGTAGTTACTCTTCTTTCTTTTTTTTTTTTTTTTTTTTTTAATTCCCAGCAGCATGTATTCCTTTCAGTACTGATTTTGTTCTCAGCTAAATCCGTGTAATGTTCTTTAAAAACAATTTCTTTTTATGGAAATTTTCAAGTGGAAGTTAAATGTATTGAGGATATATGAGTCATTGGGGTCCATAAAGGCAGTGCTTGTGCCGTTGCAATTAATTAGGGAATGAAGAAAGGCAGCAGTAAAAATAACAGATGTTCCTTAGCTACCTGTAATGAAAAAAGCCAGAAGGCCAGACACCCCAAGAATTAGTATGCCTACATGAAATCTTCTTGTATTCCTCTAGAATTCTTCTTTTTCCCTAGCGTGCTTGTGTTCTAATGCATGCAACATAGGAAATAAAGAGGAAGAACCAGAGATGCGTGCAGTCACAGGGCCATGATCTCACTGTGATCATGGAGACATGATGGGAAAGCCTGCATGACTGGAATGCTGTCATGAATGGGTATGTCCCATTTAGGAGAGATAAGTTGGTAAAGTGAGGTGATGGAGCTGCTCTTTGTGTGAGAGAGCAATTATAGCGTATTGAGCTTTACTTTAAGGGGTGAATGATGATCAAAGGAGGAACTTGTGGGTGATACTTAAGGAGCAGCTTAATATAGGTGACACTGTTGTGGATGTATACTACAGGCTACCTTATCAGGAGGAGGAAGTTGATAAGGCCTTCTGCGGACACCTGGAAGTAGCTTTGTGATCCTGTCACTAGTTCTTGCAGGACACCTTAACCGTTCTGATATCTGTTCCACTTGCAAGACAGCCAGGCCTGCACAGTTCCTGCAATGCATTGAAGAAAATTTATGAAATGTGGAAAAAAACCCTGGCCACCTGGGAGGAATGTAGAAAAGCTGTCAGGGCGTGCAGGCATGCAATGAGGAAGGCTTAAACCCACTTGGAATTCAGTCTGGCAAAGGAGGTCAAGGACAACAAGGAAGGTTTTTTTAAGTGTGTTAACAGTAAAAGGAAAGCTGGGGAAAATGTGAGTGTACTACTGATGAGGTGGGTGCCCTGGTAACAGGAGATGCTGAGAAGGCAGAGATACTGAATGGCTTCTTTGATTCTGTCTTCACTACAAAGATTGCCCCTTAGGAACCCTGCACCCTGGAGGAAGAGAGTGAGTCTGAGGAACAGAAGACTATCCTTTGGTTGAGCAGGATACGATCAGAGACCATGGGATTGATAGTATAGGCACCATAACAAAGTTGACACACTGATCAGAAACTTAGTCAGCAGCCATGCCTTTTTGTAAAGTTCTTGACCAAATATGGGACCTGGCCTACATAATACATGACCTTTTACCCAGACAACACCTTCCAGTGGAACCTTGCAACCACCAAAGACCTCTTTGCAAAAATCCTATGTTAACACAGTGCATGAGAAGTACTAACTTACAGTATGTGTTGCAATTCTAGGAATAGGGAGGCACTTTGTGGAATATTCACATTTTAAAATGTACACAGTCTGTGTGCTTTAGATCTTGGGTATATGTGCTAGGAGGAGCAATCTGCTGTGCTACAGTAAAGCAGTGTTGGCTTTCTGACCCATCGCTTGGGTTGGCAAATTTCATTCACAGATTTTGGTGAGAATGGGTTGCCTCCAAGGTCTTTGGTCTTTGAAAATGTCAGATTTTGCACCTTGCCCTTGGCCTTGCTGAATGTCGTTAGGTTCACATGGGCCCACTTTTCAAGCTTGTCCAGGTCCCTGTGACTAGTAAGTAATTTAAAAAAGATTTAAATTTTTGTTAGTGTCATGGATGGGGGCTAAAGCACTGCACACTTCATTCTTAAGAGGAAGACAAAAAGATATTTATTGATGTGAAATAGATACAATGTGTTAATTTGAACAGTTGTGACAGCCACTTAACAAGTTTTGAAGTGGCTAGATATCCTTGACTCTTTGCTACACAGAGGGGGGTGGTGGCCGTGTGCATAGTGAATCTAATATCAAATCTTAGCAAAGCTTGTGTAGTTCAAAAACGCTATATAGTTTACTGAGAATCTGTCAGGAGTGCATCACCATATCCTCGGTAAATCTCTGCACAGGCATTAAGTAACCTTGAGAGGTGTCTGTACTCGGGGAGATTCTGGTGTGCAGCCAGCTGCTTGCAAGAAGAACTCTCAAAAAGGATTCTTAGGCTGCTTTGTATTTATGGAGTAAGATGATTGACTCATAGTCATACAACTTAGAATTGGATCTGTTGAGCTAGGTGCCTGTCATCAGTTCTCAAAGCACTCAGTCTGAGTCAATGTGGTGGGTTACTAACTGTCTCCATGAGGCCTTGACTGCTACTGGTCACAAAGACAAGATCTTTTGCACCTCGTCGTATGCACTTGCTCTTGGACATAACAACCAGGCTGGGTGAGAGGGCAAGGAGTGCACCGCCAAAGGTAGTTCAGAATTTCAGTACAGTACTTCAGTAAAACAAAGTTGAGAAGAATATGGGCATGGACACAGAACTTAGTTAATTGTGGCAGGTAAAACTGTTGTCTGTTTTAAAAGGATGAGTGTGCTACAGCTCTAAAATTGACTCAGTTGAGTCTCAAGAGTGGTAAATTTTATCTTTGGTTGCAGGAAAGGTAGTGATACCTTCAACTACATGCCTTGTAGTGTACAAGTTTTATTTTTATTACATTTTAAAAAGGACAGTCTACCTTTCTGTGTGCAGCAGCTCCAATACTGTTGTCCAATACATTGTTTTATGCCTCCAGTATGGACTCTCATTTTTTGTATTATATCCTAAAGTTAAGTCATGATCAGATTGAACAGAACAAGAAGATAATTGGTTAAAGCAAAGAAATTATATTGCTTTATATCATTTCTAGATTGTTTCTGAAATTCTGAATTTTTAGCTGGATGGCCTTGGCATATATACTTTAAGTACAGTTTTAATTAATGAAAAGTATAGCACATTGATATGACTTTGATCTTAGGACATTGTCCTCTGTGGTCATTACACGTAGAATCAGAATCGTAGAATCAAAGGATGGCCTGGGTTGAAAAGGACCATAATGATCACCTACTTTCAACCCCCTGCTATGTGCAGGGTCGCCAACCACCGGACCAGGCATAGGAGCAGTACTGTTTGTGTGTGCATATATAAGAAATACAAGCTCGGTTGAATTTAAGTTGGATTTAAATGTATTTCAAAGTTTTAAATGAGCAGCTGAATCAATTTCAGCTTCTGTAGAGAAATCTTAGATGCCACAGTCAAATGTGAGTCTAGATTCTTTGGCAAATGATAGCAGTGTAAAAGTTACTCATTTTTATTACTTATTACAAAAAATACATGACAAAGCTTCTTTTTTATCTTTTTTAAATGAAAAAGAAAATGCTAGGAAGTACAAATAGAGTTCTACGTTTTTTTTTTTAACTGGAATTTTGTAAGTAAGAAGTGACAAATAGTGAAATTCTTTGTAATACACGTCTATATTTGCTTATGCTGTACAAATAGGGTAAACAAGCTGATCAAAGAGAAAGCATTTTATGTAGCTATCTATTCTTGAAGTGTAATTTCATGACACTTTGAAAGCATAACTAACTTACAGAGCTATTGCAAATCAGATATTATGCTTCTTTATTATGGCCTTTCTAGAAATACTAAAGTGTAGCTATGATTCCTTTTATAACAACTTCAGAAAATTTTCTGAAAATACTAAATACTGGTCTGTGTGCCCAAAGGGTACTTTTATTTTTGTAAGTGCTCCGATAATGTGATAAAAAACAAAAAAGTGTCTTTACATTCTCATTTGTCATTCTTCTGAGTGCTGATGCTGTGTTTAACTCATCTATTCTTTGTTTATGTTATATGTACAAGAATTGCACTTGAAAAATATGGTTTGGGTCTCTTAGTCGCTTGGTTTGGTGCTTCAGAAATTGCCTTTATCAGCAAAATACAGCAATATCTAGGTCAGTTAGTTACTCTAGTGTCCTCAGAGAATATTGCATGTTGATGACTGATTATTTGTCTTCCTACAGGAACACATTCATTTTTACAGAATAGCTTCTAATTGCTTACAGCTGAATTTCTGTCTTAGAAAAAGAAAAACTCCTGAAATACAGTCAATATTCATTCTACATTAATTTGGGGAAAAAAAAAGAAATCAAGCAAAGATTTCCATTAAAGTTGCAGTAAATATTTAGTCTGTGTGACGATATTGCTTTCCTGCACAAAATGGAATGATAAATATTCTGTGAAATCGATTGCAAATGTTAATTAAATCAGAGATCATTTAGGCTGTAAGTACTGTAAACATCAGTTAAGCACAAACTACAGATGCAGATTCCCCAAATGATTTTCTGTCATTAAAAATGCTGAACTTGTGATCTTGGTTTTAGTGTGTGTAGCCTGCCTACCTGTGGTGGCTGGGCCCTGGAAGCAGGAAAGTAGCTCCACCTTGTTTTACAGGGTTGGTGCCAGACTTTCACTTGGGCAACATATGGAAAATATTACCAGCTTGCTCCCAGTGTGCTATTTTCTATGACTGCTGCTACTTTGGGCTGTGTTTTGTGAGTCAAGTGCACTTGGAGTGAGAGACAAAGGATGATGAGTAGGAAGAACAAAGGCCATAGAATACGTGACTGATATAAACTTAAGCAGAATTAAAAAAAAAATAAATGTGTGTGTGTGTGCGTGTGTGTCACATATATATATATATAGAACAAAGAATGGAAAATTGGAGAAATGGCTTTAGCTGGTCTCACCTGTGCCGAAGGGGGGAAAGGACCTTAGCTCAGGAGCTGTTAAATTGGAAGGAATTTAAATTGGGGCTCACTAGAGATGAGTGTGATGGAAAAGTGCAGGGACTGGGGGTGAGCCAGATGGCTCAGCTGAAGTGCACCAATGCATGCAGTGTGCCAACAGCAGGAGGAGTTTGCTGCAGGCAAAGTATGACTTCACTGGAAAAGATCATCCAGTCCAATCATCCACCTATTACCAATAGTTCTCACTAAACCATGTCCCTCAACACAATGTGCAAATGTTCCTTGAGCACCTCTAGGATCAGTGACTCCTCCACAGCCCATTCCATTGCCTGACCACTTTTTCAGAGAAGTAGTATTTCCTAAAGTCCAGCCTGAATCTCCCCTGGCGCAGCTTGAAACCATTCCGTCTGGTCCTATCACCAGTTACACGAGAGAAGAGGCCGACCCCCAGCTCACTACAGCCTCCCTTCAGGAAGTTATAGAGAGCAATAAGGTCTCCCCTGAGCCTCCTCTTCTCCAGGCTGAACATTCCCAGCTCCTTCAGCCGCTCCTCATAAGGCCTGTGCTTCAGACCCCTCGCCAGCTTTGTTGCCCTTCTTTGAACCCACTCCAGGGCCTCAATGTCTTTCTTGCAGAGGGAGCCCAAAACTGGACACAGTAGTTGATGTGCTCACCAGAGCTGAGTACAGGGGAACAATCACTTCTCTGTTCCTGCTGGCAACACTTTCTGATGCAAGCCAGGATGCCATTGGCCTTCTTGTCCACCTGGGCACACTGTCGGCTCATGTTCAGCCGAGCATCAATCAATACCCCCAGGTTCATTTCCTCTACACAGTCTTCTAGCCACTCTGCCTCAAGCCTGTAGCGTTGCCTGGGGTTATTGAGGCCAAAGTGCAGGACCCAGCATTTGGTCTTGTTGAATCTCATCCCAGCTCTCCAGCCTGTCCAGATCCCTCTGTATGATCTCGCTACCCCCAGGCAGATGGACACTTCCAGCCAACTTGGTGTCATCCGCAAACTTATTGAGGGTGCACTCAATGCCTCATCCAGATCATCAACAACGATACTGAACAGGACAGGCCACAGCACCGACCCCTGGGGAACACCACTCACGACCGGTCGCCAGCTGGATTTAACTCCATTCACTACCACTCTCTGGGCCTGGCCTTCCAGCTGGTTTCTTATCCAGCCAAGAGTGTACCTGTCCAAGCCACGGGTTGCCAGCTTCTGCAGAAGAATACTGTGGGAGACAGTGTCAAAGGCTTTGCTGAAGTTCTAGGTAAACCACATCAACAGCCTTTCCCTCATCTATCAGATGGAGTACTGCGGGGTCACTAGATCATAGAAGATCAGGTTGATCAAGCAGGACCTGCACTTCATGAACCCATGCTGGCTAGACCTGAGCCTCCGGTTGTCCCGCACATGCCACGGGATCTCCCTCAAGATAATCTGCTCCATAGCCTTCCCTGGCACCAAGGTCAGGCTAACAGGCCTGTAGTTTCCTGGTCCTCCTTAGAACCCTTCCTGTAGATGTGAGTCACATTGGCAAGCCTCCAGACTCATCTCCTGGGAAACATCCTGGGATTGCTCCCAGAACACTAACACTACTGGAGTGCTGCAAAGGATGCTATAAGCTCTTCAGAGGGAATGAGTAAGGAAGGAGAGGTGGTGGCATGGAAGGAGGCGTGGCTATATTAGGGAGCATTTTGATGTTCCCAGCTTGAGGCTGGGAAGGATAAGCTATCTATGGATAGGGGTGAGGGGGAGGGCTAGCAAGGCTTACTTGCTGGATGGAGTCAGTTATAGGCCACTTATCTAGAATGAAGAGACAGACTAGGCATTCTGTGGACATTTGGTAGAAGTAGCATGATCACCAGCCCTTGTTCTCATAGCAGACATCAACTTTCCTAATATACACTGGAAATATAATATAGTGCAGAATAAGCTGTCTTGAAGGTTTTTAGAGTGTGTGGAAGATAAATTCCTGATGCAGCTGATAAACAAGCCTAATGGGAGAAAAAGAGAATCTATCTCCTGTAGAAGAAGAGCCAGGCAACTTAGGGAGAGTACAGAGAAGCTGTTAGGATATGTAGGGAGAAAATGAGAAGGGCTAAAGTCTAGCTTGAACACTGGCCACTGTAGTAAGAGAGAACAAAGACTTTTTTTTACAAATATATTAACAGTAAGAGGAGGTAGAAGAAGAATCTCCATCCTTTACTGGATGTGGCAAGGAATGTGACCACTGGGGATAAGGAAAGGCTGAAATTTTCAGTGCCTTCTTTATGTCTGTCTTTAAAAGACAGACGAGTTACCCTTGGGGTACTCTACTGCCTGTCCTGGAAGTCTGGGACGGGGAACAGAATAAACCTCCTTTGATGGAGGTGGAAGCAGTTAGAGATCCATTATGCCAGCTGAACTGCCACAAGTCCATGGGGTCAGATGGAATCCAAGTGAAGGTGCTGAGGGAGCTGGCAGAGGTAACAGCCAAGCTGCCTTCTACCATCCGTGCTCCTGGTCGACTGCAGAGGTACCTGAGGATTGAAGGCTTGCCAATGTGATGCCTTTCTATCTAGAAGAAGGGTTGTAAGGAAGATCCAGGGAACTACAGGCCTGTCAGCCTGATTTCATTGGTGCTAGGGAAGGTTGTGGAACAGATAATCTTGAGTGAGATTGCACAGCATTTGGGGGAACAACCAGAAGATGAGATCCAGCTAGCACAGGTTCATGAAGGTCCTGCTCAAGAGGATCTGCTTTGACCAACCTGATCTCCTGATGACCCGCCTGGTGGATGAGGGAAAGGCTGTTGACATAGTCTACATAGACCTCAGCAAAGTCTTTGACACTGTCTCCCGCAGTATTCTCCTAGGGAAGTGTTAGGCTCTGACTTGTACAGATACACTCTGCTGTCTGAAGAACTGGCTGTAGGACTGGGCTCAGAATGTGGTGATGGAGTTAAATCCTATTGGCCGGTCATGAGTGGTATTCTTTAGGGGTTGCTACTGGGGCCTGTCTTGTTCAGTACCTTTATTGATGACCTGTATGAGGGCACTGAGCACACCCTCAGTAAGTTAGCAGATGACTCCAAGTTGGGAGCGAGTATTAATCTGCCTGGGGATAGGAAGGCCCTATAGAGCGATCTGCGCAGGCTGGATTGCTATGCTGAGACCAGTGGGATGAAGTTCACCAAGGCCAAGTGTTGGATCCTGCACTTTGGCCGCAACAGTCCCAGGGAACGCTACAAGCTTGGGGCTGGAAGACTGTATGGAGGAAATGGACCTGGGAATGTGCATTGTTTTGCTCATTGCTGCTTGGCTGAACATGAGCAAGCGGTGAGCCCAGGTAGCCAGCATGGCCAGTGGCATCCTGACTTGGATGAAATAGTGCTGCTAGCAGGAGCAGGGAAGTGATTGTCCCTCTGTGTTCAGCCTTGGTGAGGCTGCACCTTGAGTGCTGTATTTACGTGAAAATGAAATCAATGAAATCCATTTTTTTTCCCTTGGCATTTCTCTTTTACCTTGCTGCTGTTTGTGAGTGTTGATTGAAAGGCGTCAGTGTGGACAAGTACTTCCTATTTACAGTGATCCTTTCACGTAACGCTTTATCTGACCTTGTGCACAGTGTCTGAACTGCGTGATTCCATCTAATCACAATGGTTGAAGGAAGTTCACAAAAACAGGGCTGAGTTGCGGTGGAGATTCTGTGTACAAAGTGCCCAAATGATGTGATGAGGGATTTCTAGTTCTTTTTTACTTGCCAGTGATTATTTTAGACTATTTCCTTCCCTCTTTCTTTTGTTGCTGTTTAAATCCAAATGTTTCCTTATCTGTTGCTTTTCCAAATCCTCTTGTCTCAACGTCTCGTAAGTCTCTGTTATCCCTTGACCACATCAATAGCTATCCATACAGTTAGAAGCTTTCTCAAAAGGGAAAACATTGGCATTTCCAAATGCTACTCTCACTGCTTGCTGTGTGTGTGTTCTGGCACCACTTGAGAACTCTCCTTCAGCGTAAATGTATGTAAATTCTACTGCCTTCTATCAGGAATAGAAGTCACACTAGATGATTTTACTTATCATTATAATGATTCCTTTGTATTGTAGCTCATTTCAGAACGTGATAAGTTTCTAAATGTTGAAGAGTTCTGTGTTGGAAAGCTTTTCATTCTCTAGCTGATGTGCAGAACCTGAAGAGAGAAGTCTACTGACCTTATCTGTTGAAACTATGGCTACTTACAAATAATTGCTCTCTTTTGTAAAATTAAGTTGGTAATTACTCATCCATATTCTTTGGAGGGAGCTGCTTAGCAACACCTTTTCTGTGGATAGGTTAGATCAAAGCGCTGGTCTGCAGGGTGTATTTTTCCCTTTGGTGGGATGAAGTGCAGTTGTTTTGATGTTAGGTTTGATGGATTTGTTTGCCACTGCATTCATTAACTTCACATCAAAAAACTGACAGGCTGTTAAATGAAACTTTGGCTTAGATTTTCAGCTTGACTGTTTGGAGACATTTGTGAAGATATTTTGGTTTTGTGCTGTAACAGCCTTAAGCAGTTATGACTGTTTCAAAGGGAAAAAAAAAGTTATTTTCTATCCTGATTTGTTTGTGATAAAGAGAGCTGTGGTCTTGAGAATGGCCATGTCCAGTTTATTCTATTCAATCAATATATTTATTATGAAACATGCAGTGGGAGACAATATGTATGTATGACTTCAGTAATCATATGAGAGAAGAAATTATACTTAATGAGTACACAATAGCAGTTTTCTACCTCTCGGAATTTATTGAGATAATACTTTGTTAAAGGAGGTTATTTTGTTGCTTTTGTTCAATAAAATGTTACAGTCGTCTATTTAAAAAATGGAAGTAAAAATTATGCTAAGTTCCCCCCTTCTTTTTTTTGAAATGAAGTTGAATGATTTGAAAGTCTGGGTGAAAAAAAAATAAATTGCTAGTTCCATATTCCACATTTTAATACTGAGTGTCAGCAATAGCTACCCGTGAACAGCTCATGAATGATTATTGCGTCAGTTCATTTTGCTAGTTTGAATTATGTTCAGCTGTCAAAGTAACATTTTTTTTAAACACATGTTGATACATCAGTTTGCAATGATAGCAGCATCATTCAAGTTGTGCAGGTTAAAAGTTTTTACTTAGTAGAAACCATAATTACCCTCTTTATATTGTTGACTTGGATGCTAATAAAATACCACAAGGATTTGGGGATGAGAAATGGTTTCCATGTCTGGTCATGATGTTTATGTGCCACTTGCTGTGCATTCCACAGTTGGATGTTCATAGTCATAGGGTCATCAGTGTACTTTCAGCTGTATGGTTATCATGGAGTGTTCTTTTATTTAAAAACACCAATGTTTAAATTTGTTTTTTATCTTTTGTTTTTGATCATCTTACTGCTGCCATTGTCTGCATCCTCTGTTTGGTTCTTATATCACAAACTTGCCGTTTCCTGAGAACAGCACCTATAAAAAATCTCCCTCTAGCATTTGCTTCTTCTGGCCTCAGATCTACTGCTGTGATAGAGATGATCAGTTTCTCAGTAGGTGGTAACTTGTGTACAAAACTTTCAGTCTTTGTAATACATAAAGATGTTGAATTCAGAATTGTAATTGCTTTAGAAGTAGAATGTTACTTCAAGAAGTTTTAAAAGACTTTCATGACATGATTCTCTTAGCAATCTGTAATTTTAAATTTACAGATACAGATAAATTAGAGAAATTACTTTTTTTTTTTTTTTTTTTTTTTTTTTGGCTGTTTTTAAACCTATTCTAATGCTCCCTACAATATCCACTTGTATTTATCCACACAGATCCATACAGATGCACATCAGAACACTGTGATCTTCATTTGAACAATCTGAATTACTTAGAATTGTGGTGTGTTTGAAGTTGCAGGTGCCACCAACTCGTATTTTCTGTCTGAAATAATAATGATATTTTTACCTGCATATATAAAAGAGAATTATGTTTTATTGTTTTCTGTGTCTTCCCACTTTGTGGATATAATTGCACTTTGTGCAAATAATGGCAAATTCGTATTCTGAATCTTAATACAACTGTGTGTTATTTTCACACTGTGCTATTCTCTAAGAAGTATCTCAGTACTGAACTTCATCGTACATTTTTCCTGATTTTTTTCCCCACCTAACTTTTTGTGTGATGCTACCACATGTGTGACTAAGGCGATGCATGTATGTTTCTAATACAGAACTGAGCTATTATTATTTTTTATAATTATTGTTATATCATTATAGCTGAGCTATTTTACTCAATGAGTATCAAACCAGTGCTACCACAAAATATTATTATGGAAAACACCAGGCTTTTGAAATGTAGTTTTGAATAAAAATAAGGAGAGGGGGATTCCTTAAGGCATGATTGTAAATGGTGGAATATATACAGGCAACTGAGTGGGTAGAAATGATGGAATCTAGTTTTTCTTTGATTTGTTTACATTATCTTGTAAAAGTTCATTTTATCAAAGTAATAAGTGTACAACATGAGCATACTTAGTGGATTTCCCTTGCTCCAAGTTGTTTAAAAGTTTTTGTTTAGTAGCCATTCTCACCAACAAACAAAGCGATCTTTCTTTTTTCTTTTTTTCCCCCCCCCTGGAAAAAAGTCATTAATTTGCAATAAACTTCCATTTTGGAATATAATTTACATGAATCTCTAGGTAAATCAATACAGTTTGTCTCCAATACTTTTCACCAGAAAGCCGATTATAATTTCCTTCATTTACTGAGAAAAATTATTGTCAGTGGGTACTTTCTGTCCATAGCTTAATGTCAGCCTGCAAAGAGATACCACTTTCATTACAGATTTTTTCACAGAAGAATATATTCTCCTGTTTACACCCTGTCAGTATACTCTCTTATTTGTACCTTTTCCCTAAGCAGAGGTTGTGCTAAAGAATAACGTAATTCTCCTACCATATGTCATGCATCCTACCTTTGTCCTTCCAGACAGAGTCTGGCAACTCAAATCTATGTAGATTTTTTGTACTTGTATCTGTACATAGAGAAAAAAACTTTGTATAAATATTACTTTCACTCAGCTAAGCTATTTGTTTTCTGTTGAAGCAGCAGATGAGAGGTGAATCCTCCCACAGTTAATATTAGTTTCACTATACTCTGGAACTTAGTAGCAGTTCCGAGCAAACGGGGATGCAATACGAATTACCTGTGATGCTAATGACAATGAATGGTTTTGAGATTGTAGGCAGAGTGTATCACAGATTGAATTGGATACTGTATGAACAGGGTCATGCCAAGCATACCATGGAGATGAGCATGTGCTTGCAGTTGTCTCTCCCTGAGAGCATTTGGAAAATCATGATAAAATGAAGAAGAAAGGTTGAGTAGTGGTGGTGTTGCAGATTTGATACATACGTGTTTTCTTCATTGCCACAGTTGGAAAGGAATCGTATTTTTATAAGCACATAATTCAAAACCCTCTACTTGGAATGAAGAATAAATGATATACCCATATCCTGAGATAACTATATCAGGGCAAATAATGTGTATGTTACTTCTAGTGCAGATGATCTTATGTATCTTTGCAGATATGTGAGATGAGAGCTGAATGTCTTATTTGGACGTTTAATAACTCTGGTATATTTCCTACTAGAATGTTTCTTTTTGAACCAGCTGCATGTAAGCAGATCTTAAGATTTAAAAGTCTACCAAAGGATCCTAAGATCTTAACTTGTACTGGTTTGATTTTAGGTTAAACTAATGACAAAACATAACTGCATGCTTTACAAAAAGGAAGCTTTTAAAATGTATCTTGAAATAGTCTTTTTATATATTTTGTATTTCATTCAACAAATGTTGAATGAAGACCTCAGTGCTCATTTGGTCACATTCAGTTTCTAAGGTTTGTTACCTGCCTTGAAGCATTAACAGCTTTCAACTTGATGGGTGGAAAGGTAGAATCAATCACCTTGAGTGTGTCATCTTCATCACAGAATATATAGTCCCCTTTCAACTTTATTACAATATTAACACCAACAAAAAATATTATTATTTCATTCTGTTTTTAGTTTATAACCAACACTGTAGTCAGACAACTTCAGGTAATAGTCTGAAGTTTGTTCACTGAATGCAACGTGGTTTCATGTATTCATCATTAACCTCATCAGATCAATTACTAATACATTTAGATCTTAACAACAAAATTATTTGATCTTACCTTTGCAATGCAGCATCTCATATAGCTTGGATTTTGAGGGAGAATTCTTTGCCTGAAGTTCCCATTGCAAATATATTTGTGCTTCTACGGAGCAGTCAGGGGACTGCTCGGTTTAGAACTATTTAGTAAACGTTGGAATTAGAAATAACATCTTGATGAAGTACTTGGTGGTGTTGTGCCCATGTCTGGATTTGCCAGGCTATTCCAAATGAATTTGTTCAGTTACTTCTTCTGGATATCTTAGTACAGAATAATAAATGTGGTTTTCTAGTGTTTTTTTTTTTTTTTTTTTTTTTTCCTCCCAAAATATTAAGATAAATCAATGTATGATAATAATAGATAAATCTCAATGTGTTGGTGCATTATGATGAGCACAGTTGGGAGAAATCTGTGATGTATTGGAATAAATCCAGAGAAGGGCTAAAAAAAATTACTCAAGAGGATACCACCAAAAAGTCCCATAAAATCTAATTTATTTTTCTCCTTTTTTGTGTTATTGGTGGCAGGGTGTTGATGTGTTGTGATGTGTCAGCTGTTGATATGTTAATCACATTGTAGGAATTTGTCTTGGAATTGAAACTTAGGTAAGATTTTAGAAAAGAAACCAAATAGGTGGCACTTACTTGGTCTCTTAAATGTTTTTGAAATGCACTGAGGTAAATTCTTGGTAAATAAGTTTGAAGATAGAAATAATTTTGGTGCTTTAGTGTAAATCAAACAATGTGATGGCTTCTGTGTGCGGTAGTGGTATGAATGAGTGAAAAATTTGAATAAAGCAATTTTTTAAGGAGGCTTTAATACTGACATTGAAATTAAATGCAATGAAAAAAACTCATGTCATAGTGATGTTTCTGAAGTTCTATAAATATTACTGGATAGCTATCAAAGCAGATATTGGGACTTTGGAGAGTCTACACTTTACACTTTTTTTTTTCAAAAGTCTTAACAAATAATTGTATATGAATAAATGTGTATTTGATCCTTGGAAGTGGAAAGCTTAGGAAATAGAAATCATTTTCATTATGATGCTACTGTTTTTTTGGATAAGTGAGGTATCTGATGTAGCTTTGTGTTGTGTCAAAGGGATGTGCTGAAGAAATTTTGTTAATTTAGAAGTTGGAAGAGTGCTGCCTTTGCAAGCTTAATTAAGCAAGCAAGACTTAGTTCTATTTGTGCTTCATCTTCAGCACACTCTGAATGTGGTTGCAGAAAGATAATACAGAAAGGTTAAAAAATAATATGCTTGCTTGCTGTAAAAGAAAGAGTTTTCTTAGTCGGGCAAAATGGACAAAAGAATAAAGGTTAGCTCTTGGAGCTATTGTATTTTTACAAGCTTCATGCTGGGTAGTGAAAAGAGAGTCCCGTTTGCTTCACTGAGGTAAAGTATGCCCATTAGCAGAAAATATTCAAGAGTGTGAGAGAAAAAGGAAGATACATGACTTTTAAGTTTGAACATCGTACATCTACTTATTGTATTTTGTGATATATATTTGAAATCACAAATACTTGTGATTTCAAAACAAGGTAGTTGGAGGTGGAGAAATTGTTGAAACACTTATGTCATTATGTGGTGGTTTAACATGTGTAGGTGCCTACTAAGCTCCACCATCCTGATCTCTCACTCCCCCTCAACAGAACAGGGGAGGAAAATAAAGGAAAGAAGAGCTTGTAGGTTAAGATAAGGATGGGGAGATCACTCACTAATAAATGTCACAGGCAAAACTGACTTGAAAGAATAATACAATGTAGAGAGTCTTTGAGCAGTGAGAACTAAATAAAAATTACAAACTTCATCCATCCCTTTCCACCTCCTCCCTTTGAGAAGAGCAGGGGAACAGGGAATGGGGGCTGTGGTAGACTGTTTCCTCTCCACCGCTCCTTCGGGGTTACTCTCTCCTCCCTCTTCTTCCATGGAATGCTCTCCTTCCTGCACTGATCCTGTGTGGGCTTCCCACAGGCTGCAGCTCTCCCAGCACAGCTCCATTACAGCTCCGTACCACCAGGCCCACCCTTCAGGCACTGCTCCACGCAGGTCCCCACAGGCAGCAGCTCCCCCAGCCCTCCTGCTCCACTACAGGCCGTTCCCAACAGACTGCTGCCATCCATCTGAAAGTGCTCCATGGGCTGTGCCTCCTTCAGGCCTCATCCACTGCTGCACCACGGGCTCCTCCGTGGCTGCATGTGGAGATCTGTTCCATGTGACACCAATAGGCTGCAGGGAGACAGCTTGTTCCACCATGAGCCACTCCCAGAGGAACACCCAGCGTCACTCATGGCTCAGCTTGGGCGGCGCTGTGTCCCTCTTGGAGCAGCTGGAGCTGGCTCTGATCTGACATGGGCTCGCAAAGTCCCTCCTGCAGCCTCACAGCTACCAAGACTTAGCCAGGTAAACCCAGCACGCATTAAAAACTCAGTTATAGAACTAGTACCATCCTTATGACGAATGTCAGACTTCGTTATATAAATAACTGAATCATATAAATAATAAAAACAATGAGTGACTCTAAAAATAGTTGGTTTTTTTTTTTAAACGTTTGCTACATCAAAATGAGAATAAGCAATAATGAAGAGTAAAATGGTGTGTTGAAATGCGGTACTCTGTGTGGAATATAGTTTCAAAGAGACACTAAGAAGAGGGTTAAGAAGAGGCTTCACACGATAGAGCTTTCCATGTGTAAGAAGACAGTATGTTTTTTCACTTGATGAGGTGCAGGAATTTGCAGGCTGAGATAATTTTGGTGGAACATTGTTTAGCTGAAAGTTGGCATGTTCAAGTAATGTCCTGAAAAAAGGTTTTTTTTATCTTTACTCTGTTTTGTCTTGGCATTATTTCAGCTTTTGAGATAAACACTCTACATAAAATAGGGAAAACACTATTAAGCTACTTGATGGGAGTTAATCTATAAACTTGTAGCTCTCTTCAGCCTATTTTCAGACATTTTCAGTCATTTCTCTGCCCAAAACAGAGGCCAAGCATTTGTGGATAATATGTCTGAAGACCTGTGGCATAGATAGGGAAGAAACAGTGAAATAAAAATGAACTGATGAACATCATTCAGTTCATTCAGGAGATCCTGAAAATAGGGTCCTGTTGATGTTTTAATGAGAGTGTTTTGATGGATCAAGAGAGAGCTATAGACAGAATTTCTGTACTTGCCATACAGGTTCACTTTTACTATTTGATTGTTGGCTATAGAGAATAAATATTTTATTCCTGCATCCAAACAGCGTAATTTATCTTCCTGTATCATGTTTTGTTTAATACTTGGAGCTAAAAAAGAAAGGACGTTAGAAGGGAAGTAGTTTAACTGATGCAGAACTGGAAATTTTTTGCATGAAAAATTATAGTAAAAGAAAAAGATCTTTAAGTTTTAGACTGTCTCAGTATGGTAGCCAGCTATTGGACTATTTGTTTAAGTGTACTATTGAGAAATACAGTGACATTTCTGCAAGATTATTGCTTTAAAATCTAAATGCACTGCTTTTGGTTCGGGATTGGAGAGGAACATTTTTTACATCTTCTCTGCCACTGTTGTTAGCATTTAAAATCAAATTTTCTGATAATAAAGAACCAAGGAGATTTAGTGACCAAGATTCTTGTGTTGTTGGTAAAGATCTGTATACAGCATAGTTAAATATAATTTAATTGCTGGTGTCTTAATAAAGCAAGAGTTGACTATTTTTGTTATTATTATTTTTTTGCTAATTATAATTACTTGCTTCACAACCCTAATACTTATTAATCTGAATGAAGTTAACCGCATTAAGTGAAGTGTTTCCAAGTTTGACTGCAGGATCTGAAGTCAGATTGGTTTTATGATGCAGGCTGAAGTGATCAATCAGTAGTGCTCCATGAGGAAGTTGGCTGTTGGATGGGTTTGTGAGGTTCTGTACTTGTTTGCCTGAGTAGGCTGAGGTAGCCTCTCTGCTGCTGTCTACTCTGTGACTGCTTGGAAAGTACTGCGGGTTTTCAGCTGAAAATAAAGATGCTGCTGTCTCTGTAGCTGTAAAGCATGCGGGGACTCAGAATCTGTGCAATTTGTAGGCATCTGAGATCGGAAGTAAATCAAATTATTTTTTATTTATAGAATCATAGAATCCTTAGAGCTGGGAGGGACCTCTTAAGGCCATCTAGTCCAATTCCCCTGCAACGAACAGGGTCACCACAGCTAGATCAGGTTGCTCAGAGCCTGATCCAGCATGACCTTGGAAATCTGCAGGCATGGGGCATTTACTACATCTCTGGGCAACCTGTTCCAGTGCTTCGCCACCCTCACTGTACAATATTTTTTTTCTTACATGTAACCTAAATCTACCATCTTTGAGCTTGAAGCCATTTCCCCTTGTTGTGTCACTACAGTCCCTGCTGAAGAGTCTGTCCCCTTCTTCCCCGTAGCTCCCCTTCAGATACTGGAAGGCTGCTATCAGGTCACCTTGTAGCCTTCTCTTCTCCAAACTGAACAGCCCCAGCTCTTGTTTTTTAATCTCCAGTTTGTTTGCCTTCAAGAAGTTACTATCTGTTTCATATACCCTAGCCCTGTTTGATTTGAACAGATCTGGAGCAAAAATTGTAATTGTCAAATTCAGTCTATTTAATCTTCTTTAAATGTCTATTCAAGATTTGTGTTGAATTTCTCTGTAGTTGTTACTCTTTGTGTTCTGCCTTCTCAAATTGGAAAATGCTGTTTCTACATTATCATCAGTTCTGGGGAGATGAAGGAGTATTCTCTTACAATTACTCGTACAAACTGGTTTTGATACTGTAGAAGTTTTGGGCAAAGGTAATTCTGGACAACCCAGTTTCTGATTGTACCCTACACAGTCCTGCCAGTCTGATATTTGGAGCTAGAATTTAGGGAATCTGAGCATTGGTTACAGGGCTTTTCTTTCCAGAGTGCATGCTCTTTTCAGTAGCTATTAGAAATCACATGTGGCTTACGTGTCATTATTTGAAAGTTATAAATTGCTTCAAAGCATTCTGATTGAATTTTTTCTTTTAAAATCATTAAACATCGACTTATTCATAATTGTTATCAGGCAACTTTCTGTTATTTGTTGATTAAACATTGAATGCCTTGTGTTAATGTAACAGTTGTAATTCATACAAATATATGTACAGTACTCAGTCACCAGCAGCTCCTCATAGCTGAATCTATTGAAAGGAGAGGCCTTTATAGTGTTTTGTCAGCAGTTTTACAATGTTCCTGTTTATGATCTCTAAATCCAGAGCATCCAGAACACATTTGCAGTTTTAGCAGAGCAGGCACGTGGCCTCCTTTGCCAGTGCATTGCCTATTTCTCTCCTTCAACAAGAAGGACTGTAAGAATGAAAACGTGGAAAGCTGTTAAAAACGTTTATCACCTTCCAATGAACAGATCACTGATTAGAGGAATCCAGCAAGTGTTTTCTAATCTCTACCACTATGTACTAGAGATTTTTTGCCTGTGAAATGTAGCAGTATGACGTGTGTTAGAGGGGGGTGACAAATCTTAGGCTTTCATAGAGCCTGGCGTATGCTTATTTTTTTAAAGCAGGTGGCTTCAATGTTTATTTCTCAGTCTCATCAATGTATCATAAACAGCCTAAGCATGCATTTCAATCCTTTAAAAAAAATAATAATAAAGGGTACCATTTTCTATCTGTTAATGGAGAGTTGTAAGACTTGTATGATTTTCTTTGTTTGCTATCTTAGCATGATGTTCCATAGGATGTTGAGATGGTATTTTCAGTCTCCTCTTAAATTTTCATTAGTTTTTCCGTCTGCATAATGAAAGTTCATGCAGATCGTGTTCATAACAAATGCTTAATCATGGGAAAAATGGTAATCTATCTGCTTACAAACGCTTCTGAGCACCTGCAGAGTGAGTGAGCTATTTCAAAATTGTCTTGGCAGTCTCAAGTCGTTTTTTTATTATTATTATTATGGTTCTGAATTTGTCAGTCATTATAGGTTCTTTTGCCTGGAAAAAAGTAAAATCTTTCATGGTCCTTTTGTGGCTGTTGCAGAAACTTGTGTGCAGTACATCAGAAAGGTAACTTCTGAAGTTTGATCTTTACTTTTGTGTTGCTGGCTGTGTTATTTATTAGTTGCCTGTTCCTGCACACCTAGTCTGGCAGACTTGTTAAAAGAAGCTGACCCTTGTGTTGTACTTGTTGTGGTTATTGAATGTGATATTCAAAGCTATGAAGTTAATTTAATTGGACTGCAATCAGAATTTAGTGAGAGGGCTTTTGTAGATTAAGAAAGCTTCTGAAATAATACTGTGCTCTTGATTTTATTGTCTTTGTGTGGAAATAACAGAAAAAAAGCTGCTCTTGCATTCTTTTATCTGGATGAATTAAGTGCTAGCTATATAATACAAGAATGACAACCCAACAAATGTTATTCTGACTTGTGGAAGGTGCTGTGCTCTTATAGATCCTATTGGCCAACAGCATAATTCAGCATCTCTAAACATCCAGCAGTAGTTTTTTACTTCATTTTGGACAGTATTTTAGTCTTTATCAGTGGGGATTCTGTATCACCACTGGTGTTCTGTGTTGCTTTGCAACATTTGCCATATATGCTACTTGTATTTTTGCAGGCAGATTCTTATTTTCTCTGAGATAGTGCTTCTGTAGTATACTATGGTATGACAAAGTGCTTGTCTTGCAGGAGGAGAGGCATTAACTTTGTGTAACATGGGTCTCCTTAATCAACATGGGCAGTAATACTACAGATTAGCCTGGAGAATGAACTGGCTTGCTTTCTTGGGCTCTGTTGCTAAACTCCAGTGTGCATCAGTATCAGTATTTTGTTTCAGAAGGGTAACGTGTCTAAAACATAGCAGCTAATTTAGAGTAATGTACAATTTTATTGGCTGCTGTACTACCTATAAAATTGAAAAAAAAATTAAATTTGAATTCTTTAAATCCAGAGAAAATGAATTTTATGTGTAAGCCTTCAATTAAATTTTGCTTAATTAAATAATGCAATTTGTATTGATTATGCTGCTGCTATTCATTTGGATTTTTACTTTTAATTAAAATTCAGTAATCTTGTTTTACCTTCCAGAGTTATCCATAAGATGGCCGAAGAAAATGATTGTTTTCTTTAATCTGGTGTCTGTTTGGCATTGAAATTCACTTCCTAACTTGTTTGACCTCTTAATAATTTTCTGGCAAGGTAGCTACAGGGTCACAGTAGTGCATATATTGAAAAAAGTCCAAAATGAAAGACTTGCTGTTTGGTATCAATTCAGAACATGAATGCTGTGTTAAAGCACATTGTTATTACTTGTTTTTTTTGTTTATTTATTTGTTTTTATTAGTACTACTAGCAGTTAGAAAAGAGAATTTTGAGATTGTTGTGAGCCAATATAAGCCTTTTTTTGTAAGTGTGCAGCGATAAGCATGTGATTTATTTCTGCATCTGTGCATGTGAAGAAGTCATGGAAAGTGAAGGTTACTAAAGCTGTTGAAGGGCAGAGAAGCTGAGCAGAAAGCTGTAGAGCTAATTGCTTGGCAAATGCCTTGTAACTTAACAGTGGATTGGAAAGCTGAATATATTGAACTAGTTGAGTTCACAGAGGTCTTTGCAAATATTCATGTCAGACAGAAACCTTCCTAAGTGGCAGCCTCAAATACCTTGTTTCCAGCTTGGATTAACTGTTAGTTTACCTGAATTCATTCAGAAAGATTGGCCTGTTGTAGCCAGTACCATATTTTGCACTACTGTCTGAGTTGTATTTTGCCTGCAGTTTCAATTACTTGAAAACACAGTATAGTAGCAAAACTGAACAGATGATCAGAATTGACTGTGTTGATATATGAGTGTCACTCACTGTGACTCCTCTGAGGATACAAAAAGGTTATTGATATTATATGAACCTTGGAAGCAGGTTAGGATTAATATTGTTTTCTCAGAACTAACTTTAAATGAGAATGCAGACTGCCAGCCAATAAAGTTGTTTTTTATTTCTTTAATATATTTTTTTTTCCACTGTTGTAATTTGGTCCTTTAGAAAATTTACTTTTGGCTTTTTATGCATCAATTATCAAAACTGTATTGATGAATACAGCAGGTGAGCAGATGTCTGGAAAAGGCCTGTGTTTACTTCAGTAAATCTTGAAATGGAATGCTCTGAGTTAGGCAAACAAGATTCATGCCATATTCGTTATCTTAGTCTGTTGATAACTTTATAGCGATCTGAAAGATAAACACAAATCTCTTCATGTCATTTGCTTCCTTTTTTGGCCACATCTGAAATAATCACTGGTGCTAACTTCTGGACAGATGGTGAAAGACTCTGAAAAGTAGCTTCTTAGAAGGAAAGTTGTATGATCAGGGGATACACAGAATGGTTGTTTCTTGAGGCCCTGCCTATCATGAAGGGCTCATAGAGTTTCTTGAAATGTCAAATACAGAGAGATGAAGAAAAAATGAATTCACGGAGACACTAGCCCCTTTCCATTGTCCTCCCCCTTACCCCCTTCCCCTTTCTTCCCCCTCCCCTCCCTCTCCACTCCCCCCTCCCCCTTCCTCTTCTGCTTTTTTTTTTTTTTAATTTTATATTTCCTCTATTTTTTTGCAGTTGTACTGCTCAGGATTTTGCTGTTGGCTTTTAGGAACAGCTGCTATCTTATGATTTATCATAGGCAAAAACAAGAAGCAAGTTTTTTTTTTTTTTTTTTTTGTGCTAGACATGTATGTATCATTTACAGTTAGAATAGGCACAAATAAATATCATTTTAATTGTGAAGAAATATACTTTTATGAAATGCAGCTTAACTGATAGTTGTGCAGAGCTTCCTGTACCAGGAAAACACTATTATTCTTAATTTCTTATGGATGACATGTAATTTTGTCTCTGCTGAATTCCTGAAGATGTTGCAGGAGTATCAGTCAGCATCATGATGAATAAGTTGCAATGTACTACAGCTGTATTGTGCCTACTGAGATATGTAGATTGGCTGTAGAGCACTTCATTTACCTCCAATGGAACGTTATGTGAATCAGTAGATGTCTTACTTAAAGTCATGTTTACTTTTCAGCATAATTTTTTTTTGTAATGTGACAGCCACTTAGGACTTTCATACAATGACTTGTGTGATAAAAACATGTAATCTAAGAGTTACTTCTGTTAATACTTGCTGCCCTGATTTAATTTGTGAATATGGTTACTGTGTCATCTTCTCACTGCTATAAATGGTTTTCTTTATTTTAAACTATTTTTTTTTGAAACTTTGTCACAATTTGAATGGTTCCTCTGTGTCTGTTGATGGAAAAAATGGCTTTCATTCCAATATTTACTCTCTACTTCTTCCATTTACCATCATCTTTGATTTTTGCTTTCTTTATTGCCCAGAATCACAGAATCCTAAAATTACCAAGGTTGGAAAAGACCTATAAGATCATCCAGTTTAGCCGTTGACCTATCACCAATATTTCCTCACTAAATCGTGTCCCTCAGTACAACATCTAAATGCTTCTTGAATACCTCCAGGGTGAGTTCACCACCTCCCTGCACAGCCCATTCCATTGGATGAACAAGTAGTATTTTTTAACATCTCCCCCAGCACAACTTGAGGCCATTTGCTCTTAAAATATTGCTGGTTACACGGGAGAAGAGGCTGACTCCCACCTCACCACACCTCCTTTCAGCTAGTTGTAGTGAGCGGTAAGGTCACTCCTAGGTCTCCTCCAGACTAAAGTTCCTAAAATGTCATGGTTCTTACGCTTCTTCATCAGTATTCCACGTTGTAACAATGTGCAGTGAACTGGGACTTAAAGAGTTAATGCCGTGGTTCCATGGTTTGTCCCTCATTCTGATCTCTTAGTCTCAGAAGAGAAGAATGAACTGCCATTCCCAGAAGATTTCATTTTTTTGTTTTCTGTTTTGCATTTGAAGAGAAGGATAAAGCTGACTGGAGTCGTCCAACTACTTCTGTTTGCTCCCTGGCAGTTTCAGCTGCAGCATTAGAATAAGGATTTCAGTTTTGGGAACTCTTTCATATTTTATTTCATTTATTAGTTTCAGTTCCAATCATATTGTATTATATTGTATTATCTCACATTCCACTACTATATTTAGTAAGCTGAGTTTTTCCTTAGTTTGTTGCTGCTGTTTTCCTCGTGTAGGCTCATCTCCTTGCCATTTTTTTCCTTCTCTCCCCCCATTCCCTGGCGTAAGTCTGTGGGTCCCTCTGCCCCCTTGTCATGGGAAAAGGCCCAACTGTGACATAATCCCAGTTCCCTCAGCTGCTTCTCCTTTGTTGCCCTCCAGGGCCTCAGTGTCTTTCTTATAGTGGGGCCCAAAATTGAACACAGTACTCCAGGTGTGGCCTCACCAGTGTTGATTACAGAGGGACAATCATTTCTGCTGGCAGCGCTGTTTCTGATACAAGCCAGGATGCCATTGGCCTTCTTGGCCACCTAGGCACACTGCTTGCTCATGTTCAGATGGATGTTGACCAATATCCTCAGGTCAGTTTCCTCTACACAGTCTTCCAGCCACTCCTACCCAACATGTAGTGTTGCCTGCTGCTTTACTTGCATATGCTGGTCACTGCAGTTGTGAAATAGACTTGCATTTTTTAATTCCTTCAGTGACTGCTCGGCAGCACTACATCATTGCAGTATAACTAACCTGCATACAACTTTTTATTAGACCATTATACTACACAATGGTCAGTAAGTCTCTATGAGGCAAATTCTAAACATAACCCTTATTCTTTTTTAAATTCTAAAATAAGAATTTTGGTAGTCCACCTGTCTATTTTTGGGCTCTTAAAGCTTTCTGCAGATTCTACTCTTTGCACGTTCAATACGTTCATACGTTCAAGAATTTTTCTGACAGACTTCGTATTTACTTTGTTTTTTATTTTATTTTTAAAAATTTGGATGGGTCTAGATACAAGAAAGGTTTAATGACTTTTTGAACATTCTTAATTCTGATTTCTCTCATTGGGAAAATAAGGACAGGAGAAGTCTATTTCAGGACAGATCTAGTTTACAATTCTGTTGTATCAGGTTGTTTCATTAAGAAGGAAGAGGGAAGTCATGAAGTTGGATGGCTTGCAATAATGAAGACAAATGAGATATTTTGAATAAGGAATGGGTAAAATTAGCACAATAACATTAGTGTAAATTCAAAAGTTGGAGAAGTTTGGTAAGCAATTGTTTCATTTTATTGTATATGATTATCAGTTTATCATGTCATTTTGGGTGCCTTCTGTTTTTTCCTCAAAGATCTGTATCGTAAAGACTCTTCATCTTTTGTAATATGTTAATTCTTTGATCATTATTTCAATTTAAGAGAATGTTTATTCTTGAGGTGTCTGTTTCTGAAACCACAATGACAACCTTTCCCTTTGGCTGCTGTTATCCCAAGTTCATTGAGCCTACTTTTAATGATTTTGTTAAAACTTCATTTTATTTCCAGCAGTTAGTTCAGATTGGCCAGAAATCACCCATCATTTTTCTATCAAGTGCAATTGTTCTGTCTTCATAGGAATATCTTAAGACCTCCCATCTAAGGATGTACCCCAAGTGGGGATTTATGTGTTGCTGTTGAGATCTTTCTGCTTTGATAACTCAAAAATGAGCATGTCAATTCTGGTCTTGTCACTGAAGCTCAGTACTGGTAAGCTTAGAGATTGCCAGTGTTGCTATCAATACACACATATTGGGATAGCTGCTTATTGCTTCATTAACTAAATGCTTTGTAGCTGTGATAATGCTCATGACCCTCAATAGAAAATACTTTATTTCTTTTCTTAGAAGTATATATGAAATCCCTTGAGTTATGTCTTAAAATTTGGAGCCTACAAACAGTGGGTTTGGGAGGTAAATCAAGATTAATTATATGAAGAAAATAGAGGAACTGAGAGGAACACAAGTTGTGGAAAACAATTATGTGGTTATTCTGCTGAGCTAAATATTAACCCTGGCTGTTCTAAAGATACTGTATTTTTAATTATGGTCATTGTAATGTGTACTGTGTAATATGTAATATGTATGGTTTTAGAAGACATTTGCAAGTTCAAATTCTAGAGTCTCAGTTTGCGTTCAGAAAAGAAAAGCATGTGGTGAATAGGCATGATGGAGGGAAATACATGATCATCTTCTTTCTTGGTTGTACTGGCCATAGTGGATATGAATGTTATAGGTGGATATGAAAGAAATTTGGGTTCAATATGTAGCCAAGAGTATATATTGTAGAAATTGAAATAATTCTCTAGAGAGTCTTTGAAGGGATACAGTAGAGTTGAACAGTTGGAAGGAATCTTCAAAGATTGTTGAGTTGGAATGCCTGACAGGCATTGTCTGAATGCCTCTGGAACACTTATGGACATCAACCTGCAGCATCAGCCATCTCATTAGGAGCCCTATTCCAGTGTTTGACCGCCTTCATGGTGACTAATTTTTTCCTAATGCTCAGCTTGATCCTCCCTTGGAAGCTCTGCTGTTCTCCTTCTGCCACTGGTTCCCAGGAGCAGAGCCTGGCACCTCCTTCTGCTTCCCCTCCTCAGAAACCTGCAGGAAGCAGTGGATTAATAGAGTGGTAAATGCTGATCAGCAGTGTATAATGGAAATAAAAAGAACATATGCATCTTTAAGTATAACGATACCCTTCTTCTCTTACACCAATTGCTGGTTCTGATTTAATCCCACCAAGATAAAAATCTAAGACAATCATAAGTGTCTCTTAGTGTTCTCTTTTCCATCATCTTAAACTTGCTGAGCATCATAGGCATGTTTTCCTTCAATTTGCCTATTTTATCTCAAGCCTTAAAATCTTCTTTATTTTTTTTTTTTAAAGGCATAATGAGAATAACCTAGAGAAAATGTAAGATCATTATTTGTGTGCTGGGACAACATACTGCCTTGTTTCCAAGGTGATGTTATTTTTTTTTTGTGTTGCTAATCATATTTTAAATATAAGGAAATCAGAGGCCTATATAGATTAGAGTTTAAAGATGTGGCATGAGATGAAATTACCTAGTGTGATCTAATTAACACGTCATAAAACTGCAGTTAAGATAAAGCAATTGTACTTCAGCGTATGCAGGACCAAGAAATTAAAGGATAGAAAGAAATTTATGCTATAATTTAATCTACTGAAGTCTTTCAAAGTACATTCAGCTGTGTCTTCACGGCTGCTGTTCATTTGAACTAATTGTATTGAAGATAATTAACTAGTCTAGATAAAGGCAAGGATAAAATGAGCAACACTTTATGTAAACTCTTCCCATACAAGGTGTTTCATTAGCTGGCTCCCATGGTTATCTCTGGCTCCAGTATGTATTAGTAATGCATCAGCACTGCTAGCAGTAAGCTATAGTAATGGGGAAAAAAGTAAATTAAAGAAGACAGCAAGAATTTTGTTTCTAATGATCAGAATAGTTGTAAACGTAAATCCAAAGTATAACCAGCATGAAACCTGGAGGCTGTATGAGAGCAAGCAGTTTGATTTATAAGCTATTTTTATCATCAGATAACCTCTATAGGCCAGATACGCTGTTTTTTCCCAACCTCTCCTACATACTGCATTTTGTAAGCTGCCTTTTACTATCAGTGTAAATTGTTTTTGTTACTGCTAAATATTTTGTGTCCATTTGAAGAGTAATTCGAATGTTAATGAAAATGCAGCTTGATTGGATAAATATTTTCATATAGGAAGTGATTCAAAGTGAGACCATGCAGATAAATTTATCTTAAACTAGTTTATTTTCCAGTTCTTGGAGCAGAAATTTGATGGGAAATAGAAAAGCTTTTTTGTTCTTGTTCTATGTCCATTTTTAGCTATTCATCAGCAGAGGGCAATATAACCATACGTTTCCTTGGAAAGATCTAATTTGTTGATCTTTTTATTTCTAGTTTTAACTAAAAGAGCACCTGCTTGTAAATTCTGGGGAAAATATGTGAACTCATGAGGAAAAAGCAATGAACTGTGGTATTAGTATTCCTTATACACTTTTAAAAGGCTGTAGAACTTTCCAGTAGTTGTACTGCATGGGAGGTATTCTCTAAGTTCAAAAGCGAGCAGATAATATCCAGACCTTATGGAGATGTACTTTTTTTTTCTTTTCCTTTTTTACTGAAAGGGTACATTGCTGTCAGGTAAAGCATCTTTTTGTGATCTTTTTTTTTTTTTCCTTGGGCAGACTTCTACAAAATGTTTGAGGCTTTCTGTCATTTCTTTTTATGTTTTCTGGTGGTACTCTGGAATTCAGTCTGTTACTAAGAACTGATATTACTATACACACTGCATACCCATGTTATAAGATGAGATTAATAAGGTGTGCAGTGCTGAGAAAAAATGGATTCAGGTCTCCAATAAAACTCATTCTTTCTTCATGTTGTTACAAGGAAAGTACTGTCTTATGGCGGGGGTGATAAGAGGAGCCTGTGCAGTCCTCAAGAAGTGTGGGTGCCATTACCTTTTGGTGTACATCTTGTTAATACTTATTTGTTACTGCAGTTCTTTGATTTCTGTATTACCATTTAAACTCTCATTTAGTTCTTTCAAAACATACTAGGAATCTTAACATGGTTATTCATGTGCAGCAGGTTTTTTAAAAAAAGCTTTCTTATTTCTGTTGCTCTTGAGGCACATTCAGAAAGACTTCAGACATATGGTTTCTTGTTTTTCATCCTCTCCTTTGGGCATCACACATTCAAAGAGTCTACTTTACTGTCAGAGCGTACATGCAATTTCTACTAACAGACTGGGACAGGCAGCGTTTACCACTGTTAAAACATGAAGCTAGGATTAAAAGATTCTGAGTTCTAGCTCCAGCTCTGCCCTTGGCTTGCTGAATGACCTTAGGCAGTTGCATCCATCTCTTTACTTTTGTTGCAAGTCATTGGATTATGCTGGATTTCCTCTATTCCCTAAAATAGTTTTGAGCATTAATTTGCCAGTTTATAAACCGTTGTATTTAAAAATACAAATACCAATTAAACTGCTTTTAGTATTGCATGCGGATGAGAATAGTAGAATAGATCTTAAAGAATGTGTGTATTAGTATGTGATACAGCTTTTATATTTAATTTTTTGCACAGATCTTTGTGCTCATGTATTCTGTGTTCCCAAACTTCCCCTAATTATATGGTTTGATTAAATTACATAGTCTTGTACTCCATAAGCCTGTTTGTTGCAAAATGGGAAAAATTTCAAATCAACTTTAGTAGGTGCTGAAGTCCTAGGCTGGGAAACATAAATGCCAAGTAATAATTATACTGGCTGTAAAACTTTCTTTAGAAAAAAGCTCAAAATTTGCATGTATAAATATAGCACTCATGAACACAAATGGTTAATTAAGTACCAAATTGTTATTTGGTTAAAATGAACACAGTTTGCTTATGCAGATCTGGCTAGCAATGTGTATGTTAGGTAAACAGTTTAAAAATCACCTGTCTAGGATCATAGATTTTTCATTTCCTCTGTGCTGTTTCATGTTTTTTAAAACCAGTTAATTGGAATGAATTCAAAGAGTTTTACGAATGTCTCATTCCGGTTGGTGATTTTATTATCCATTATACCAGGGTTAAGTGGGAAAGAAGAAGCAGCTAGCCTAATAGGATGGCTTGCAGAGCTAAGCCATTCTCATTCTCAGAGCTACATCCAGGCTCGTGCATATGATCATCTACTGTGTCTTGACAGAGCGATGGTATCTTCTGAAAGTTAATAACTAGAAGATTTTTGATCATCCTGCCATGTCCTCAATGATTTGGCATTGTGCTGTGTCCTAGGACAAAGCAGGAGGATGTTTTTTTCCTAATCATTTGGGGCTGTAAAAACATCATTAGTTGTTAAACTACAATGTCTTTGGTTATTACAGATGTGTATGTCACAGTTCATGCTTATGCATTACATATGTGGTATTGAATGAATGACAAAAGAGCTTTACTTTGAACACTTGGGGCAAGCTCAGACATAGCTCCAATTTTATTAAGCAGATTTCCATTAAAATGTAAAATATTCACAGTGCTTATGTAACACAGGAATAAGTGACTAATGAATTTAGGGGAAATGTACTTAGGTGGGAGCACACTACATAAGCGTTCATCAAGCACTGCTTATAGATTTTAGAGTTTGAGAGCATGATTTGCAAAGGAAGTTGGTAAGCCAGTCATAAACAGATGTATCTCTAGCATCTCACTTAGATTGTCTGTTTGAACTTATTTTCAAACCAAGGTAATGATGTGTGACAAGCTTCTTGTCAGAAATGTATTTTGATCTGGTGTTTCCATAGGGTTTTATATTAGGCAGTTGTGTGTAAGATCATTCTGATTTTGAAAAGCTTTTTTTTTTAACCTTTGTGTCTTAAACTCCATTTCAATGTTTATATAACCTATATAATTGCATTTCTGCATTTTCATTATGTGAAACGATGTGTACAGCAAACACTTTTTTTTTTTTCTTTTCTGACAACTGCAATTTAAAACAGATTCACTGTAATGATTTCTAGGACTTGAGTTTGTCACTGTTGAATAGTTGGTATTCTCCTGATCTTATTAAATATATGGAAAATGTGCGTATGTTGCATGGTATAGATTATTTTGATAAAACCATTAATTTCCCAAATTGAATATATCCGTGCATGGAACTGTGAGTAGGAAAGAAAATAGTAGGTATTCTATCTCCTTCTTCCTCTTATATTTTTTTTACAGTTTTATTCCTTCCCCCCTCCCCCCCATTTTTTTTTTGGTTGACTTTCTTGAGAATTTTTTTGAAAGGAGCCCCTTCAAACTGCTATCTGATCTCAGAAGTGTTGAATTCTATGATTATGCAAAACAGGAAACACTATGAGTATTACATAGGTAGGTGTCAACATCTGAACTACCAACTTGGACTTTCCAGTTGGTTGCAGTTTGAACCTAATGCTTGTTCAGCTGTGCCTATGGACAAATGATACGAGAAGATTCAAGTTTCACTCTACACTGCTGTTACCTTCTTGGATATAAAATCTATGCTTTGAGATACGTGTTGGGTGAACACCTTGAATAGCTCTGGCTACTTTTACCTACTGATAATCCCCTTCCTCCCTTGAGTGAAGCTGAGGGAGGTAAATAATCTTAAAGAAAACTGATGTTTCCGTCTCATGCAGTAGACAGGCTTGCTTACTCTTGTTTTTGCTTTGCATTTCCTTGCATTTAAAGCAATCAATTTTCAAGAAAGTGCTTATTTCATACAGTTCTAAAAATATGTGTAAGGTGAAATATACTGTATAACATCTGTAGAAAATTTCACTGATCTAACGGTTTTACTGAAAATCTGTACTTAAAGGAAGCTTTATCAAGAATAGAAGTCTGTACAAAGCTAAGGAGAAAAGGAAAGTTTGGGAGAAGAAGTCTGTGCAAACCAGGGTGAGGGAGGACTCATTTCCTTACAGATTTCAGTGAGAAGGCAGTTTGTCTGAGTCTTATATATACTTTCTCCCCTGGCACCCTGGGGTAGGGGACCCTCTGACAAAAAAAGTCATGCTTTCTACCTGACAGATAGGTATGTAGATAGATATTTGTTCTATCTACATGTGTCTTCTTCTAGATATTTGTTATTTGTTACTTTCTGCTGTCCTCTTACTGGTCTCAGGTTTGATCTGTAGACACTAATTTGGTGTATGAGTGTTTGTCACTTGACAGGTATGACTCAGAGCTGTACATCTGCAATTCACAGATCACCATGAAGGGGCGTTGTGGTACTTAATGAGGGGAATATATCAGTCCATTATCAGTTCCATGCCAGGCTGCAATACCAAGATGCTGAGATAATAATGAGGATGCATAATCCAGAATGCCTAATAAAATGATACCTTATGACCTAGATGAGGACAAGTGTGAACTCCTGTGCAGAGTCATTTAAATTGATTTTGCATGTGTATTCCCAAAGCTGTGAAGGCAGTACTTGTATTTTGTGAGATCGTGTCTGTGTTCATACCAGGATTTGTGCCTGCTACCCAAATATCAGTGGTCTGCAGTTTTCAGATGGAATTTCATTCATAAAAACTTATTTTGGATTTTTTAACACATTCTATAGGTGGATTCTCTTCTGTATTCTTCTGAAATTGTTCATTTTATTTCACACTTCTTTGAAATACTTCTTTTCTGCTACTGAAAGTATAAATGATGGCAATGGTTGGATAAAACTGAATAACAACTTACATTTTCTCCATGTTTTTGGAGACACTCGTGACGTTATTTAAAGTATGTTTTGTTTAAACTTTTACCTTCATGTAATTTAAGTGTTTGACCATTAGTTTGGTGTTATTTTGGACTAGAGCTTAAAAAGGATTAGACTGTACTACGTTTGAAATATTTTCTTGTTTTAATAATGTCCGTGTTTCATGACAGCAGATAAAGAATTAATTTCCAATTCAAATTCTCTTCTGTGCCTTAATCTGTTAGGGCATGTTAAGGAAATGTTATTTGGTGCATATTCTCTGAGGCTATAGTCAAATGTCTTTTCTTTTTTTCTTCAGTTTTGCTGTCTTAATGGAAGTAATCTCAGCCATGCTTGTTTCTTTGGCATTTTTGAATCAAATCATTGCTCTTACAGAGCAAGCAGACATTGGAAGAAAATGGGTAGTCTTGTAATACAAGGAAGAGGTGAGGCCTAGTGGCAAATTTAGGAACAGAATAAAATTGTTTAGACTTTTTCCAACAACTACACATTCCTTGATTTTATATTTATTTTCTTTATATTTAATTCAATGTTATTTTGAAGCATCCTTGCAGCAGGGGAATTTAAATATGGCTGTTAACCATTAATGGTAGGGCAAAAAGTCATTGCAGTGTTTTTTTTTTTTTTTTTTAAATGATGAATCAAAAGGAAATATCCTTCTATCCAATGTTTAATTTTAATTAGGAAGCTCGTAATACATCAGTCAAACTCAGCCTCAAATTACTTTTATGTACTTTAAATTGTTTCTTTAATTCAGAATAAAATGGTAAATGATGATTGAAATAGGAGCTCACTAGGTGGAAACTACGTACATCATTTGACAACCTTGCTGGAGTTAAGATGGTGTAAGCAGGAAATTGAGATTTCAAGAGAGTGCAAGACTGTCCAAATTATGCTATATCTAAAGTAGAACTAAATGTTGAGCAGTTTTAAACATTTTTTTCTAATCTCAAAATAAAAATGTTGATCACCATCTAAAAATCTAATTTGGGTATGCAGTGTAACTCTGACTTAAAGAAGAATAGTGTTTGTCATTTACCCTTCATCTACAAGTATGTTTTGAAATAACAGCATCAACAACTTTTCTTGTTGTGAAAAAGTGTGGTGTTCTACAAAACAGATAAGACTATGTGTCCTATAGGAGGAAAGTAATAGCCTTGGTTATTTTATACTTAATTTAACAACTTGAATTCCATATTGTTGAGTTTAACATAAGTAACGGCATTACCACAGGAAATGTATGCAGCAAAACTGTAATAATTGTATGCATAAAATACACTCCAGTTTTCCACATTGGAAAATGAAATAATGAGTATAAAGATAAAAAGAGGAACATTTCTGAAATACCGATTCTACGAGTATGGTGTAAGAATAAAAATCAGTTCTTGAGATTAATGAGGAAGTAGACTTCCTGAAAAGAAGGTAGTAAATGAAAAAGGCTTTTTTTTCCTTTTTTAAATTTTAAAGCCATATACAGTGTATGGCACATTTTCTAAAAACTTGATGTAATTTCAGAACTGCAATATGCAACAAAATAAGAGATTACTGTTAATTTTGCTTTGATAACTGTAATAAGTATAATAGAATCCTAAATGGGAGTGTCTTTGGAAATTGGTATTCTAGTCAGTGCATTTAATTGATTGAAAATTGGTACTTGCTGAGTTGTGCCAGCTGGTAAGTGTTGTAGTAACAGGTGTGAAAAAGTTATGAGTAGGCAATAAGTAAATGTTACAAAATAGATAATTTCAAAACAAAAATGAATCCTGCTTTGTGGTAGTTGGATTAAAAAAATGTGTCTCAAATTTGTTTATTTTTTGCTTGTTTTGAAACAAAGTCTTGTTGGAATTGATGTGAAATGGAGATGTAAATTGGCTATTTATAAATGGGAAGGTACTTTAGAAAGAAACCAGAGGGTAATGAGCTGTTCATTATAACAGTTTGACTTATTTCTGGCTTGTCATGTTTGTTCTTTTTTGTCTGCTTTTTTTGGGAGTAATATTTTTTTGACAATGAAAATATCCAGATATTTTGGGGATATATTGTATATGTTTTTATGTTAAATAATATTTTTATGTAGGGTGCTCTGAAAGTAATGCCTTCTATTTATTTCCATGGAAGCTACAACAGGTACAAAGAGCACAATAATATTGCTTGCCAATGCATGTTTTCAGCCACAAGACACTGTTTTTCAGCACAGTCAGCACCATTAGCTATGCATTTTCTCCAGTGATGAAAAAGAGCATACATGCCAGTGGAGATGGCCCGCTCTCGCTGTTGCCGCTGCTGACGCGCACCATCCACCACCTCACTGTGCTCACATGCACTGTTTGGTCTCCATAAAGGTTCAGCCACCATTGGTGAATGTTGGTGCAGGTATTCTGTGTGTAACCACTGAAAACACTGAATGAACCCTGGTTAATTTTGAGGTCTCAGCATTTTGTTCCCAAGTGTTGTATACTGATGGTATATGTTAGCTTTGTTTATTGCAGGTTTATTAGTAGAAAACGTTCAAATGGAGAAAAGGTGGTCCCTGTGTCTAAAACAGCTTGTAAATTTAGGGCCTGCAAATGTGTGCCTGAATTTGCAGTAAGAGGTTGAGAGAGCTGTCAATCCTGGACAGTGAACTGCTTGCTGGTGGAAGGGAGAGGGCAGGATTACTGATTTATTGATCGACATTTTTGAAAGTAAATGGCTTTTGAAGAAGACTTGCAAAGGTGACGGAATGGCCTGGGTTGAAAAGGATCTTAAAGGTCATTTAGTTTTCAACTCCCTTGCCATGTGCAGGGTCACCAACCAGCAGACCAGGCTGCCCAGAGCCACATCCAGCCTGGCCTTGAATGCCTCCAGGGATGGGGCATCCATAACCTCCTTGGGCAGCCTGTTCCAGTGCGTCACCACGCTCTGTATGCAGAACTTCCTCCTAATATCTAACCTAAACCTGCCCTGCCTCAGTTTGAGACCATTCCCCCTTGTCTTATCACTATCCAAACATGTAAATAGGGCCATTGCCCCTCCTGTTTATATGCTTCCTTCAACTATGAAAGGCACAATGTCTAGTTGTGCGACTGGAAATAAAAATGCTTGTTTGAAGGATTATGGTACAAGAATATGTAAAAATACACTGGAAGGGATTATGGCACAGGAACCATCTAAGGCTTTGTGACAATGTACTAAAAGGCAAACATTTAAAGAGTTTCTACAGGAAAAAAACGTTGTGGAAAGTAATGGTGCCTTTTCTATGTTATATGTCTTACACATCACTGGGATGTGATGTGCTGGTATTTTGCACTTGGTAAGATGTATTTATTCAACATATGCAGCCAGTGAGAGGTGTCTAAGTGATGATAACAAAATGAATTTGAGGAGCATCTTAAGAGAATAAGTATCTGAAAAGGACAACATTAGCCTTGCTAGATCTATAATAATAATGTTTACTAAATGTGAATAAATTATTGTGAAGGAAAATTAAAAGTTTCAACTGTACTTGGCCAAAAGGATTTGATGCAGTCTGACATGGGTTCAGTTGGAATAGCAGTTACGTTGGATTCAGTTTTGTTGCACATTGCTGTTACATTTGGGAAGGATAGCTGTGAAGTGACTCACCAATATTTTAGAGGGCATTTAGTATTAAAAGTGCTTCAGATTTCACTTTTAATGTAATTATATTGAAATTCATATCGTGTTTTTGACTTCCCAGGTTCTAGGAAAAATATGAACAGTTCTTTTTACTTTCATGTGTAAGCAGGAGTATAATCGGCCTTTTAGCGTTGTGTGTAACAACGTTCAGGTATGAAAAAGTAGCAGTATCTAATTACTCATATATTCTTTCTTTTTGTCATTTTGCTTTAGAGATATGCACAATCACAAAAAGCAGACAGCCAGGCAGAATACATCTGCATTAAATATTTAAATTTAAGTGTAAATATGATACATCGCATACAGGGAAAGAAAGCTTAAAATCAAGGTTCTTTTGATGTTTATGATTGTCTACAATGCTTTGCTTCCTGCTGCTGTAATTTGCTCATAGTGTTGAATAGGGGACTTGCAGCTTTTTTTTTTTTTTTTTTTTTTGGGGGGGCAGTAATTTCTATAAAATGTACCGGAAGTAAATTCACGATGCATTTGTAAAGAAGTCTTGTCATTATCATCAGAGTTCTCCAGAAGAAAGTGCATGAGGGCATGAAAAATCTTTCATCCTGGGGAATCATTCTGGCTGTGATCTTAAAAATTTCTTGGTGCTATTTTTAACATTATCTGTGTGTCTTTCTGAGGTGCCGTAGGGAAGCCAGTGTTTACTTCTCACAAAGCTCTGATATGGTAATCCGCAGTTGTCTTTCAAATAGTTACTGGGTTTTGCTGTGCACAGAAGACGCAGTCTTTCGTATTATGGTAGAAGGTATTTATTGATGGGGTGATGAGGTCGTCTTTTGGCCAATGCCAGTGGAGAGCTTTTGTGAATTAGTCTCCTACATAATTTAAGGAATTCCATTACGTACCTGTCTGCGTAGGTTTGTGATTTAGAACCAATCTTTAGGAAAATATTTACTCTGGATTTTACATTCATATTGAAATCACTTTGCTCTTGAATGTTAATACATTCTATTTGCTAAAAAAGGATTTAAACACGAGGAAAGTTTTATTTGGAAACAAAGATATTAAATCTCTCCTTTAAAATTAAATGGAGACTGAAAATGCATTAATTTGTTGATCTTTCTTAGTTCCCTGATTTTAATGGATGCGCCTGAATTATCATCCTGAGTATACTGCAGGGACAGCAGAAACTTAAGGGAGCAGTTTAGACTATTTGAGTACAAACGTTTTAATTCAGTCACCTAAATGGGGCTGGTAAATTCTGTAAGTTTAACCTTTAAGGTTGGCTGTTAAAAAACAAATGAAGGAGAAAACAACAGCAACAACAACAAAACAAAAAAGATTTTGAGGGGGCTTTCTGTGGCGTCTGCATTACACAATCAACAGTAGTTGGCACGTTTTTAAACTGTAAATTTTTAACCTTCTTCTAGGTAATCTGCTTGCAAGAGAAGGCTTGGCATAATTTTTTATGCAGTGACAGAGCACCTTTTATCTGTTAAAAGCTAAAATAATGGTTGAAGTTGACTTTGAGTAGACTGGACTCTCCAAACCTCTGAGATCTTTAGAGAGAGCTCACTTTTTCTATCCAGGATTACTCGGGTACAGAGCAGTTCTTACCTTACTGCTGATTCTCCAGGAAGCAGAAACAGATACAGTGTCATCTGTTTACTGTCATGCCAGAGATACGCAGCCAAGTGAATTGTCTTGTGTATTTGTGCTTATTGTTTTTGTTTTAATTCTTCCATTAGCTTTCTCTGTTTGCTGATAAATATTGTTTGTGGGCATAAACAGACTCTCCTTGCACATCACTAAGCAGCTTCAGTGCACAGTGATATTATAGTCCTAGAGATTTTCTGGGAGTAGATGTGCCATCTTTAGCATAGACTCTGCTAAGTCTTGATATTCCATTCAAATGTTTTATTCATTTATTGTGGAGGGTGTGCTGATGGTGAGTTTGATGTTCACCACCCATATATAATTGCATATACACACACCTGTTTAAGAAATTGAAGTTAGAAATGGAGCAAACCTATTTTACTATACAATCAAATTAGGATGCCTTGCTGTCTATCAGCTAGGTAAAATAACACTTGTGTGTGTCAGGGTAGTTCACTACACATGAGTGTAAAATGCAGTAGCTCCTTTTAAGCCAGTAAGAATTTGCATTCTTACTGCATTTGTTGCTGTAATAAGGCCTTTTCGTGAAGCATCTCTTTTGCTGGTAAAAACAAGAGAAATTGACCACGCAGTGCTTGAGAGGCATGCTACTAAAATGGCAGCCTAAGATTTTCAGGTAGTTGTGTGTTCTGTATTTTGACTTGTCTTCATGACTTCAAAAGATGCTGTGTATTTCTTTGTCCAGAGCAGACTAAAACTGAACAGTTAACAGTTCAGTAGATCATCACATCTTTCTTACATCTTTCAATGTAGAAACTATTTCAAAAAGGAGTAGCAATGTTACAAAACAGAGCACTGACGAATCGGTCTGTCAAAACTAAGGGGTCGTTTTCTTTAATGTCCGTGTTATGGTGGTATGTAATAATGTGATCTTGAGTTTTACAAGCAAATGTATTTTGTTCCACTGGAGTTTGCTCCATTAGCTATGTTCATTCACTTTATATTCCTTTTTCAGAGCATATAATGTGCAGTCACACATTATTTAAACCTGGAACCAAGAAGAAAAGAAAAGAAGTCAAAAATCCTGTTTTTGTAGTACTTGTCATTGTTGCATCAGTAAGATTCATTAACATTAATATAACACTGGTCTGTGAATTAGGTGATATCATTATCTGCATTTTACAGCTTAGAAACTTAAGCTCAAAAGATACAAAGACTGAAACTGTTTGTTCATCTAAAGTATCCAAAATGAGGCGCCAGTCATGTTTTAAGTTTTACCTTTTTCTTCCAGGGCTTTCAGCATCAGTTTAGTTGATTTAAACTGCAGATGTAGCAGCTCATCACTTTTGCAGCTTTCTTTTAAGCAGCAAGTAACATTTCATTGGCTGCCACTCATGAAAATTTGGATTTTCTGGTTAGCCTATTATTACACAGGAACTCTCTGACTGAATAAATGAAAGAATCCATTTCATCTGGTAGGTGTTCTTTTTCCTTGAGAAGTTAGACTTTCTGTTGGCACAGGGAGTTCTTTTCTTCATTCTCTTTACAACTTCAGGTGTCTGCAGAGATGTAAAATGTTAGCAATTACAAAATTTACTCTGTCCTAAATTATACCTGTGCTGTGCATTAGAAATAGGTGTGCTTCTCTGATGAAAAATAGTACAGTAATACACAGATGTAGAAAAATGGGATAAAAGCATGCCTGGAGTTTTGATCCTAGTGTTTCCTAGTGAAAATTCCTTTAATTTGTGACTTTTATTCTCCTAATTTTTCAATGTGCTTTAAAAAAAAATAAATTGAGAATTAGTAGTTTTCTCATGCATGATTTGCAGTGGGGCTTGGACTTCTAAATCATCAGCACAGACCTTATATATTTGAGATAAAAATCTCAAATTTGGTAGCTGTTGCAAGTTATACTCTGAATATTGGTTAGTAACAGAAAGGACGCAACCTAAACCCAGAATGTGGACTAAGTTGCTTTTTGGCAAAATTGGGATGTAAATTGTCAGTGTTCTTTGACATCTGAAGTGTTCAATGGATGTAGGCCACTCTGACACTGGGTACTGATGTAGAGTCAGACTCACAGAGTCATGGAATGGCATGGGTTGAAATGGACCATAATCATTTAGTTCCAAGTACCTTGCTGCAGGCAGAATTGCCAACGGTTAGATCAGGCAGTAGATAGGTTGCCTGATCCATTCTGCCTCATCCATGCAAATCTCTTTCATCACCTACATAGAGTCATGGAATCGTGAAATCATAGAATTATAGAATCATGGAATCATAGAATGGCATGGGTTGAGAAGGACCACAGTGATCATCTAGTTTCTACCCCTTGCCGTGGGCAGGGTCGCCAGCAGACCAGGCTGCCCAGAGCCACATCCAGCCTGGCCTTGAATGCCTTCAGGGATGGGGCATCCACAGCCTCTTTGGGCAACCTGTTCCAGTGCCTCACCACCCTCTGTGTGGAAAACTTCCTCCTAATATCTAACCTAAACCTTTCCTTCTTAGTTTATGTCTCTCTCCCCATTCTAATTTCTGATTTCTGATTTTCAAAAGCCTTATCTTCCTATTTCCCTCTATGTTTATTCTTTAAGTGTAGACTTCTCCACCTTCTTCCAATCTTTTTCCAATCTTTTTTTCAGCTGATATGGACTCCCTTCTGGCTTTTTAAACTTCCTAATGGAACTGCATGCTTCTCTACCTGCTGCACTCTTCATTCCCCTCCAGCCCTGTATTCTGTTCAAGTAGCTTTGTTTTCCTTGGCCATGCTATTGTTTTGTATCTGAAAGTATACATCTTTGTAGTTTATGTGAATCTTGAGGAGTAGTCTTATGTAACATGTACTGCTGCCAACAGTTTCACCATATACAGTATAGCAACAGAAATTTTATAGAACTGAATTTTACAGAATTGTACTAAAAATATGAGGATTATATAAATAAATGTGTCCCTGCTTCAAACCTGTCAGAAGATTTAAGGAAACTTCACATCTCTCGCCAATGATGTTACCTCTCTGATCTTTGTAAAAATAATGTTAATTCCTGCTTAGATCCTTTCATTGGGTTACACTGGCATGATGTATCTTTACCATTTTACCTGATCTTTTTGCATTTCAAACAGGTCTTACAGTGTTGGGCCATGATCAGCTGTTTTGTGTTTCACTGTGGAACTCCCCACTATTATGTTGGATCCTAAACTATTGTAAGATGTTCTTTCCTTTAAGAATCCTTTCCATCAGGACTGTGCTGGGACTTTTTCAAATAATGTTAGGATACTACTCCCTTTGGAACCAGTTACAGTGGTTTTGAGAGCTGTGTACTGTGCAGGAGTAAGTTTGGAGCTATCCCCAGTGAACAACTTGCTGTGGCTAATTACACTTTTTGAGATACTTTCTTGCCTTTAGTAGTTTGAGAAATGAAAGACTAAATTTGAAACTCAAATTCTTTATCTGATTTTTGCTTTGTCTACAGAACACTTTCAGGGGTGCTTCAATCTTAGAATAACATTGCCGCTTTTCTTTAGCTTTCTTGTGATATTCTTTGATAAATCCGAGTTTTAATATCACTTACAGATGAATCAAACTATGCTGACACATTATTCAAAATGGATTCCAGCAAAATTGAAAGCTCAGAACTCAACTGCATATGCAAAATGTTGAATGGCCTGTTCTTGGCATGTGTTCAGATTCTTTTTACACTGATGATGGCTATGCTATAATCAAAGTAGCTGTTAAATTATTTTCCATACACTTTCTAAGGGTAGAAAAGCTCAGTGCAGGACTGTATAGGAAGGCAAAGTGTGTCTGAAAAAAAAAAAAAGTGAACAGAATTGCTTTTATTCGCATGCATTTCTTAGTAGATTTCACTCACTCATTTTGTTACATTCATTCACTCTTGTTGATGTACTTATTTTTACTGAGGTGCCCAAGCAGTCTGTCTTACAGCCAAGGGAACACTGACTTTTGAATTTTTATCACAGACTTGGGTTTCTTCATGTTGATCTCTGTGATTTCAGCAGACGTTATGCTCAGGGCCAGATTAAGTACATTGGTACCCTTGTTGCTTCTGTTCTGTTTATTAACTATGGTGTTTGGACTCAGTCAGCACTCAACATCAATCTAGTTCCTGCTTCATGAGGATTCTTCCTTGAAATTTCAGTTGGTCTATTTGTTATGACTTGCTACAAATACACTGTTCTGTTAAAGCCTTATAAGCCCTTTTGTCTGGTGCCTTTATACAATTGTGTCCTTTGTTCTGCAGTGTTGTATTGCCTTTACTTAGCTCAATGTCATATAGAAAATAGAGGATTATTGAATGCAAAATATGCAGGTAAAATTGAATAAATAAATGCTGAGACCTAGGAATTGGTATGTAACGGTTTATAATGTTAGGCATATGTATGTTGTAGAAAGTCGAGGAAACACAAGATATATTTTTAAACAAAGAGCATATTTAATAGAAGCACTGATTGCATCTTAGGTCAACTATAGAAATGTTGTGAGGTTATGCAGGGAAGAAGTTAGGGCTTTGGCCAGCTATAGCTTAAGTTGGCCACCACATCGAAAGAAAATAAAAATACTGTTTTAAGTACATAAACTTCATATGTATAAGTAATAAACTAATGCTGTTATAAGTACATAAAGAAAAGAAAGACTAAGGAGAATCTCCGATCTTTGTTGGATGAAGAGGGAAACAGCGACAAGAGATGGGGAATAGGTTGAGGTAATTAATGCCGTCCTTTCCTTGGTCTTTATTACTGAGACCAGTTCTCAGAGTATCCAGTCCGCTCACCAGGAAGACAGAGACAGGGAGCAGAATGAAGCCCTTATAATTCAGGGGGGAATAATTAGAAATTTACTAGACTGCTTCAACACACACATGAATCTGGAGGACTGGGTGGGATCCACCCAACGGTACTGAAGGAGTTGGCAGAAGTGCTCACCAGGCCACTTTCCATAATGTACCAGCAGATCTGGCCAGCCAGGAAGATCACAGTTGACTGGAGCTTAGCAAATGTGACATCTATCTAAAATAAGGGCTGGAAGGAGGATCTGGATAATTATTGGCCTCGGTGCCAGGGAAGGTCATGGACTGAATGTCATCATGTGGTGTGTGCAGGACAGCTGGCTGATCAAACTCAGTTAGCATGGGTTTATGAAAGACAGGTCCTGCCTGAATAACCTGGTTTACTTCTGTGTTAAGATCACCTGCTTACATAGACAAAGAATGGCTGTGCATGTTGTTTGCTTGTATTTTAGCACAGTGTTTCCCACAGCATCCTCCTGTAGAAACTGGCAGCTCACAGTTTGGACAGATGTACTGGTCATTGGGCAAAAACCTGTTTGGATGGCCAGGCCCCAAGGGTTCTTGTGAATGAAGTTAAAAGTGGTTTGCAGATGGTTACAATCAGTGTTCCCTAAGGCTCAATGTTGCAGCCAGTCTCATTTAACATTTTTATCAACTACCTGGATGAGGAGATTGGGTGCAACCACATAAAGTTCCCAGATGACATTATGCTGAGTGGGAGTGTTGATGTGCTTGAGGGTAGGAAGGCTGTGCAGAAGGATGTGGATAGGCTGGATCAATGGGCAACAGCCAGTTATATGGCATTCAACAAGCCTAAGTGCTGGGCTCACTGCTTGGGTCATAACAATGCCATGCTTGGGGATTACTGGCTGGAAAATTGTCCAGCAGAAGAGGGGTGCTGTGCTGGTCAGCAACCAGCTGAACATGTGCCAGCAGCGTGCTCAGGTGGCGAAGAAGGTGGATGGTATCCTGGCCTGCATGGGAAGTAGTGTAGCCAGCAGGACTAGGAATGAGACTGTCCCTCTGTACTTGGCATTGGTGAAGCCACAGCTTGAGTACTGTGTTCAGTTTTGGACATGCACTGCGAGAAAGAAGTTGAGTTGCTCAAGTGTGTGCAGACAAGAACAGCAAAGCTGGTGAAGGGAGTAGACACAGGGTGTGTGTGGAGTGACTAAGGTATAATTTCTTTACCAAGAGGATGAGTATGCATTGGAAGTGGCTGCCCAAGCACCACCCCAGGAGGTGTTCAGAAGAAATGTGGATGTGATGCTCAGGGACACGGTTTAGCAATGAAGGCCAGATTGGGTGGGGCCTTGGGCATCCTAGTCTAGTATTAAATGGGGAGGTTGGAGGCCCTGCATGTGGAGGGGGGTTCGAGATTCATGATCCTTGAGGTCCCTTCCAACCCTGGCCATTCTGTGGTTTGTGAAATTGTAGCGTTAGGAGAATGTTAGATTTGCTGATTTAAAATGTTATTTCCCACCCAAAATAATTGTATGTTTCTGTTGATATACTTGCAATGTAAGAATGAGTGATTTCCTTTACTTTGTCAAGTTTCTGTGTGCATAAAAGAGACTGATCTTATTAAGACTTAGTTAAGATACTTCATGGGGAAACAGCTCTGCTTGGTTGCATGCATTAATGCGTATAATTGTGTTTTTTTAATGTCTGAAGCATTTGTTTATTTATTCCTTTTTCATATTACACAACTTTACTAACAGTACTGTTTGACAGTGTTTAACAAGGTCTAAGTCATGTCACTGACTCTGCCATTATTATCAGTACTGTGTTAAAAATCCAGGACATGCCTGTGATGTCTGTATGCTGATATCAGAAACATCACGTTTGTTAGCAAATGGAAATCTTAGAGGGAATTTTCATATCTTTAGGGTAGCATTAGAATCAAGGTTTAATTTTGAGTAGTGACTGTTTTACCTATAAAAGGCGTATTTACTGCTGTGGTTTGTAAAATGCTTAATATTTACTGAAATTCTTAGATTTATTTCGGAAAATAGATGTCCTTGCTTTCTGATGCTGTGGCAAGATTGTACTTTCAGGGGATAGGCACTGTAGTATCTTTATATGTAGCAGGTACTTTTTCCCTTACAAATCTCTGATTTAAGATGACATTGATGGAATTACTGTGTAACTTCAGTGCTCATTAAAAAAAGATGGCATAATCTAAAAACCCTTCAAAATATTCAATATTTAAAAATAAACACATGAATTAAGTAATCTCTTCTACAATCAAGAAGAAAATATTAAATATTGTAACTGTACAATAAGGGGTTTTGTGAAAATAGCTGAGTTTATTTAAAAAGTCTTACAGATGTATCCGATATTTTCAGTTGAAGTTATAAAGCAACCATATTACGTTAACATAGTGTATTGGGATTGAGAATGAGCAGATGGTGAATTAAAACTATGTAGTTCAAAATATGAATACGAGTCCTTTGTCCTGTGTTAAAAAATCACATATGTAGAAGTTGAGTAATTAGGAACCAAATATTTTAAATTCTGTGTAGATATACTCAAACACATAAATAAATAGTAAATGATTAATTTAGTATTCTAATTATTTTTTGGAGAATTTTAAACCAAGGCACATAGGAGCATGAGCAAATGCATGTGAGAAACTATTTTACAGAGCGCATAGTGTTTTAAAACTAGACTGATGTGAAAACGTTTGTAATCTTTTGTAGTGAATTGTTACAAAGAACTGATGTCTTCATTAAGAGGCATTCATTCATTTTCACATAAAAGGCAGCAGTTCTGAGCATTGTTTTCTCCTTGCTACAAGGGATTATGAGGAGATGAATTATATTCATGGTTAAATAATATGTCATATCTGATTTGGAGAATCTCAGGAAGGATCAGTACAAAACCTGCTCTTGTATCATGTTTAGTTAGCAGACCAGGCATATGGTGCATGTGGTAACAGTGGTGATTCTTAGGTATTCACAATTAACATTTTTTCAATAAAAACCTAATGAGAACAAAAGCTGAAAACCTTTTTATGCCTAAGAGCAGCTGGGGAGACAGTGCTTTTTTGGTTGTATAATGAAGTAAGGTTGAAGAAATAACTGGATGGATGGGCTGTGTGAAATTAAATATGGCAATATTGTTCTCCTGTAGTGGATAGCAGGGAAATATGGTAAGACGTACATACTGATACTGAAAAGTGGCATTAACTTTTCACCATAATGCCTTAAAGTGCTCCAGTTGTGTGATTTTTCTGCTTATGATTAAACTGCAACTTTTAACATCCTTATATACATGGTACTTTCTTTTGGGTATTAATTTTTTAACGTTACTTCTGTTCTAAGAGTCAACTGCATATAAACTTCTGTGATGTGGGCATTCTCTGAAAACAAGATAAAGACCAAACTTTAGCGAAGAGATTTTGTATGCTGAGCAGTTTCTGCAATATGAGTTTAACGTTTGTTGTTGTTGTTGTTTTCCAGATATGTTTTTTTCTGCATTGTGCTTTTTTTCACATTTTGTTTCATCACTGGAAGTTTGTTTTTATGCATCTATTAATTGAAATATCTGAATCAAAAGTATTATGAATGTGACGTGAATATAGTCAATAAAAATAGTATATTGTGTTCACAATAAATATGAATTGTTGGTACGTGGAAATATAAATGCATTTATACAGTGTAAACAGATCCCAAGATTTAAAATTGACCTAGTATGTTAGTGGTATTAGCACCCAAAACCTGCTGTAGTCTGAGATAAAGGCCATAAGTAATTATTTTTTTTCTAGCATTTCTCTTGCTCTTTTTCATTATGGATGCCTTATACCTGTGCCATGAGTAAATCTCAGTGTTGTTCTCCCGTATAAGATCAGCTGTTAATTACTCTACTGTGTGATAGTGCTCATTATAAGATATGAGAACTGGCGGATAAGAGAGGATTTCTTCAGTTGGTGTTTGGACTTATAACCACTGGAGACAAATTTTATACTCTATGGCTATGTTTGCTTTTAGAAAATGAGACAGTTGTAATCATGACTGTAAACACAGTAGCTCAGCTGGGGTTTACTTCTGAAAATCATTTCTAGGTCAGATGCTTAGTTCAGGCAGACTTTAAATATGTTTTTAAATAGTGAATTTTAAGAAGTTTATATATGCATTTCCTACAGCTAAGGAAAGAACATGAGAATTTAGAATATGCTTTTGCATTTTGATTAATGTTTTTATTTACTTTTCTAAAAAACAGGTGAAAGACTTGATGTTTTTTTAATCTATTTGAATTATGGCTCCGCTATTTTGCAGTTTTAATCCCAGTCACATCAAGGTGACCTTCATATGGTTTACACTTTCTACAGTTCTACGGTTCCAAAGAAATGTGGTGTAAAATATTTAAGTGTTTTCCACAGATGAATCACAAAAAGTAGAGAACGAGTAGAAACCTGCTTTCAGGTTTGCACAGCAGACCTTGGATTCCATATTGTATGTTTTTGTTTACATGTCTGCAGTTATTGTTCGCTTTGCTTTCAGAAGCTGAGCTGTTTAAATATAAAGACTGCTTCAGAACAGAATGGGCCTGAAAAGAAAGGAACTGAGATTTCCTCAGGATTACCTCTACTTCATGGAGACATCAGCTTGCTGCCTTTATAGAGACTCTTGTCTCTATAAAGACCATAGTTCATGCCTTACAGTGCGACATCCTTCCCGAAGTAGGAGTACTGAAAGCTATCCCCTTGATCTTTTTTATATTAGAGATATTTGATATTTTTATGGCATTTGAAAGGCTAAAAGAGGAAATTAAAACATGCATCCATACTTAGACTTCCAAAGATGTGTCCTACCAGGAGGATGATTCTTCCTCTGAGCTCTAAGCTGTTAGAAACATACAAGAGACAGTTACGTTATGTGGAAATGCTCTAGGAAGGAATCTCCTACCTTGGCTATGAGGAAGCTGAAGGATAACCTTGCACAGTAAATATGTGGATTTCTTGTCCTTATTCTGCCAGAACTTCACCGTACTGCTCTCTTGAATTTAGGGGTTGGGGGAAGACTTTTCTGCATTCCAGATGAATTTGGTGTCCTTCTTGGACTTCCCAACTCCATGTAGAATTTCTTGAAGGACAGAGTGGCTCACAGTACAGAATCTCTATCATAATAAAACTGTTAGAAGTTGTTCATTTGTGTCAATTTCATTGTAGGAAACATTGCTGTGGATTCTTTCCTTCAAGATGTCAGCATAATATGTGGGGGAAAGCTTCTTCTCTGTATGTTTATATATTCAGAGCATCAGAGTTTAAAGCTTTTCATTAATGTTTTTGCCTCTTCCTTATACATTTGGTTATCACATTAATATACAGAAAGATGACAGTGACCATGTACGGAAATCTAATTGATGTCATTGATCCTGGTTTTCCTTTATAAAAATTAAACTCACACAGATTCATCTTAATGTTTCTTTTTTCCTTTCCTTTCCTTTCCTTTCCTTTCCTTTCCTTTCCTTTCCTT
>NW_024962272.1:810533-810867 GCF_019238085.1 Lagopus leucura
CTTTCCTTTCCTTTCCTTTCCTTTCCTTTCCTTTCCTTTCCTTTCCTTTCCTTTCCTTTCCTTTCCTTTCCTTTCCTTTCCTTTCCTTTCCTTTCCTTTCCTTTCCTTTCCTTTCCTTTCCTTTCCTTTCCTTTCCTTTCCTTTCCTTTCCTTTCCTTTCCTTTCCTTTCCTTTCCTTTCCAGTAGTAAGTGTGATTCCATCTTCTGCAGTTTTGCAGTATAAATATTACAGCCATGATGTCATGATGTCAGCACTGTAAAACAAGACCCTTTCCGCCCCCCCCCCCCCCCTGGGACTTTTTTAAACTCACATTTGTTATTGCTTATTACAAGA
>NW_024962272.1:810967-1113854 GCF_019238085.1 Lagopus leucura
TGATGTCAGCACTGTAAAACAAGACCCTTTCCCCCCCCCTCCCACCCATGGAACTTTTTTAAACTCACATTTGTTATTGCTTATTACAAGAACTGGCTCATTACAGAACCAGACACAAACCTTTCTGAATGCTTCATATTGCAAGCGTTAGTTGTAGTCTTGTTCTTCATGGTGTATTTTCTATTGAACTCAGGTTGTCATATTGCTGAAGTTAATCTTGAAGATTGATTTAACTTTAGAGGATACAATAAATATTGGTGACAGATAATGGAGCTTTTTGAAAGTGTGGAATGATGCAAAGAGGAAAGCTTACAGAAAATACATGTTTTTTTGTGCTCTCCGCTTCTGATAGCGAATGACTTTGCAAATGGAATTTTTGTGATCTTCTCAAAGAAATGCTCACAAGGACCATTTGTGGTGGTGGTGGTTACCTTGTTTCAGTACAGGGAGGGAAATAGTTTTCTTTGTAAACCTGTCTGCTAATTTAAGCATATGCTCAAAATGATGTTTCTACTACAAAGCAACTTTATTGTAACAGTGTGCAATTCAAAGGTTGACATTTTCTAAAATAGGTGTTTTTATGTGAGTTTACACAGCTGGTTCTAAAGGTACTGCATTTGTTAAAGAGAATTCAGGGCTTAGCGGAAGTTCTGTTCCAGTTACCCATATTATTGATATTGTTTCTGAGAGATGAAAATTTTCACCTTTCTACTGAATTACTGACATTTTACATTAACAAAAGTGCTATAGTGGAAAACATGGGAATTGGTTATTTCACCTGAAGCTGATGAAGCCTTACTTCAGAGAGCTCTGTCAAATTTGGCTAGAACACATCAGTAACTGTTAATACTGAAAAGAGGGAGTGTCAGTGAGAATTACATGTTTAATGAAATGATTTGGTTTAATTACTCTGAAAAGACAATACCGAGGAATTATATCACAAGCCTTTCGAAACATTTAAAGGGCAGTAGTATTCCTTTGTTCTCTGTGTTCACACAAAACCATACAAGAGGGCATGCTTTAATTTCATGAAAGATGATTTACGTTACCTTTTAGAAAAATGTTTTCTTACTGGAAGACTGCCTCATGACATCCATTGTGGAAGATCCATTCCACAACGTTTAGCAGCTGATGTGCACAGTACCCACTACCAAACTGATTAAACATTCCTCCATGCAGAATAAACCAAATTTGAAGTTCCCAATCAGAGACATGTTTACAGCTTTTATTAATGTAAGCCTCTCTTTTTGTCAAGCACATGCATGTAGCAACTAAACTTTTTGTAACATCCGTCTGAGAGTAAATTGTGTAGGATTTATTCATCCTTCAGAATCATAACCATTTTCACAAGATTATGAGCTATGAAATCAGGAAGGTGTGTTGAAATTAAAGCCTGCAAACATATGTACAGTTTTTTGATGAGAGTACATGCATATAAGAAATGCCTGAAATTGGTGGGAGTAGAGGTTTTAGCTACGTGTACCAATTGTGTTCTTTCCCGGAAGGATTGCTTTAGTAACATTGGGTTGTGAGGAGGTGGAAGGGTCAAAAAGAGGATGGAATGAGACAGGACACACCAGAGCGTCAACACAGTTTTCTAAGATGTGTGTAAATAATAACATTTGTGTATTTCTGGAAAGTTACGGAAAATTCAGAAAGTTGGGCAAACTTGGTGGAGTAAGGTGTTGGCAGGTTTATGAAACTTTCCAATTCAATCTGAGGTCCTTCTGAGACAGCTAGAATCCTCTTCTTTATAAAGGATTTGACGTGGTCTGTTACGTTCTGTGCTTTCTCTTAAGAATTTCAAATTTATTTTTGCTAGAATTAATTTTGTGTTTCCTCTGAGTACTAAAACAGCACACGGTCTTCCAGTGATTGTATGCAGAGTTTCTCCTTTTCAGCAGAAAAGCTTGACAATATACGTTAAAAATGTGCAAATTCGTTTTTTTTATCTCAATCAAATCAAATAATTATCTGAAAGTTCTTTAACAAAATATGGCCAAATAAGTCAATTACAAAGGTGTGGAAGTAGCAGTGGTAGCATACAATAAATGAGCTAAACTCCTGAATTTACAACAGAATATCTCAACTCTAACCATGTCTGTTCCCTTATTAAGGTATAAAAGATAGCCTTTTGTGAGTTGTTGAACAATTAGATGGACTGGATCAAAATCAGGCATGATGTAAGCCAGTGTACCAGGGAAATGAAGGATACAGTTTTGAAAAGGTTGAATATGGACCATTTTTCATACTAGTAGAGAACAGCACTCAGTTCTTTTAGTAAATAGGATTAATTTTCATATTTAAATTCTTTGTCACTTAATATAAGACTTAGCAACTCTCCTTTGTTAAGTGGTTCAAGCTGTGGATTTACTCATCTCTCTTAACGCACCAATTTTGAGGACAGAATGCATAAAAATTATGAAATGCATTTAAAGCTTCATTTTCATTGAAAGAAAATTGGAATTTGTCAGCTTAGTTTGATGACCTTCACTTTGTTTTTTTTAGTTTTTACTTATTAAGCAGTACGGAGCACAGGCAATATAAATGAATTCTTTGTTCTGAAAATATTGTAATTAAAATAATTTAGACAGGATTAATCTTTGTTCTCATTAATGGATTAATGCAGTGAATTGCTTTCAATACCAGTAGGACTATTTGTAATACTTACTAAATCTACCGATTGTTCTAAACTTTTATTTTTGTCCTCTGACTGGAAACAGATTTCTGTATTTATTAAAAGTCCACTTAGGTATTTTAGTAGTTTAAAAAAAATAAATGTATTGCTGAATGATTTTGAAGAGATCCCTAAAACTTGATTTTTGCAAAAAATACTGTTTTTTGATTCAAATTGCAATTTGTGTGCTGTTTTTATTGTTTTAGGACTCACTCTTTCAACTGGTTAATGCTATATATTAATATTATACAGTTATAGCTGGACTGGTTTTAGCTATCAACAGCCTTGCTATGTGCAACTGATCTAGTTACGATTGGTTCTCTCGGTCTCAGTGTAGAGAACTAGGCATTTGTGGATGTCAGTTTGTCTAGCAAGTACCTCAGATGTGAATTCAAGTGGGATATGAATTGTAGGCTAAAAACTGTTGATTAGATTGACAAGTTTGACAGTGATTTCAAAACTAGTCCAAGGTCAGTATGCATAACATGAGAATTTGTAGTCAGTCATAACATTGTTACTCCATGACTTTCATGATTCTGTGTTTTGAAATGGCATGGCATACATACGTTTTTAACTGTTCTATTATGATATTATGAAATTGAACCAACTGTTTTTTTTTTAACATGGATGTTGCAGATAGAATATCTCTGCATTCAAAGGTGCTTCGTAAGTGATGGTTTTCATCTAATATCTTTGTATTCAGGCTTCCTTTCACACCTTGTGCATTAATATGAACCCTTTTGTTTTTCTCTGACATGTTACTTTTGGCATACTCACTAAAGCTTTTGTTCCTGATATTATATTAATAACACTTTAGTGCTATATTGTTCTAATTTTTAACAGTGCTTCTAGGTATGCTTTGGCTACTGGCTGTGTATTTATGTTCTTTCTTCAATATTCAGTCTTGAACTGCCTTTCAGCTATTCAACAGTCTTGAAACAGGCTTGACTTTTGTTGTAGAAAGACTGAACAAATTGGTATGTGAATATAATGAGCTATAGCTTATTTTCTAACCTTGATACTTGAAAAAGAATCTGGTGTTCAGCAAATGTCAACGTTGATTAAAAACTTTCTTAGCTGTGTTTTAAGAAACCTACATATGTTCTTTTCTACATACTAGATAGGAAGTGGATTCCCATCTGTTTCTGTTTCTCATGGCCAAATGTACAAAAATCTGTTTAGACTGATGGTACTTGCTTGCCCAGACTAAAATGAGTGAAACATTCAACTTATGAATTACAGAGTATAAAATGATATCTTTTCCCAGTGTTGTTCAGGAGACCTATTGCAAGGTACAGTTGTGAAGAGTTAGAGGGCTGTCAAAATGTATGCATTTTATTAGAGAAATTGTTGTCAGGCAAAAATTATTAGTCAAATTATTGTTGTTAATAACAAATGGGTATGTTTCATTCCTAATTCATCTCACAGCAGTGATGATTAGCATGAACAGTAATTGCATGAGCCTGATACTCTTCGGTTCAGGCATTTTAGGAGAGGGAGGATAATGACTTTGGCACTTGTTTTTTATTTATAAAGCCTTGAATGCACACGTGTGAAAGCTGCCTGGCACACAGTATAGAAGCATGTTACCCTGTATAGTGAATTCAGGAGTTTCCAAACTGATGTATTAGGACCACACAACTGTTACTGCTTTTCTTTGTACATCCATCCTACTTGGATTTTTTTTCCCCTTATTATTTTTTCAAAAATTCATTCTGTATTTTCCCTTTGGAGTCTTGAGTGTGCTAGCACATTTACTGTAAAATTTCCAGACATTGTTGCTGCTGGTTCAGCTGTACAGCTGGCAGGACTGGTAAAAGCTGCAGTATACACAAGGTGCTGAAAGCTCTTTGCGTCTTTGCCTTTTTGCTTTCTAAATCTGCTGTAAGCAGAGTTTACATGATAGAGATTTGCCTTTGTCGTTGCTTACATCATTGCATCTTCTGGTGGGTACATCTGGTAGTAATGAGAGTAGGAGAATTCTGTGATAAAATATTTTTGTAAAAATAGCATAGGAGTTTTCTGCATAGATGATAGAGCACACTGATAATCCTTCTGTAGGGTATGCCATGGTTGCCAGGAGGATTGGATGCGGATTCTTCAAAGCTGTCAACAGTGCTTAATTGGTTAAGAAGATAGTTGAGGAGTCAACTGAGGCATTGCCTCTCAAAAAAAGGCATAAGCTGAGTTGAACAAGTATTCTATTATGTTTTTAGAAAATACGAAAAAATTATGATGATGACCGCAAAATTCTTTAAGGCAAGAGGCTTTACAACCATTGTTCTTTACCTAATAAAAAGCAGCCACTTGGGAAAGGAGAGCTTGTAGAATTTTGATAAATTGAAAGATTGGAAATGATTTTAGTTGTGGAAAACTACAGCCAGAACCTGCTCAGATGGATTCTTAAGTATAAAAAAGGGTAAATCTGTTTGAGATATAGATTTATACAGATTTAAAGGAAAAAAATCTCACTAGTCAAAAGAGAGAAAAAAATAAAAGAAGGCCAAAACATTCAATAATGGAACAATAACAGTGTTTAAAAGAGGGGTAATGCAGATGACTAGCAATATTAATTTGGCTGCATTGTAGAACAGTTTATTCATGGATTAAGACTGATATTTATTCAGGATAAACCCTTCTGTCTTGAGGCAGCTCTGTACAGACTTTACTACTGCTCTTACCAATGTAACCAACATTACTAATAATTTCTGTGTGGCATGTTTCATCTGCATTAAGTGTATATAATAATGTGCTTGATGTGCACACTTGAATGGTGTGTTTTTGAAAAGCCATCCAAAAAGCTACTTTGCCTTTTGCAGGATATAATTTGCAATCTGGCGAAGTTTATTTTTTTTTTCTTTTCAGTTAAAAGATTTGGGCCTCGCTACGAATTGTAATGCAGCATTTACCACAACTGGAAATATTTTTTTTCATGTATAAAATACTTTTTCACAATGTTAGATGTGAGGGGAGAAAGCACAGTGCCCTCATCACAGATTCGCAGAGTGGCTTCGGTTGGAAGGCACCTTAAAGCCCATTCAGCTCCAACTCCGTGCCACAGGCAGGGCTGCCCCCCACTGGCTCAGGCTGCCCACAGCCCATCCAACCTGGCTGTGAGCACCTCCAAGGATGGGGCGCCACAGCTTCTCTGGGCAGCTGTGCCAGTGCTGAAGCACCTTCTGAGTAAAGAACGACCTCCTAATACTTAGTCTCAGTCTACTCTTATCCTCATTTCCTTGTTCCCAACCTTAGCCATGGTAGTGAGTTAGCCTCAGGTAAGGGCGAAACGTTCAGCAAGCTGAACTCCCTCTCACCAGAGAGGCAGAAGGAGAATATAAGCTGAGACACTCTTATGTGTTGAGAGAAAGACTGGGAGAGGGCTTACCGACTCCTTTTGTGGAAAAGAACAGACTCAGAATCAAACAACACCTCCATCTCTACTCTCCCAGGTTCAGCTTCGCTTGCCTCTTCTGACTCCCCATCCGTCCGTCCTATGTGTGACACACATGGATAGGGGTCCATGATGGTTACATAGGAAGAATTTCTCTGCCTCTCCTCTACTCTCTCCCATCTGCTGCTGCTGCTGAGCTCTCCCCACAGGCCTCATCTCCTTTGGGAAACATCTACCTGCTCTGCTGTGGTCTCCTCTCTGCTTTTCCTGAGGCACCTGCCTGGCTGTGTCCAGCTTGGGGCAGCCCTGGCCTCAGCTCATGGAAGTCCTGCTGTCCTCTGCCAGCACCTGGGCCCCCACGCATGGTGCTGACATTTATACTGTTTCGACAACATTCAGTCACTGCTTTTGTTCTACTTCTGATCTCAAAACAAAGGTTCTTCATCTAGGAATTGCTAACAAATTGTGTTTTTATGGTTGTGATTTACTGGTGTATATCCAGTTGCTGTAGTGCTTCATAATCCCTGCATCTGTGATTTGGACTTTTCCTGTATTATGCTGCTGCTGAAACTCAGATAAGCTTGAACCCTTGGAGAATTCACTGTTATTTGAATCATAGTGGCTTTGCTAATCTCTCCTCTATATTTCATTTTGGAATGTGTCTTTTTTTTTAAAATGCCTCAGTCACATTTACATTGAAAATGCCACTTCTGGCTTTGGGTCTTATTATATAGGGGATTCAAGATATGTCTTTCCTTCCACAGGGATCAGTGCAATGTAACCCAATTCTCTAGGTGCAGTAGCTTGATATTAAGGTACCGGATATTTTGTGGGGAAAAAAAGAAAACATTGTAGCTTTATGCTCAGATCTGCTCTGTAGTGAGGTTGCAGGTGTAACGTGCATTAAAATCGACCAACATTGCCTTATAGCATGTCTGACTCACAAAATGAAAGTTAATTATAGCCTGTGCTAAAATGTGTACTTATTTAAGTAATGGTGTATTTCTGTAACTGGAGAACAATTTTTCTGCTATCCATGGATATGTTTGCTGGTTTCTGACTGGTTTTAAATCCTAGGGTACATCTTCTCCTCATTATAAATTTTAATGTGCCCTTATACGTGAAGCCTAACACAGGCACATTAAAATAAGCTGCAGTGGTACCTTGCTTTCCTGTGTGGTGACATGAAAGTTTCTGTTTTATATTAAAATCTTTTATATAAAAGCAGTTTTGTTACTAAAAGGCAGAGTTGAGCACTGCCTTTTTTTTATAAATTATTTCCAAGTGAGCTGTTTTCAGACTTATTGGTTAGGGAAGGAACAGTAACTAGTTTTCTATTTTTCCTTTTGTATACATTCTATGTTCTTAATCAGTTAGGTTTGGCTTTCAAAATCTCTTTGCTTTTAAAACAAAGCAAAACAAGAAAAAAACAATCACACGAATTCTGTGCATAAAATTGCTGCTAGGGAGGTCACTGTACCACAGGAAAATGTGTCAAGTCAAGGAGTCTAGGATTTTCATGTAAGATATCTGTCCAGATGTAAGAGATGCTCAGATTGAGACCCAGTGCTGTTTGGAGAGTTGTTGTGTGTGAGAAGTACGATTTATCGTAGCTGTTTACTTTCCAAAAAAAACATTCAACAAATTTTGTGAAGCTGGAGACTAAAATAAAGTGCTACACACAAGGATTATAGATGGAGGAAACGTCTGCCTTTCTTTTTACACACATAGCTCCCAGCTTTTGTTCTTAGTTTTTCCCGTAGCACTTTAAGCAAACTTCTGATTCAACTGATTGCAATAAATGGCTCTTTGGGCCCTGTGTCCTTATCGCAAGACTGCAGAATACATTCAATCCTTCCCTGTTGTTCTCAGCATGCATTGATACCCGTGGTTAAAATGGTACTGCATCATTGTTGTGCTGATGGAAGTCCTTCTGTGCTGGAATAAATTTACTCAGGCTAGCCTGCCTGTCAGAGAGGATTCCAAATTACCTACAAGTCTGTGCAAGCTCTCTGCTGTTAGCTGGGCTTTCCTGGGCCCGAGCGCAGCGCAGAGGGGGTGTGCAGTAGTTCCATACTGTGTCTCTGAATTTTGTGATATTACCGCTCTTTGTCCATAGTTGCATTATCTTACCATAAATGGTTTCTTTCCAGCATAGTTCCTGTCTGGATAGTAAATGCAGAAGTGAATGCATCTCCTGAGCTGTTCCAGCATGTTCTACATAGGTCAGAAGTACAGCATGCCAGAGGGCCAGTCACCAGCTCCCTCAGCTTATTCACATTTTTGTAATGTTAGGGCTGCAGAGCCATCAGAAGTTAGCTCTTAATGAGTCACTGAATTGTTCCACCCTTTGAGGGATCTTTTGGCTAAGAGTAGGTGATATTCATGGTAGCTCTTCATAGGCTCCACCTTTCGCTGTTCTGCCCCTCTCCCCAAACCCTGTTTTATTTATTTTTTTTTCTCCATATGTTGCTGTGAATAATCATGAAGAAGAAAGTCAAGGAAAAAAGAAAACTGCGCCGGTGTCTGTGATTTTATACTGATCTGTACTATACAGCTGCTCTCTTACTGCCCCTTCTCAGCCTGGAAGGGCTGGGGATAAAATGAGATAGAGGGAAAAAAAAAAAAAAAAAAAAAAAGAAATTACAGGTTTGAAGTTGGAGCAGTTTAATGAGATAAAAGAGCTAAGGCTATGGGGAAACAAAAAGAGAAAAAATTAATTATTCTCTGCTTCCCATCTGCAAATGATGTTCACTTGCTGGACCTCAACAAATGTAGTGGTTACCTGGGAATACAAACACTTTCATAATGAGAGCTCCCCCTTCTCCTTCTACTGGACAGCTTTTTTTGCTGAGCACATTATGCAGCGCATAGTATTCTTTTTGTTGCAGCTGTCTTTTCCCTTCTCTTGCCCACTTCAGCCTGCTGGTCTTTGAGGAGGTTTGAGGAGGTTGAGAAGCCAGCCTGGATGATATGCCAGCACTTCTTGCTCAGCAAGAGCCCAAACACTGGTTTTCAACCACTCACTACTGTTATCACTGCTGTTTTTGCTACAGATGCAGAGCACAGTGTTGTATGGGATACTGTGGGGAGTTATCCCCACCCAAGCATACTTGGTATAAAAGCTTAATCTTGTCAGAACAAACAGCAGGCAGTCTGTGACTAAAGATTTAATTTAAAAACCAAGTATCAGACTACATAGTCATTAAAATATGAATGAATGATGTTTGCAGTAATGTTGGTATAAAAAATGATGACATGATGGTAATAAATATTCCATATCATTCCATATTGAAAAAATTTGCTAATATCATACTTCTTTGCTTTATAGTTATCTGTTACTTCACTGAAATGCAGGTTCACTAGTACAGTTAGACAGTTGAAATTTCCTTATATTCTACATTGGTAGGTCTAAAATTAGCTTAGGAGAAATCCTTAGTCCTGCTGCTCAGTGGCAAAGAGAAGTTTTCTTGGCTAGGCTTACTGAATTTGATGGTTTTTGGTTATTGCATACTTCTGTCATCATCGTTAAGGAAAAGGTATTTCCTTCTTCCCCTCTTAGAGGAATACGCTGTTCTAAGTGTGGATTTGTCAACACATTTTTGGATTTTACCTCTGAATAAGCCAATCTCTTTCATTTGCCCTCTTGCTAGCTAGTGAGTTTTTAAATTGAATGCAAATCATAACCAAGGAGTCTCAAAATTCACCACCCATAATCACTGATGGGGAAAACTCATTGACTTCTAAATCTTGTGAGAGTTACCCTGTATGTACTTCTATAGCTTTCAGTTTTATTGTTTTTATTTTGATGTTTCATAGGATTGTAAAATTAATGCAGGTCCCTGGCTCCAGTTTAGGCTGCCTCAATAGGGAAGAAGTCTTTTCCTTATTTCCAGTCTGAACCTCCCATGTTTAATTTTATTCCCTCTGCCACTCACTGTCCTGTGATCTGACACAGGCTATTTTCTGGGCAACATCACAACTAGTAGAAATCTGTTGTCCTCCTCTGAAACTGACGCAGCCATTCTTCAGGCTGAATAAGTCCATCTCAGTGAGTGCCCTTGTGCTCTTGTCCCTGACTTTATGCTTAACTCAGTATAGTTGCAGAATCTAGATGTGGTCTAATGTATGCTGTCCCAGGGATACGATTCTGCATTTATGAGAACGAATGAAATTTCATTTGGTTTCTGTCGAGCCCATTCTTTCTACTTGTCCAGATGTTTCTGAAAATCAGTCCTGACTTTCTGCGTGCTGGCTGATCCACCAGTTCAGTGTCATCTGCAAACTTGACAGTGTACTCCTCATGTATTCTGGCTTGTTGATAGAAATGTCAGTGAGATTCCAGTATAGACCCTTTCAGTAGTACTTCACTTGTTACCGGTCTCTGGATAGAATGCTACCCACTAACCGCAACTTTTCTAGACTATCCATCCTATGAGTTATCCACAACCCAGACTGAGGACCTAACTGAGGCAAGAGTTTTGTGGGAAAGCCTTGCTAAAGTTGAGGTAAATGAGTTCTATCAGCAACCAAGATCTGGTCATTTTTATCACAGATGATCAGATTGATCAGATGTGATTAGTGTTGGTATCCAGAAATGCATTCCAAGGTGACTTTTTTTGTTGTTTTGTTTTGTTTGCTTGTTTGTTTATTTTTCCTGAGACCTAAGTAGGGCAATTAGTCTTCAGTTTCCTTTTAGCCTTCAAATTTGTGTATAGTGTTTGCGTTTTACCAGCTTCCAATTCTTCCCCCTATCATCTTCACAACCTTTCAATTACGATAGACAGCAATTAATGATACTGGGTAGGTGTTTGTCTGCACCCTGTTAGGACTGTATGGAGCTGTACAGCTTGAGTTTTGGTGATCAGTCCATGGTTCTTATTGACTGCTAGTAGTTCTCCTCAAACTGTGTCCATAAGCATGGAAGATAGAGGGACCTTGTAAAGACTACAGTGAAGAAGATGCATCAGTCTTATTTGTGTCCCTGGTCACTAAATCACCCTTCCCATTCAGCTTTACATGCTCACACTTTCTTTATTGCACAGGTTCTTTTGCTCACACTTTTCTTTGTTGTGGTTGGACTTGATCTTAAAGGTCTTCTCCAGCCTGAGTAATTCTATGATTCTATGCTAGAATGGTTTTAGATGCTGTTCTTATATGTATGTAAGTATCAGCTCTAGCTTTGACTTTAACACCTCCCTGTTTGCCCAAAGTTTCCCTTTTGTTGCCTCCAAATCCCATGTAGTCAGTCTTGAGTTTAGACAAGACAAGCTTAAGCTACATTAAACATTCTGATTTTCCTGAATATCAGGATGGAATCATCCATGCAAATTGTCCTCAAATACGTGCTAGCTTTCCTGAACTCCTTTGTTCATTTACCTGTTATCACAGTGCTCTGAATCTACTCTTTTGCACTCTGTGTGCTGTACTGTGCTGTTTTCCTCATTGTGAGAAATACATACATGGCAGTTATGAAAAAATAATTTCTTTTAATAACGACTTTAAGTAAAAAACAGAATAATGATGATATTGTGTTATTGTCAGTAGAAATTCTAAATGCTTGCTACTTGGGGTACCAGAATGTTTATTTGACTAGTATATTATGTTTGTAGAGGCATCTCTCCTGTGAGTTTTTTTCCTACATAATATTTTCCACTGATCCGTGCAATCAGATCAGCTAATAGATGCTTTCCAGTAATGACAAGGGAAGTGGTGGTTCAATTACAGTCTCAGTGATGGAGTTCCCATGATGGAACTTGATTGTATATATTTGAGATAGTAATGAGACCCGTTTTTCTGTACTACAGGTGTTGTTTGGGTAAAAGTTCAGAAAGTACTAAAAAGTCAGTTTTTCAGAGTAGAGGAATTGTTGCTTTTTGAGGATGCAGCTGGATTAAAAACGGGATAGTAGATCATGCCCTGTACCCTTTTGGAGTTTCCCGACCTATGTGTTCACCATTGGGCTCCAGCAGTCTTTCAAGTGTTGCCATGCCCTTATAAAAGTAGATGAGAGGAATGGAAGATTTGTGATGTGTGGCCAATCAGGTAAACACTGCACGTTAGTGACTCTACCTCTGTGTACATTTTATAGTCTACCTGCAAGAGATATCATTGTCATACAGTAACTGATACTGAAAAATGACATTCTTTCTAATTTGATCAGGTGACCAACTTCTATTGTGTATTTAGTAGTGCCAGTTTGTTTTACCTTATTACAGATGACAGATCTACAAATACCATCAGTACTGATTAAAAAAAAAGCAACCTGAAATCAACAGTATTCTCTTAGCAGTAATATTTGCTTTCACTGCATAAATGACGTGTTCCTTAGTCAAAATGAAGTGAATCTGAAGGAGCTAATTTGTCACTTGTGTGTGTTTTGGTTCCCCTGGGTGATTTCTTGAAACAAAAATATTACCCAGAAATTTTGGATTTTAAATAAGTCTGAGCATCAGGTATGAGGATCTTTTCTTCATGCTTTTTGTAGGTAAATCACACATCCTCTTCCTGTTTCTGGATTCCTGATAATGTTATTGATGTTTGAGTTTAAACTAGTTTTTAGGCATACTTCTGCCAAGCAGGCTGCCCTTGGAGGTGGCAGTTATTAAGAGCAGGTTCAGTTGCTGGTTCTGAGCAAATCAGAAATACACCAGACTCTTTGAATATTTTAATCGGAGTTGGAGTGTGGAAACTCCATGATGTGACTGATGTGACTCCCATCTACAAGAAGGGCCGTAAGGAGGATCCGGGGAACTACAGGCCTGTCAGCCTGACATCAGTGCCAGGGAAGGTCATGGAACAAATCCTCCTGGGAGAGATCACACAGCTTGTCCACGGGATCAGGCCCAGCCAGCACGGGTTCATGAAAGGCAGGTCATGTTTGACCAACCTCATCTCCTGATGAGGTGACCAAACTGGTACATGAGGGAAAGGCAGTTGATGTAGTCTACTTAGACTTCAGCAAAGCCTTTGCCATGGTCTCACGCAGTATCCTTCTGCAAAAACTGGCTGCCCATGACTTGGACAGTTTTACACTCCGTTGGATAAGGAACTGGCTGGAGGGCTGTGCTCAACGGGTGGTGGTCAATGGAGTGAAGTCCAGCTGGAGACCTGTTACAAGTGGTGTCCCCCAGGGGTCGGTACTGGGGCCCATCCTGTTTAATATCTTCATTGATGACTTAGATGAAGGGATTGAGTGTACCCTGAGTAAGTTTGCAGATGACACCAAGTTGGGAGGTTGTGTCGATCTGCCTGAGGGCAGGGAGGCCCTGCAGAGGGATCTAGGTAAGCTGGATCGCTGGGCTGAGATGAATGGGATGAGGTTTAACAAGGCCAAGTGTCGGGTTCTGCACTTCGGCCACAACAACCCCATGCAGCGTTACAGGCTTGGGGATGAGTGGTTGGATGATTGTGAAGAGGAAAGGGACCTGGGGGTGTTGGTTGATGCTCGGCTGAACATGAGCCGACAGTGTGCCCAAGTGGCCAAGAGGGCCAACGGCATCCTGGCCTGCATTAGAAACAGTGTGGCCAGCAGGAGCAGGGAGGTGATCATCCCCCTGTACTCAGCACTGGTGAGGCCGCACCTCGAGTACTGTGTTCAGTTTTGGGCCCCTCACTACAAGAAAGACATTGAGGCCCTGGAGCGTGTCCAGAGAAGGGCAACGAAACTGGTGAGGGGTCTGGAGCACAAGTCTTATGAGGAGCGGCTGAAGGAGCTGGGATTGTTCAGCCTGGAGAAGAGGAGGCTCAGGGGAGACCTCATTGCACTCTACAACTTCCTGAAGGGAGGTTGTGGTTCAAATGGGTCTGGCCTCTTCTCCCAGGCAAGTAGTAGGACCCGAGGAAATGGCAAGAAGTTATACCAGAGGAGGTTTAGGTTGGATATTAGGAGAAACTTTTTCTCTCAGAGGGTGGTCAGGCACTGGAATGGCTGCCCAGGGAGGTGGTGGAGTCGCCATCCCTGGCAGTGTTCAAGAGGCTCCTGGATGAGGAGCTACGAGAGATGGTTTAGTAGCTCGTGGCACTGATAGGAATGGGAGGGTGGTTGGACTGGATGATCTTGCAGGTCGTTTCCAACCTTGTGATTCTGTGTGATTCTGTGTGTGAACCAAAGTAAAATAAAATCTTTGCAATGAGAATCTGACCTAGAACAACAGCATTGTTTTAGTTTTTTTTTTTTTGCAATTCTTTCTGAAAACCGTTAAAAACAAAAGTAAAATAAAAAAAGCCAAATTGTATGTGACTTTCAAATATAATACTACATTAGAGTTTTCCTATTATTTTCTGTTCTATTTCAGTGCAAGTTGTAGTGTCATTTTTTTCTCTACTGTATTTACCAGATCTACAGTGATTCTAGGCAGTGTTGTATATTTTTGTGCAGGTTACCTTAATTCTGCCATTTATTTCCTATGAAAGCAATCTTTCATTAAAATACAGGTTTTGTTAGTCAGTCCTTTAGAAACCTAATTAGTACATTAGAGTGCATTATCATTTTTTTTTTCCCAGTTAGTAATTAATTGCTATAAACTACCAAAGGGTGTTCTTGAAATACATGAAGGCTGCTCTGAAAGCAATGCCTCCTATTTTATTTTTCTGGCCCACAACGTCAGAGATGGATGTTGGTGGCATGGCAGTAGAGAACCTTCCCACCAGTATCCCATTACATTTTGTTGCTGTGTGATAGAGGGCAGCAGAGGGGCGGTCCGACAGAGTGGCATCTAACATGGACGTGCATAGGGAGCGAAGGTGTGTCACTGAATTCCTCCATGAGGAAAATATGGCACCCACTGACATTCATGTGTGCTTGCTGAGGCTAAACAGTGGATGTGAACACAGTGAGGCAGTAGTGCTGCATTTCAGCAGTGGCGACAGCGATGGTGGGTCACCTCCACTGGTGTGGATTTTTGTGAGCATGGTGTGTAGGCTCTTGTTCATCACTGGTGAAAATGCGTAGATACTGGTTATGACTGTGTTGAAAAAAACAGAGCTGTGTAGCTAAGAATGTGCTCTATCCAATATTGTTACTGTGCCCTTTGTTTCTGTTGTAGTTTCCATGGAAATATTTGAGGCATTACTTTTGGAACAACCTGTCTAGAAACTATTCTTGATCTGGTTGACAGTTTAATGTATTTAAATACGTGTTAACTTTATTCCTTGCATTTTTATTTTTTTATTTTTCACCAAATTTTGATTTCAAAATTGATTTCAACACTTTGTGTTAGTTAATTCAGCTGTGGTGGTTTTACTATTATATATTGCAGCTGCAGAAGCTAAGTGTTGTTCTTCACAACCATGTCGTAAAGTATTAAAAGAATAAACAAATTCAAAGCCTGAAAAAATAAATGTTAATGTCTTCTAGTCACCTGAAACTAGTAACTTTCATAATGTATGTCAGCTGCAAAATGCTACTGGTGTATACATATATATATAATGTGCTGCTCTGAGCTTTTAACTGGAGCAGAGAAGATAACTGTTGTGGATTTATTTTCTGTTTGAAGTTGGTTCTGTGAAAGATGCAAAGCAGATCAGTTCCAGTGTATGAAACGTGGTCTTGCAGCAATGGAAATATTGCAGTATGACTGCTGGAAATGTGCTGCATAAACAAGTAGTGTAATTCAATAGCAAGTCTGTTAAAGAAGGTACCATGAGACAGTTGTTATGATTAAATAACTAAATCTCCCAGCAGTCAGGGTAAGAATCAACCCACATATTTTTAATTGTGAAAACATTTATTTGAAGCTCAGGTCATAATGATATATTTGCTTCCATGGCTTGGAGAGATTAATTCAAACAACTGAAAGTGGTTAAAAAAGCATTATTCTCTGGGAAATGCTTGACATTACTTACAGAAAAAACTGGAACTCTGCATGATCTGGGCCAACTGGGGAAACTGGTCAAAAATAGATACCCGTGGACTGTGTTTCACTGTATAAGCATTGTTTTTCGTTCAGAGTTATCTTATTCCTTACATTTTAAATACTTCCTTGTTTCAAAAAAAAAACAAAACAAAAAAAAAACAAAAAAACAGTGAAGTGGCCATTTTAATTACTGGTTGCAGATTCTGCATCAAAAACAGACTTTCTAATTATTGTGGGTAGTTTGAAACAGGTTACAGATTTAAGCATTTTAATCGTAGCTAACAGGCTGAGAGGATCATAAACATTCAGAATGTGTTGTGGAATCCCGAAGCAGAAAAATTATTTTGACTGTTAAGTGCTGCAAGTCTACTTTTCTTGTTCCTCATTTTACTCAAAACATTTCCAAGAAACCTAGAAATGCTATTTGAGTACCTAGATCATCACCTGGAAGTGTGGGAAGCCTTGAGCACAGCTATATTCATGCTGACAATTAAATGTGGTCCAAAGACAGTGTGGAGTGGTTGGTAGTGGAACTGCCTCACTAGTAAATTTTTGGTATAATTTGATATCATTGTTATTTTAAAATGTTAATTATATTGTGTTTGGTGAAAAATAATCATCACTGTGTTAAAATCCTGGAACTGTGCCTTTTTCTTAAGAGATGTATAAAGAAAGAGCAGCTTTTTACTCAGTTGTTATCTTTTAATTGTATTGCTGCTTCCAAACCATAGGAGTTTTTATATTTTCTGTGAAGCAAACAATCTTAGTCCTAAGTGACATTGTTGCAGAAATGTGGTAGTGCTATGCCATGGTGGTAGACTTAGGTCAAATATTTGATAAGTGTCAAGTACTTCAATTTCATTTGCTTATTTAATAGCTCTAAAAAAAAAACCTGTCCTCTGCAGGTATAGTTTTTATATCTGTTAGATAAGCACATGGCATTGAACATTACCCAAGTGGGTAATTAAATCATTTGGTCTCATTGTAAACCGTTTGAATTTACAGATACTGTACTCGCAAATGCGAAAGAGTTCACTCCATTACAAATATGAACTACTTATATAAATGATCCATGAATGTGTTTAGGCTGACAGTGCAAAGAAATTTTTATGCATTGTGGAAGTGAATTTCCAGATTGAGCTCTTGTAAGAAAAAAGTTCCGTTCCTAATATTAGAGTTGCCAACTTGGTAGGCCAAATGTGAAAGAATACATGTAATGTAGATGTAATTGAATTGTTCCTAATTGGAACTGCAAAAGCATCTGATGGGAATGGTTTGGGCTTATTTTTTTCCAGAATCTAGTGCAAGAAAGGGAAAAACATAAAACATAATCTTGATTTTTATGCAATAAGAATTATAGTCATGTAATCTTAGAATGGCTTGGGTTGGAAGGAACCTTTAAAGGTCATCTAGTCAAATTTGCCATGCTATACAGGGTGTTGAGTGACATCTGGACATCTTTTTCTGGGTCAGGTTGCTCAAAGCCTCATCCTGCCTGACTTTAAGTGCCTCTAATGATGAGTAGTCCCAGCATGGAGACTTGAGGGACACTACTTATTACTGATTTCCACTTGGAATTAAGCTCTTCATTATACCATTAGTAGTTATATTTTTTAAACATCTAACAGTCCATCCATCAACCCCATATCCCTCTAACTTAGTAACAACAATGTTGTGAACGACGATGTTAAAGGTCTTTCTTTCCTTTTTCCTTTTTCCATTTTTTCCCTATAGTGAGGCTGAAAGAAATGAATATAAAAAGAAATAATCCTTGAAATTCTTGCCTCACTTGCTAGGTACCTGGCAAAAGAGATTTGGTTGTGGAAATTGCTGTCATAATTGTTGGCTTTTTGTTAGGTGATTTATTTCATGCAGACTTTGATAGGGCTTTTTAACAGCTCAGTTTACTACATTTGACATCCTCCGAAGAATTTTCCAAAAACAACAGGATGTATCATACTATACTTCCATTGCATTTTCTTCAGTATTTATTTGTGTGAAATAGCTCTGAAGCTTGAAATGTTCATGTTTCCTTTTCAGAGCAAACAGGATAGAAGGGATAGTATTTCACAAGTATGTGAAAAGAAAAAGGAAAAAGTTTTTAAGGTGCACATCTCAGTGCTGTTTTTTGCAAAATGAAAAATATGATCTGCTAAAGATGAATTTTAGAAAGATGGATTAAAAAACAATTTTGTTGACCCTTCTTTGAAACTCGTAACTTTTTTTTTTCCTAAGTTGTTTTCCATCTGGATTTCTCTTCAATGCAGTTTTTCTTCCCCCTTAATCTACCTGTGTTCATAAAATACCTAATTCCACGTTGTATCTTCAGCTTCCATTGAAGTGAGCAGAAGCTGAAGAAACTGTTTTTTCAGAAGATAAGCTTAAAGGCAAGTTATCAAAGAACATAACTCTCTGTTCCTTCATCTTAACTGTTATGATTTTTTTAGCGTACAAATCTTGAGATTAAATTACTAGTTCTTTTTGACTAGAGATGGTTACAGTTGAAAACAACATCAAGCAACTTTACCCTTTCTGTGTCACGTCCTCCCCTGAGGCAGGTTGAATAGACACGCAGCATGTGTCTGTTAAACATTAATTCTTTAACTGTATTTTAGTGAGAAAGAGCAATATGGTATGTTCCAAAGCAAGAATCTTTATTCCTGCACAAACATATGGCGTAGAATTATCTATTTAAAGATGGAACAATCCAATAATAATTTGGTAAAGTGACATCTGCGCAATAAAACAAGATGCTGATCACACTGGAAAAGTAAACGCAAAAGTTTTATACAGACTATTCCAACATCATCAGAAAGCCATTATCATTTCTTCATGGAATGTTAAAATTTAATGATCTAATTTGCTCTTATCACATGCAATATAAATAAAAAATAACCCTATTAAGTATTCAGAGACCTGTGCTGAACACAAAACTTGTAAGTGCTATCTTCTAGAATTTGGCCTTAAAGCACTTACATATGTTTAGCAGGGAGTAAGGCAGAAATAAAAATTCTGTGGTCATTTCCATCTTATCTGAAGATATTTACATATTCTCTTTTGCTCTCTGCATAGATTAATTTCTTCTCTGTCAGGTCCTGCTGCTAAATAATCAAGACATGTAATTTGACATTAGTCTTTACTTTTGGGAATAATCATGTTGATGTGAGGACATAATGATAGTTTTTCCCTGAATCAAATGCGAGTGGTGATTCTTTGAGGGCAGTGTGAAGTGGATTCATGTTTGAATGCCACACTTGAACTTAGAGGGAATGCTCTTGTGAATCAGAACTGAGACTTTCACTTCCATCTTCACATCTTCAAAATGGAATGAAAATGTCCAGAATTTTGGACACTACATTGAACTTGATCTCAACAGTGTTTGTTGAGTTAGGATCCTTAGGCCAACTGTAGAATGTAAACTTTGATTTTCTTTAAATATTTGGTGGCTTTTTATATGTGCAGCAAACGAAGAAAGTATCCATTAAAAACTAATGACGCTGCTCAACAAATTGTTATTCTTTTAAGTTATCTTTGTTGGGAATGGTTTGATTAGCTGCTTACATAGAGAGGAAGTTTACATTTTTCAATTCAGTGTGAAAAGACAGAGTAAGCATTTCAGTTTTGCAATATTGAGTATATAAGTATAAAAAATATATTTAATGCACAACTAGAACAGTTAAGAGTATTTATATTCATCTTTTGTTCTGAAGCTACTTTCTTTTTCCCTGACTTCACTTTATTGTGTCACACAGCCGAATAAAGGCTTTTTTAATATTAAATTTAAAAATGCACTTTTTAATAGAGAGCTATTGCTGCTTATGTTTTTTTTCCCTTAAATAACATTTATGAATGGCAAACATATTTATGCATGTTTTATTTTTTTACAGTTCATAAATCATAACAGGAATTTTTCAAGCGTAAATAAAAGAACAGCATATACTCATATACTGCTTCCTTTTACCCATTTGTCTATATAGCCTTTCTTGTGTGACTGTATATAACACAGAGATGTATTTTTCTGTGACTGGGAATACAGTTGGCCAGAATGAGTTTGAATTATCATGGATTCTTTTGTACTTTCTGCTAGCCTATGGAACTATACCAGCTTTGTAATAGATTTGAGGCTAGCTGCAGGTGTGGATGGAACATCCTGTAGAAATGTATTGGACTGCTGGAAGTTAATACATAGTTGATAAAGCATATTTTTTCCTTTTGAATGGGTTCTGTCTGACTAATGGACTTTGCACAGATGAAAAAGCCACCAAGATATCACACAGGACCATTTGTTTGGTCTTATCAGTTCCCTCTCTACCAAGTACAGACCTGGACCAAAGGCTTTTCTGAGGGAAGAGCGTGTAATATACTGTTGTTTTGCATGAAGGTGTAAGCAAGGTATTTGTCTGATGTTAAAGCCTTTATGTTTCAATAGCAGTTTTATTTATTCCAGGTGGAATAAATGTATGCTTTAGAATGAAGTAAAATCAGTAAAAGAATATGTTTTATGTTCTTTAAATAATATCCACAGTAATGTGAACTCTGCATAAAATCCTGTTTATTTGATTAAATCAGATGTTGTTAAGGAAGTCTCAGTGTCAGAACAGTATTTATGTTCTTATGCATACCAAAAAACTTCAGTTAAAATGTTTCATATTTAATATCCCAGTGGTTTGATTGTGATGAAGTAAAGCTGATTACCTTATTATCTTGAAATCATCAAGCAGCTACTGGTGATGAACTGTTTATCTTAAATTTCAGGCCCAGGAAAGTCGCTCTAGTTTTGTTTTTTTTTTGTGTTTTTTTTTGTGTGGTTTTTTTTTTCTTTTTTTCTATGGGAGCTTCATTAATTTATATTAGACATTGTGACTACGTAAGTTCCATTCACTGGTCCAGGGAAGGGCAACAAAGCTGTTGAAAGATGTAGAGAACAAGTCTTAGGGAGAGTGGCTATGGGATACAGCGTTATTTAGCCTAGAGAAAAGGAGGCTGAGGGAGACCTTACTGCTCTGTACAGTTACCTCAGAGGAAGTGGTAGCAAACTGAGGGCTAGTCTCCCAGACAGTAAGAATATTAGGGAATATTTCTTCACTGATAGAGTCCCTGCTGCCCAGGGAAGTGGTTGAGTTGCCATACATAGATGTGATGCTTAGGTCATGATTTAGTGGCTCTTTATAACCTTGCAATATTGTTGGTAAAATATTGGTGTTCGTTGGCAGAAGTATTAATAATATATTAACAATAACATCATATTGTGATGTAATTGTGAGCTTTTGTCAAGATGTATGGAACAATTGGCTGATAACAGTTCAGATTATTTAGAAAGTCATTATGAAAGAAGGCACATAGACCTTGTAAGATCCTTTTATATTCTACATCTGTCCAAAAAGAAGAATGATAACTTTTCTCATATTCTTTATTGAGTTCACATTTCAAAATGCTAACGCATGGCTAGGAGGTGTAGTTAGAACACACTTGATCTATCAAGACTCATCCTTTGGCTACATTCTATTGAAGAAATACTGTTTTGGAATTGAAGAAAATACTATATTGAACATAGATCTTCATAGGCTTCTAACACCAAGGAATTGTGGTAGGGTTGTTATGAATTAGTGTAAACATGTATAATCATGCAGTCTTGCAGAGAATACATTAATGGTACATACTTTGCAATCATGCAGATCGCTGGTGGTAGTACCTTCCCAATTTCAGAAGATAGAAGATTGTGAGTGTGACTGTGAGTAGGAGTGGAGAAGAAAGACTGTGTGTCAGTGTAGTTTATCAGCTGTCTATAGATAGTTATACAGGTTTTGCTTCTAAAGTTTTTAAGGTCCAGCGTGTGTGATATTATTATTCTGCAATACCAGGTTGTTTTTTTTTCCTTTTGTATTTCCTTGATAGCAAAACGCAGATCTATGCTCAATTATCTGAAGTGAGAGAAGTGTTGGCTATTGCCTTCTGTCAAAGTCCTTCATTTGGTTATCATACGTTTAGAGACTGTAACCCAGCAAGGCCTACATCCTCAATATGCAGTCGTTCTTTTTTTCACTTGAGAGTAAGGTAATTCCATTGCTTTGAATGGTCTGGCATTTTTTTCATTAGGGGTATAAATGTAATTCAGTGTGTTTGTACAGAGTCTGTTGATTTTCAAATATTATTTATTTATTTATTTATTTTGTTTACTTTGTTTTGGAAACTCATATTTTCCAGGAAGGAATTCAATTTTCCATGACTGTTGGCAGACGTTTCTCTAGGATCTTTAATGACAATGATGTATTTGTTGATAAGTCAGTACTTGCTGGAAGGAGCTTTGTTTCACGTCAGTGAGTGTGGGTTTTTTTGTGTGCAAGAGCCTTAGTCAACAGAAACATATTCAATTTCTTTCAGAAATGTCTAGGGGTGGTTTAACCCTATTTTGAATGCACACTTCATCTGAGGAAATTTCCTTTGGTTCTACTCTATTTTTTTTTTTTTTTTTGTGGCAGTGAAACATATAATGCTGTTGTTCCACTCTTTTGGCTCTTACATTTTTGCAAGTTGTATTTTTGAGTAATTTTAATAGTTCACCTACTGTTCCAAGATACTAACCAAGCTACTGTTCCAAGATACTAACCATGACAGTTAGCTTGTGAGCACTGGGTTTTCGTGTCCTGGGTGCCAGTGGTATGTTTTGAGCTGCTCGGTTCACAGACCTGGAAGCATTTATACTGAGAATGTGCCGATGTCTGAACATGAAAAGTTTTGATGGGATTTCCATACAGCTTTTATGTATTAGAGGATAAAGTCATAAAGGACTCTACTATTTCCTCCTTACTGTCATTTTGTGTCCACCTCCTCTCATACTTTCCCAAATCTAGACAAGCTGTGTTACAAAGCTTGTGTTCTCATCATGTCAGAACGGCGTTATCCTCAGTGGCATTGTTAACAATGAGACAAAATCTCCCATTTGTGGAGGATATTGTGTTTGTCCTTGTAAAGGTTTAACAAGTCTTTTTGTTTGTTTTTACTTTAATTAATGAAGTAGTGGGAAGGGGAAAACACAATGTGAAATCCTGCCAAGCTATTGATGTAAGACAGTTTCTGAACAGGTTATATTTGGTAGTAGCTATGAGTGTTCCTGTGCTAAGGGGAAATTTCAGACAACTTTAAAGTACTAAGTTGCTTTCTTTTGTTGCTGGCTCAGTTTGAGAGGAAATTGTGGAAGGAGTATGAACTCCTCAAAAGTTAGGACATGTTGGATTTGCTATTATCAAACTGTTTTTGAAAGAAATGAAAATTTTAGTACATTATATATATACATGTACGTATGTAGACATTGTATGTGTACTTTATACGTGTATGTGTTTTACGTGCATAAGTCTCATAAAGCAAATTGCTTTATGTTCTGGCAGTGTTTTTTCAAGAATTTCAAATGGTGAGAGAAGTGTGTTAATCCAAAGATAACAGGCAACCTTGTTTATGACGTGCCATTGTTAGTAAGATTTTCATTTTTGCTAGGGCGTTCAAATTCTGGAAGCCCAGTAAACAGAACAAAACCACTGAAGATAACATATTCACCAAACATCTGTTGCTGGAAGACTTTGTAGTCTGCCTTTATTTGAAATATGAGCAGTGCCATAAGTATAGAATTTTGTGTGTGCCAGATTAAGAAAAGAAAAAAAAAGTTGTATGCAAAAATTGTATGCAAATAATAACCTCTTTACGTAGTAATTCTGTTCCTCTTTAATAGATTCAAAATCCTCCCAGCAAACTTGATCGACTAAGATCTTACTCTGCTATGTTTTAACTCATGGTCATTCTGAAGAGCTGAAAGTACTGACAGGTAGTTTTCTTGTCATTAATGGGACAACTAGTATTTCTGACAACAAATGATCAGTAGTAGGCCAAAAGGAACATCTTTGATTGGGTTTAAATTGCTGGTAGGGATTCTTTGGGAAAAAAACTTACTTGACATGTAGAAATGTGAACAATAACCTACATAAATAAAACTCAGAAGTTACATAGGACAGTGTTTATTGCATGATTAATTCAGCTCTTAGCTCCTCTGCCTTTAGAAGGCTTTAAGATAGCTGTTTGCAATGATGCTTGAAGGACAATTCCTTAAGGCTACACTGCATATGTAAAAAATTATTCTTAGTGCTTTTTTTTTGCATTGTTTCTGACAGGATTGCTTTTTATGTCTTTTTGTTTTTCTTGGAAGATTGGAGGTTTTTGTTTGTTTGTTTGTTTGTTGCTGTTTGTTTTGTTTTTAAAAATCACAGTGCTTGATAAACTTAATTGGGTTAAACAGAGCTAGAACCCTGGATATCTACTGTTTCTTTCCTTTCCGTGTTTTGTTAAAAGGCAAATTATGTCAGTGGGTAGCTGGAAATTGTTTAATTTCTGCTCTTTACTGCTTTTTGCAATATTCGTAGGGCCAGATCATTACTTTGATTTTCATTAATGTTTTTCTGCCCTTCACATTTTGTTTTTCCTTTCATTCTCTGCGGCAGAATTGGATTTGTTAGAGAGGACTGAAAAAGATATTTTAAGACGCCTGTGAAAATAATTTTCTTCTATTCAGAAATAAGATTTACCATTTGGATCAATGAGTGGAGAATCAAAGACATTCTAGTATCAGTTCTGTCTGTGATGTGACTTTGACAAACAGTTCTTTCTGTGGTCTGGTTTCTTCTTTTCTGCTATCAGGAAAAAACAATAGTATTTGCAAAGCGTTCTCAAATTCCTGCTTGTGTATAGAACTGATATCTTCATTGTCTGCTAGAAAGCATACAGGTTTGCTAAATTTTGTTCTGTTGTACTGAGCAGGAGTACAAATGAAGTATTTTTTGGGAAACATGAACTTAGTTTAAGAATCTTATTGGCTAAACAATGATTTAATAGATTGATAACACAGTCTAGAAGAAGATTGTGTTAGGTGTTAATTCTTGCAGTTCCTATCTCTGGATTTTCCTCTTAACAACTGGTGAGGTTGTTGGTATATAAACCTGTCAGTGGTTTATTGAGCTTATTGTTTGACTCAGTATGTACAGATGCTGCAAAATATCTATGTGTAACAGATGTTAGGCAAGTGATCTTGAAAAACGGAGCCAAGCTATTGCAGCTATTTATTATGTACCTTAACTTAATGAATGTAGCAGTGCTTTCTCTTCTTCACACAAGACTTGACAACATCTTTTCTGTCCCATAAGAATTTCATTGCGGAATTCTTTGCCCAGACGGACGCCATTATGTACTGTAATTTACTATTCAGAATGTTAATTTGTTGTTCTTAAAATTTCTTAATACAGTATTCTGTATGCTAGAAGCTGAAATCTGAGAAAAATGTGTCTTGATTGTTACATTCAAAACTATTTTTAAAAAATTGCTTTATCAACTTTAAAAATAGTTTATAATATTCTTAATTAATAACCTATTTTTTGTATTGTGCTTCAGAAGCAGTGTTGTGAAATGTCCAGCAGTGTTAAGGCTTTAGATAAGTCTAAGCAGAATTCAGTTTTCAGCATGATCTACTTGTGAGCATGATCGGATGTAGATGCAGTCAAAATTCTTAAAAATGGCAACTAGCTTGGAAACCCATAAAATTTGAATTGCTGTTAAAAATTCTATGCTCATTTATTTAAATTGCTATGACTCTTAAATTATTGTTAAGTCTTAAGGTTATAATTTTTTTTTTTATTTCATTTCAAAGCCCTGACAGAATTTGACTTACTGGCATAACTAGTACCATGAATAATAATATACAGGTTTAATAGTTGTGTTAGTAAATGGTCCTTAAATGGAGGTAACAATTTAGTTTAGCCAATAAAAAGACCCCCAGAATAGCGGGAAAGGTTCTTAGTCATTGGCCTGTACACCCATATCAGGTGTATATATGTGTCTGCCACCCCCCTTAAAATCTGCAGTATGTTCTAACCTGAACTTTTTCCCCAAATGGCATCAATAACATCAATTTGCAAAATATTTTTTTTTGTTCAGAGTAGAGAAGGAACATTTTTTTTAATAAGGTTTACCATTTCACTGAATTATGTAACAGTATATTTCAATTCTGCTACAGCTACAGAGCTAAGGATGTATGTAGATGTTGAGAATTTCTGTACTTGTGTTGCTTGTGAATCCTGTTTTTGCAGTTGATAGACCTTCTGTAAGCAAATCCATTATAATGGATTTCACAGAGAAGCTGTGGATGCCCCATCCCTGAAGGTGTTGAATGCCAGGTTCGATGGAGCCCTGGGCAGACTGATGGTTGGCAGCTGTGCCCACAGTAGCAGGTTGGAACCGGATTGTCTTTAAGGTCCCTCCCAACCCAAGACATTCTGTGATTCTGTCATGTCTGTGGAATTTATATGCTGAAGATGAGGAATAGCATTATAGTATACCTGCATTAGCTGGCTAACAAATAAAATTTATTGTTCATAATATATAAATATGATTGCACAGGCTATTTTTATACTTAAAATATTCTTTGTGTTAATATATTTACGTTAATTCAGGTATTCAGGAGATGAAAGTCAATTCATTTGTAGTAAATTATGTCTTCACAGGTCAGTATTCTTGCTGTTTTTAGTGCAAGCATTATGACATAGTTTAGGTTAAGCCTTTACCTTCTAGAGCTTAGGAAGGGCAGTCCAAACGTACTACAAAGGTAAGCAACACAGAGTAAGACAACGATAGGGGGCAGTTGATGTGCAGCAGAGAAAAGCTCTAGAGAAAGGGTTTCTTTTTGTTTGTAGGCATCCAGGATGGAATCCTGGCAAGAGAGGAGAAGGATTGAAGAGAGAAAGGTTAATAGTTAATGATTCAATCTTTGAATGGGTAAGAGTAGTGATGAAAGATACTAATAGAAGATTTACAGAACTGGGATACTCAAGAGTAATGTGACTGTGGAAATTAACTTTCTTCCCACTGCTTCGAAAAAAGAAACCCTTCACAAAAAAGCAGACATGCACACACAGTGGAAACAGGGAACCTTAAACCAGTCAACCTTCAGAGGCATAGTTTTACTGTTCTTGTTCTACTTATATATGTTCGGCATTGTTGATAATGATGCTGTTTTCACTACACTAAACATGACAGTACAGTCTTGTTTTTTTCCTGTGTCATCTTTGGGATGGGTAGCAACACATGAAGAGTGAGCATGCTATCTTGTATATTAGTCTGTTATTCTAAATGACAATTAGAAGCTAAAGTTCAGGGTGGCCTGTAACGTTATCACACATATATAAACCTCTTCCCTCCCCTTGCTATATGTAGAGATACCGTAATCTGGATCTTTACATGTTTCCATCAAGTTCCTTGGATCATAGGCTGCTGTTTAGCTTCTATTTTGAATTTCATTGCTTATTTCAGTACACTGAACTTGTACTTAAGTCAGTAATTTCTGGGTCTTGTGAGCTAGGAAAGTATAATTAGTAATGGTGGATAACATAAACACAAAGAAAGTCTGGGAGGTAGGAGAAGATGGCCTTCTTTCAGTGATTTCCTGTCAGTGTTTCTGTTCTCAGGGTTTCAAGAGAATGCTGGTGCTCTGTGTGAAAACAGATGCGTTTTCACAGTGGCATCTGGCTCTGATGGAATCAGTTCTATGTTTTTATATTTTGAAATATAAAAAAATCCTTTTTGTTTGTGGAGGGATGTGTAGGTGGCATAATGAGTAAGTGGAAAGTAAATTGGAAATAGGAATCGAGTAAAAAAATATTTTTTAATGCAGTGTTTAAATATTGGACTATTTTACAAGTATTGCAGTCTGTTTGCTTATGCATATATGAATACAAATAATGATTTTATTAAAAGTATTCTGTTATTTACTTAACACATTGTGGAATGTATAAAAGGCCTTTATAGAAAGTGATGTTTTGAATTTGTGTTTTGTATGACTGGATGTGAGAAGGATCTGCTTGTATTTTCTCTGACTGTTAGAGGAAGGCTTGCCTTATTGCAGTTTGCGTAGATGGTTAACTAATATCAAAGGTTTGTGCCTAGAAGTTTCCAGAAGGCCAGTGTGAAAATGCATCACTGCCTGATTCTGTAGCACAGAACAGTTATTGCTCCTAGGATTTATTAAATTCTGTCCTGCAAGCAAACACTGCCTGACAAACACTTGTTCTACAGGTAGTCCATAGGATGTAGTTCTAACTGCACTTATTAATTGAAATTTATCAAAATACATTTCTTGGTTTTTTTGTGCATCATTTGTTTAAGGTATTGCAACAAGGGTGGAATGCAGTCGGTAGAATGGTCTGTTAAACGGTGCAGTTGAAGTTAAACTGGGGAAAAGAATCCAAGTAAATAAATAAATAAAATGTATATCTCCAATAAATTCATCATTGCCAGTGTACTGTGAAGAAAGCTTTAATCGCTGGAAACAGTTAGGAAAGTAGATGAACAAGTGTGATTTGAGAAATCCTGTTCTAAGGGTCGTGGTTTAGACTTGTACTAGTGGACGTGGTATAATGGGGAAATATTGCTGGTAGGTGGACTAGATCGTGGAGGTCTTTCCAACTTCAGTGATTGTGTGATTCTAAATGCCTTGACTAGATGACTTTCAGAGTGCATTTTTTTGACTGTGATTTGTGTAGCATATAAAGTTTAACAGCCTGATGCTTTCTTTATCCTGTTTGTTTCTTTGTTTTATGTTTTATAGATATTCATTCTCCTTTTACGAAGTGAAATTTTCGTTTCTTTTGCTGTCCGCAGGTGTACGGAGTGAAATTTTACCTACAGTGTATAAGATGTAACAATTTTTTCTTAAAAAATGGTTACATAAAGGAGGGAAGTGTACTAGTTCTTAATTGTCTAAAAAAAATCTAAGAGGTTTTTTTTAGGTCCTAATGTTGATGTGATAGGGTCAAAATATGGCTGGTCAAAACATGAATCCTACCATTGTGTCACTGAGAGTAGTTAGGTAAAGGATACTATTTTAAAAGATGCTTGGGTAGGTGTCAAACAGGCATAGATCTAGAAGCTTGACATGTTCATCTCAGTTTTTCTGAATTAGAGCAATAAATGAGAATAATTTGATTTTTTAAAAATACAAAGTAGTTATTCTTTGCTACCATTTATAAATAAGTTTTATTTGGGAAAAAAAAAAAAAAAATTGTGGCTAAGCATGCCTTGCTTAGGTAGTTTTTTCTCCTTGCAAATATGTATCACATTTGTTTACACCAATTGGTTGAAGTTGCTGATATATTTTTCTTCTCCCTCATTGCTAAAAAGGCCTGCATTTACTAATAAATGTCATCTGAATTGCTTACCTCCAAGCTGTGTCTTTACGATAGATGAAATAATAAAAGTAATTGTTACTTTGATGATGTTATAATACCAAAAGACTGGGAGAGGATTTTGTTCTCTTAATTACTCTGATTATCTTACTAATCTTTGATTGAAGAGCATGTTTCAGAGGGATTCTCCTGCACGTAGAAAATAACTCCTTTTGTTGTATGGGTTGGGATGTTTGCAACATCCCAACATCAGCTAGCTGCCTTTTACATGATTTTTTGTCTTGTGGATTATGTACATTATTTGTGAATTATTTTTGAATAATTCAATAAATCAATAAATCAACAAAATTAATAAATCAATAAATATTTTATTTGTGAATAATATTTTATCTGTAGGCAGGGCTGTATTAGGTATGCTGTGGAGTATCTAATGTTCTCTCATTTCTACATACCAGTCTTGGCCTGAATGTTCTAAACTTGCCCGTTCTGTCATCTTTTGTTACCTGCCACCAAGAGGGCTACTGGGTGGTGAAGATAACTCCTATAGTACAAACACTGGTAGATAGTGGCCAGAGACAGTCATGTTTGTCTGCTCACTGGGGCAGGTTGCAGAAGTAGTGGCTGGTATTTTTTTATTGTTTTCATTTTCCTGATTATATGATTTAGGGATCTAACATCTTTGATTTGAGATCTTCTCTTAAATACATTAGGTGATTAATATTATCATCTGTGAATGTAATATAGTAAATATTATAGTATAAAGTGGTATGCCCTGTGCCTGTATCCCTTGAGGTTTGGCTTGGTAATCAGAGTGATGTTTAGTTTTACTTTGGAAATAGAAGCTTTTGTTCACTTTTTCTCAGAAGCTGGAAATCCTGTAACTGTCAGCTGTATGTCAGTCTAATGAGAAATGAAAAAGGAACATTGTTCCCACCAAGAAAAACCTCAAAAAACCTTTTCCAATTTATCTATCAAAATCACTGGTATTTTTTTTTTTCATTCTTTCCATTTTTTTTCCCTTCGATTATTTTAGGGAAAGTGAGTCAAAGTAGTTTTCAGAAAATGCCCGTTTTTACTGTCTAATATGGTAATTCCAAATGTTTATCCAATTATCTAGCTACTACAGTGGCTAGAAGCTTGTCTTCTGTATTTTCTGTGTATGTTTCTGTATATATGTTTCTATATATTCTGTATTTCAGGCAGGCAGCAGTAGTGCTGAGCATGATATTTCTCCATTACTTTTTACTCAGAGGTTTACGTCTTTAGCAGCTTAAAGACGTCTAGAAAAAAAAAATCAATTATATTCCTAGTATCTGGTATTTCTTTTTAAGCCACTTGCAATAGAGCTGTTAAAACGTAGTGGAAATTCATCAAAGACTGCTGAAAGACAGAAATTCTGTGCCTCACTTAAACATAATTCTTTTCATGTATTATTATGATTCCATCAGACAATGCATTTTTTCTTGATGTTTTTTAATTCTTTGGGCTTAAATAATGTTCTCTCCCCCCCTCCCCCCCTCCAACAAACTGCTGGAAGTCTTACAGCTAACAGAAAAAACAGTGATACTTTATATTTTTATTTAAACAACAGTTTCTCCTGCACGTAGTGCAATGCATCTTGAATTTGGAAGGGATTTTGTGTGTGAACTGAGAGATAATAGCGTTTCTTGTACATATTACATATATTATTTTTAGAAATGAAAAATCTTGTAATGCACCAACTTCATATGCACCTTCCACTCTCCAGATACCTCAGTTCCTTTTCTGTTACTGTTTATTGTGACTGATCAAGGATATGATGTACGAGAGAAACAGTTTCAAATGATGTCAAGTCTTTCACAGAGTATCTGTACATAGATTGATAAATGAATAGATAGATTTTATTTGAAAAAGAGAATTCTGATCAGATACTTTTGAATAAAAACTAATATCAAATGCAACTGATTAAAACCACAATTTCAGAGTTTGCTTTTCTTACAATCATAGAATCATAAAATCTTTAGGGTTGGAAGGGACCTTTAAAGGTCATTTGACCCACTCTCCTGCAATGAACAGGGACATCCACAACCACGACAGGTTGCCCAGGGCCTGGTCCAGCCTGGCCTTGAAAGTCTTCAGGAATGTGGCGGTAATCACTTCTGTGGGCAACCTGTTCCAGTGCCTTCCTACCCTCAGTGCAAAAGTTGTTTTCCTTCCAACCTAACTTTCCCCTTTTTAGGCTTGAAATCCTTTCCCACTGTCCTGTCACAGCAGGCCCTGCTGAAGAGTCTGTCCCCTTCTTTCCTGTAGCTCCCCTTTAGATACTGATAAGCCGCTATCAGGTCACCTTGTCGCCTTCCTTTCTCCAGGCTTAACAGATCCATCTCTTTCAGTCTGTCCTTATAGGAGAGGCACCCCAGGACTTTTTTGGCAGTGCTTTGCCCAGTCCTTTCATCCCCAGCTTCTTCTTCTTTTCATATAATCTTCCATTATAGAGTGGCGTTGTGAAAATGCAGCGTATTGATGTTGACATTCAGATTACTTAATCTAGCCATATTTTTTAGCTGAATGTGAGATTTAACTGACTTTAAATTTAAACATGTTAGTTAAATAAAATGTGGTTTTAAACTGATAACATTATTATTCTTCGAGTAGATTGTATATATTTGAAACTTAACCATTCATTTCTTAAGAATTAGAAGTTTTTAAGAATTATCTTTAAATTGTAGTTCAACAGTATCCAGTCTGTTATGTCAGATTCTTCTAAACTGTGCTTATTGAAGTGGTGATAACTGACTTTTCAGCAGAAGTCAGGCTGCAGTGTATTTCTGCTGTCTGTATGTAGATGGAGGAGTTAATTTTTTTTTTTTTCTGCCATATTTTGATGTAGGATTCTGAAGCTAACTTTGTGATAGCTCTAGTCTGAAGTTGCACATGGCTATTCTGCATGACAGTCCCTACATATTACTAACACAGTAGTAGTAGAGACTCTATTGGGACAGAGCTCTAACGTGTTTTGGTAGGAATATTTGGAATTGTGTGGAATGAGGCTGTGATGGTAGCACTGAATATGGGTACTGCATACCTTACCTCATTATTCAGAAACTCACCCCATTCTAAATTCAAAATGGGGAGGAAACTTTCCAGCAGAGAATGTTGTACTTAATAAGCATAATGAGTCCGTACATAACGAACATAATATAAATTCAGAGATATTTCATGGAGCTAGGCATTTAATGAAAAAAAAAAAAAAAAGAATACATCATACTATAAGTGTACCAACGACAAAAGCACAGGATTACCTTTTGAAGAAAGAAAACAGAATTCTGTGCAATCCACAGTAGAAAATCTGCCTTAGGAGTGTGCTGGACTGGATGATATCCAGTGATGCCTTCCAACCCCTATGATTTTGTGACACACTTTTCTCACTTCTGAGACATAATCGTTTCAAAGAATGAAATAATAGATTATTTGTATCCTTAAGTTTAGAAACTTGGTCAAGAAGATAATTCTGTCTGGAGACTGGGCCTCATCTGATGTTAAATTAAAAAAAAATCACTTGTGCTAACTGAAATTTGGGAAGTCATTTTAAAATATTTTATGTTTGCAGTAACTTCCCACTAAGTCATTACCATATTCTAGCTTTTGCCTTCAGGTTTTCATATTTTTTCTTAGAATGAAAGGAAAGCAAACATGTTAATACACCTTGATTTTTTCTTTTCATTGCACTATGTACGCTTTTCAAGAAAAAGAAAGGTAGGTTAGAAATAAGTAGAAAGAGCAGACAAAAGAATTTGCATCATTCTACAGAAAGCAAGCTAATAAACACTAGCAGTCCATCACAAGCATGTTTCAATTTTTATGAGTAAACACCTTCCATGTTTTTTTCCACTCCTTTTAAATTAACTGTAGCAATCTGGAAAGCCAGACTATGTATTTAGCATTTTTTGTATATCACTGTTTACCTTAAAGAAAACATTATCTCAGTTTTGCCCATTAACAGAGTCATTTATCTATAGTATTAAATTCTTTGAAAGTTTTTCCACGTAAGAATCTATTTTTTAGCCAATTTGCTTTCAATCTGGAAAATGCATGTACTGCAGGCATATTGATTTATTTATCACAGCCTCTTATAGTATTTTGAAGCTTTGAAAAAATAACTTCAGATATAAAATCATCTCTTAGCATTTACAGCATTTCTTTCAAAGAATCCCATTTTCACAATTGTTAAGTGTGAATTCAACTGGTATAAAATATTCTACTGATAAGCAGGATTTGAAAGAAAACAATATGAAGATTATTGATCAGAGACCAAAGTGAAGTTGATGAGGGAAGTAGTGCATGACATTTTGAGGTGTACATTGCACAGAAGGCTAGATTACAGGTTAATAACATTCTGTTCTAGGCCTTAAAACATAAAATTTTGAAGTGTCTGCTCCCATTCTTGCCTGTTCCTTCCTCTTTGTTGGAAAACACAAACAAAGCAGAAAGTTGGTGTGGTACTTCTGTGCATTTCTTAACTAACAAATTTCTCATTAGAAGAGATGTAGAAGTTGGAACCCTATAAATGCCTGCTAATACCTTTTGGGTGTGTGACTAGTATGTCACTTATTTTTAAGAAGAAAATACGAAATGATGCTGCTGAGGATTTGTGCAGCGTTTGGATTCAATATGTTATTCTTAAAATTACAAAGCACAGTTAATAGAGACAGAAGTAAGGGTATGGCTTCTTTTTGTTCTTAGCTTTAGAACTTAGTCAAGTCTTAACTGGGCTGAAGTACCTCTGTAATATCCTGGAATATCACATTTTTTTCTGAGTTAACAACTTTAAATATTCTTACCACTAGAAGAATTGGATTTCACATGTGGGATTTTTGTTTTTGATTTTGTTAACTACAAGCTGTGACATATTATACAACTTGTCCGTCAAGTTCCTCTGTTCCTTTGCAGTGCACCTGCAGGAAAGACATGGTCACAATTTCCATGGACGTTTTTGTGAGAAAGTTTCAGCCAGACAGATACCAGCTGTGGAAGCAAGGCAAAGATTTATATACCATTGATCATACAAAGCCTACTCCTGAATCAACACCTGAAGTAAAGATGTGGCTACAGAGAAGAAAGAAAATAAGGAAACTTTCCGACAGGTATTTGTTTCTTTATTCTTCATTTGGTTGTTTTCAATATGTTGTCCATTTCCCTGTTTCTTTTGTATGTCTCTGACATTCTATTCTAGTTTGTTACATGCATGGCTGAAGTTAATGAGCATAGAGAACGTCAAAATTCATTCTAGTCTGGAATTTAGAATCATTCTTTAATAAATATCATTCCAGAGAAAATTACAAAATTTCGTTGTTTCTAGTGACTTCTGCATCCAAAAAAACAAGGGAGAAGTGTCATCATCACAGGTGAGATAGGGATTAAATTGGAAAAACAAGGCATGGAGCTGTGGCAGAATCCCTGCAGCCATGTGATGTCTCTAGCAACAGTCTTAGCACTCACTACAATCTGGTTCTAAGGAGATATCATTGCTTGTTTGGCAGACTCAGTGCAGCAGCCAAAACCTTTCTGTATCTACCTCAGGTCAGCGATAGATCATAACAACAGTCTAAATCCCAGTTATTTATGTTTGCACCACTAACAAAAATAGAGGAAAAAAATCTCAGCTGGTACTAAAGGTACTAAATTTCAAATCCTGACCTATTAAAGCAGTTTTACAGCTGATTTAGTTTTCTTGTTGCTCATCATGTCTTTGTTTACATAGTGCAGATACATTTTGTTTCTGCACTACTGCTTTCCTGTCCTGATTTTACTGAACATGATTTTTATGGATTTTCTTTTTCATTATCTAATAAAGATCATCTTAGCTTCTAGTGTAGAGTGGACTGTTGTATTGATATCTATTTACGGTGAAGTTTTCTGGGTTAAGGACAATACCTTTCCAAATTTCTATTTAACTTTGAATTTCATCATTTTCTTCATGAGTGCATGTCATTACTGAGGAAGATAATAGAAAAATCAACCCATTTCTTCATACAGAAGAGAACCAACTCCTGTTGTAGAGGAGAAACGTAGCTGAGGAATGTAACACTGGGTCTGTTCTCAGGTTGCTAAGAACAGTTTGTGAGATATAATCAGGTATTAAAGACAGCTAACAAAGAAGATGAGCGGCCAGTTTCTTATAAGGGTACCAACCCAAATAGAATGATTTTGTCCATTAGCTAATTCAGCACCCTTTTGCTCTGTAGTAAGCTTCAGTTATGTTGTGGCATAACTGCGCCTGTACACTTGGATACAGTTTTAACTATAAGCAAAGACTTTTTAAAAATCATATTGAAAGCATTATCACAGGAACACGTAATATGATTTCATGCACATTCCTATGTTGTTTAATTCTTGATTGGCTTTTGTTCAGCCATGTTAATAATGCATCTTACAAAGGGAGAATGAAGTACTTGTTCAGCTTCATTTCTACTATAACATGTCAAATGAAATTTGTAATCATTTTGATTTTGGTAATTATGTTAGTTTCAACACAGGGAAAATTGAAATACCACGTATGGGGATTTTCATGAATGCACGTACATAACATAACTTCAACATCTGAAGCTGAAATAGTTTGCTTCAACACAACTGCATAAAACCAGTTATAATACTGGTTGTATCATACTTTGACAAATTTTACAATTTGTCAAAGTATCCACTTTGGATGCTTGGAATTACAATTTTATAGAAATACTATTATTACTGTTAGTGTTTGAGAGGATGTTGGAAGGTATGGATTAGTGGATACTAGATAAAGGAAAAAGGTTAACAAAACTTTTTTTTTTCTTTCTTTTCCTGGAGATGTTTAGGGTCTCACATGCAAGACCATTGTAAAATCTCCTGTTTTTTTTCTGTAGTTGGGCATTTATTGCAAATGCATCATCAGTTTTACAGTCTAATATACGATCAGTCAGATACAGATCTTCTCTTTTGGTATCACAGAGTTGAATTTGAAACTGGACTTCAATCTCCCATTTATCCTGAGCGCGTAAACTGCAAAACTGTTTCTGAAAGAGGCTCACAGCTCTTTTGTTCCAACTTTGCTCTTCAGCTTCTGAGAGTGCAAAAGCATGTATGGAAGACTTTATTTCAAATTTGGTTCTTAAAAATCATTGTCAAATTTATTGTTAGATATAATAGACGTTCAGAATATTTGGTGGTCAGAATTTTTTGTTCATTCAGATGCTTGTTTGTATTAAAATGCGTATAAAACCTTCTGTGATATATGGGCAGTCCTGATTTTATAGGGGTACTTGATATAGTATTTTGCTGGCACTGGTATGGGAAGTAGCACCTGGTTTTAGCACATTTGAGAGAGTTTTGCTTTCATTACTTTCTTAATGGTTGATCTCTTTCAGGTTCAAAAGAATGGTTCATCAAAAAACTAATTTGGATGCTGGTTAAGTGATAGTCATGTAAAATCATTTTACAGTTTAATAACTTCTGTCATAGAATGGTGAAAAAGATTAGAAGGTTAAATCAAATAGTTAATCTATCAATAAATTGTAAACACTATCTCAACACAAAAAGATGAAAAATTGTCAGGTTTTACCACTTTAAGCAGGTGAAAGGGACATATATATTGGTAGACATTTTATCTTATCCAAGACAGACTCCACTTTGACAGCAATATCTCTTATAGCAGCTTCCAGCACAACAGATCTCGATCTAAAAAGCTTAAAACTCCAGGGGACAAGAGACAATCTGCTATGGCAACTGGTGCAGAAATCAAAGAGACTGAAGCAACTACTGATGGCTTCAAGGTCAATGAAAAACCAGATGAAAAAGTGAGTCCGCTAAATACAGAAGTGCCTTCTGGAGAAGAAGAAAGCAGTAGCAGAATGCAGCTGGATCAACATTTATTGGATAATGTCAAGGTTGCAGGTGAGATAAGGACAGATGATTTTTCACATGTAAGTTGTAGATTCTCTGATGCCATGGATTAGTTGATATTAAAGCATCGTACTATCCTATGTAGAATACTAACATAAGTACTTAGAAAGTTACACAGAGGGGGTTGATGCAGTAAAAGTGAATGATCAAATTACTGTTTAGAACTGAAAGTAGCATCACCTGTATAACTCCTGTAATAGCAATTGTACAGCAAAACATGGGATGACATAACACTGATGCAGACAGTGTTGAACATATATACTTGCAATGCATTACATGTATTTTTATCAAGAATACTGCATGTTAAAATTAGTCTTTGTGCAAAAAATGCTCTATTTTCAGACTACAAAATTACTGTCACTTTCCCTTTAACAGTCTGATAATGCAAGTTATAAAGCTGCTGTGAAGTCAAAGGTGCTTTGTTCCCTACTGTGATTTCGTACTGAGATCTACTGATATGTTTAATCTGTTCTTTCTCTTAATATTGAATTTCACTGTAGCTCAAGTATATACATTCCTGTTCCAAAATGCAAATCTTGAAATCTTACCTTTGAGGGCAGTCCTGTGATGTCAAATTTATACAAAAGATTGGTATACGCAGACTGTTTTCCTGGTTTTAATTATTAATAGTTGTGTTACTTTTGTTAGAGGTGGTAAACATCAGGATTGAGCCCATGAGGATGCCACATTGATTAATCCAATATGGAAGCTTTTTGTAGTGCTGTTCCTTTACAACTTCCCCCAACTTTAACAGAGGTTTGAAATGTTCCATGAACACTAAGAAACTAGTGATTAGTTATAGTGATTAGTTAGCTTCCTTCAAGCGCTCATTGATAAGGGAAGGAAAAGCAGAGAAAAGTGGAGCACTATCTGTTTTTCCTTGTGCTGTTGAAAAGTGGTACCTAGACCTTTGTAAAGGAAAGGACCATTTTAGATGTAACACTGGTAGCTCCAGGTGAAGGGATTTGCCCTGAGTATCTCTGGCTAGTACATTCATTATGCTCTATCGGGGCAGTAGTCTTCATTTGCATAGATTCTGTTTTGTTATTGGATGGACTTTTATCAGTTTTCTGATTTGATCTGTCGTTTTATCAGAAGAGCACACCGAAATAACCAATGTGAAGAAAAAGTAAAAGGGGGCTTTAGAGTCTTTTTTCTTTATTACCTTGGAAGTGCTGCTGAAAAGTACACTGCGGTGTGTGGCATAGAGTTCTTTGAGAACATATTTTTTGGGTCCCCTCTCCAGCCTCCTGTTCTGTCTGAAAACATCCCAGAAAACATGGAAATCCATGGAAGCATCCACAGATAAAGAATTTCAACAAAGTAAATCCACACAAATTTCACCCTTCTGCACTGAAGGGTGAAATTTCACTGAAATATGAAATTACAGTAATTGCTGAACTATAAATTTATGCTAATTGCTTTTCATTTTTAGACTAGTGCTGTCGCTTTCAAAAATATTCTTGGTATCTATTTGGAATATATTTTCCTAATTATAAACCATTAGTCTTTGTTTATTTTCATTTGTAAAACTGGCATAATACATATAAATGCAGATCATAAAGGTCAATATACCAACCTTCTATATTGTGTTTTTTTTCAGCCAGTAAAAGTGCTTGCAAGCTGTCAGAGTAAACAAGCTACATGAATATTGATTATTTTGAATCACTTAAAACTGTTGCAATTCAAACACAAAATGCCCATAAGAAGATTAAAGCTATATTTCACTCTCCAAACTCAAAATTTTACATTTAATTTATTCTGTGATCAAACCTATATTCCACTTTTATGTACGTCCTTCTACTACATTATTTGTTTTGTATGATTTCTAAATGAGGAACTGTATTCTTTATTTGAATAATTCAGATTGTTTTGAAGTGAAATGCAGTAATATAATGTGAGATTTATTAAGAAGCCATATTTTTGATCCACAGGAAGCATCCTTTCAGACTCATTTTCCTGTCCTGTTCCTTTACGAATGGAACCAAAAGCTGATGAGGACAAGGAGGATTCCAGTGACTCTCTCGTTGCATTTGAAGATTCAGGGGCCTGTGTGCCCATTTCAACCAGCTGTAAGAAAGAAGAGGGTTTGAAAACTCAGTATAAGTCTAAATCATCCATACCATACCTGAAGTGCCAGGAACATAATTCTGAGGCAGAAAGCCCAGCTAAAAAGGTGAATGTCTCTACAGAGGATGATGTCAGTGACCTAGAAAGTGGAAGTAGCTTGAGTCGTGGTGAACTGCCAGTTGCAAAAAGGAATGAAGATGATGACATGGAAACATCCAATGTATGTGAAGCAAATTTTCATCACTATATTAATATATTCCTGATTCAATACATGACCAAAACTGTTCCTAATGAGAACTGATATCTATAGTAAGGCAGTTAAGAATATGCATGATTTTAATCAAATGTTAATTTCAGCATCTTCTGAAGTGTTCAGACAAGAGTGAGAATTGAGAGGTAGGATTTTTTGGATCTTACTTGTTGATGTGTTTTCCCTCTGATTTTAGATTTTCACTTTGTGTCTGTGAATCTGATCTGTCAATGCCTACTCATAAGGTGATCACTGTCTGCCAGTGTTAACAAGGCAGTGAGCTTTAATTGACCAGCAATGTGTTGAACTAGAAATACAAATTATTATGTATCACAGAATGGTAGATGTTGGAGGGGACCTCTGGAGGTCAGTCCAACTGTCTTGCTCAATCAAGTTCACCCAGAGCACGGTGCCCAGGACCGTGCCAGGTGGCATTTGAAAATCTCCTTGGAGGGAGACTCCACAGTCACTAGGCAACCTGTGCTGCTGCTCCATCATCTGCATAGTAAAGAAGTGATTCCTGGTGTTTAGACAGTACTTCTTGTGTTCCACTTTGTGCCCACTGCTTCTTGTTCTGGCATGGGCACCACCGGAAAGAGTCTATCCTCCACTCTCTTCAGGTGTTCATACACATTGGTAAGATCTTTCTATTCTCCATCCTGACGTCCCAGCTCTCTCAGCCTCTCCTCACAGTAGAGTTGCTCTGGTCTGTTGTTCATCTTTGCAATCCTGTAGATGACTGGACTCTCTCCCTGTCTTACTTGAACTGGGGACCCCAGAATTGGACATGGTACTCCACATGTGACCTCACCAATGCTGAGGGTTAGTTCTCTTGACCTTACAGTGATGCTTGATCTGATACAGCCAAGAATGCTATTATTTTTCATAGCTGCAAGAGCACATTGCTCAACTTGGTATCCATGAGGACCTCAAAAGGTTTTTTCCTGCCATGCTCCTTTCCAGCTGGGTGAACCCCAGCATGTCCTGGTGCTTGAGACTGTCCCTCTCACTTGCAGGACACTGCATTTCTTCTTGTTGAACTTCATAATATTTTTGTCAGCCCAACTCTCTAGATTTTCGGGGTCTATCTGTATGCCTGTCGAGTCAATCACTCCTCACAGTTTTGTGTTATCCACAATTAGAAATAAGTACTGTATTTATTATCACACCTTTATATTTAAAAAAATGTTTTGTTTTTTACCCATTATCATGCTAAGAATCCAGAAGAAGGCAAAGGATCTAGTAGAAGGGCTAGAATTAATGCCCAGTGAGGAAAGGCTGAGTACAGTCGGGTTACCCAGTCAAGGAGGCCAAGAGTCAATACAGCTCCCTGAGGAGGGGAAGCAGTGGGAGCTGCTGGGTTCTGCTCTTCACAGCTTACGGTGGGCAGGAATGGCACAAAGCTGCCGTAGAAGGTTCATATTTCACATTAGGAAGCATTTCTATGCCATGATGATGATCAGATACTGGAACAGGCTTCCTAGAGATGATTAGTAGCCCATCCCTGTCAGTGTTTCAGGAGGCATTTTGGTAGTGTTATAATTTTGCTTTAGCTCTCAGTTAGTCCTGAAGTGGCCAGGCAGTTGGAATAGATAGTGTTCGAAAGCTCCTTTGAGCTGAATTTAACTCTTCTCTTCTGTTCTAATGCACTGCTGTTCTTCTGTGGAAGGGTGAAGAGCATTTATTTTAGGAAGCATAATGAAAAATACAAAGCTGTAGTGCTAGTCACAATAGTTTTATTAGTTTGGCAGTTTCCCTGTTTGGCGACGATGGAGCCGGTGATCTACTGCCAGATTGCCAGTGTTAATGGGAAACTGGGAGGTAAAATTAAAATCACTCCAAGCATTTTACAGTCAGGAAGTGTGCACTAATGATTTTTTATTGGCTTTGTTAGCTTTAATAAGCATCCTGTATTGGAGATTATATTTATCTCTTTCTATGTTTTCAGCCATTTGTATGTTACATATAACATAAGAGATTTCAAATATTCCCCAGTATAATTGCTTACTCTTTAATGTGTTTTTCTTGTAAGTTCTTACTTAAAACTTACAAGTATGCTGCATAGATGCAATTAAAAAAGCAGATCTTTTCCTTTATAATTTGCTGGTAACTTCTTCCAGATCATCAAGCTGTCCACTGCTTTAACGTCATTTTTTCTCTGCTAATCATAGTAAACATTCCTTGTAATCGACTATACAATTGATATGTAATATTTAATTCTCAAAGCAGTCAAGGCATAGATATGAAACCTGCTGGGTTACATCCTTAGTGTTGAGCAGCAAAACAGTGTGGCCCATAGGACTTGTGTGAGATTATCCTCAACCTGTTGCCAGTATGATTGTGCTTCCTCTATTGAGAAACCAGTAACTGGTTTACTTTGTGATTTCTCCCACTGTCACCCAAATCTGGAGTAGGGAAAGATGCACTTCAAGAGATTGCAACATTGCTGTTAGTTCTTGAAGCATGGTTAATTTCAAGTTGAAAGTCTGTAGGGTCATATAAGGGAGGAAGGAATTTCCATGTAAATCAGGATGCTTAATTTTTTTTGTCTCAACTCCAAATCCATTTTTTTTTTTTAAATTTTAAACTCCCACAATGATAGTTTCCTCATGTGTTTTGCACTCTGTCACAAATTGAGTGGATTGCTGCCTCATTTTCAGAGCCACAGTTAATGTTTGCATTGTATTTCTGATTCTGCAGTTATTGGGCTGTTCTTCCTCTCAAACATTACCTGCGCAAAGGAGGACTTATATTCTATAAGTGTGGAAAAGGCTATTGTAACTTCAAATAATTAGCATTTGAAAAAGGTTGCTTTTTCTTAATTTGAGTTTTATTTTGCATTGCGGACATTTTATTGTGACTTTAAAGGTGCTTTGAGTACCCTTATATTACTTAGAAATTGATATCTGTGCACATTTATAGAAGACTGGTTGATCAAAATTAATTGTAGAATTCTGTGCTAAATTAGCTGTGCTTTTACCTTTCAGTCATCAGAAGCTGAAGGAAAGAAAGTATCTAAGAGCTGGCGTCATCCACTAAATAAACCCCCAGCTAGATCTCCAATGACTTTGGTTAAACAGCAAGCAACTAGTGATGAAGGTGAGTGTACTGCTTAGTACATTTTTTAATAGTCCTTTTTTGTCCTTAGACCATATATGGTCATTTTCACAAGCAACAAAATTTTCTTTCTGTATGGGAGATACTAACATTGTAGGGTGATTGCACGAAAACCATTCAGTGTGGTCTCTGAATACACTATTCTATTTTTACTCTTCAAGTTCTTCTAAAAACTTTGGATCTATTGTTGACAAATCCTCTCAATAGAAGTCACGTAGGAGTTCTGTGTTCACCAGTCAAATCTTCCTTGTTTCTCAGAGCAGCTGAGTTTGTGAGCAACCTGGAGCAGATCCAGAGAAGAGCAATAAGGCTTGTGGAGGGCTTGGAGAATATGCCCTATGAGGAGAGATTGAAGGATCTGGAGCTGTTTAGTCTGAGGAATAGGAGGCTGAGGGGCGACCTTATTGTTCTTTTCAAATACCTGAAAGGTGATTGCAATGAGAGTGGGGTTGGTTTCTTCTCACTGGTGACAGGTGACAGGACAAGAGGAGATGGCCTCAAGTTGTGCCAGGGAAGGTTTAGGTTGGATATCAGGAAGAACTTCTTTACCGAAATGGTTGTTAAGCACTGGAATAGGCTCCTCGGGGAGGTGGTTGAGTTACCATCCCTGGATGTGTTCAAAAACCGTTTGGATGTGGTGCTCAGGAACATGATTTAATGGAGGGATGTTAGGGTAGCATGAACATAGGAAGAACATAGTTCTGTTTCTAGATATATTGAAAGTAATCTTTGAAAATTAGAAGCAGCAAAAGGTCTCCTCGCCATTTCCCCAGGTGAACAGTTCTCTAGAAATTTTATTACATCAGTTTTCTGTTCACTTTGAAGACTTGGAAAGCAACTAAAAGTAGAGTAAGTATCCTGCATGTGAATGTATAAGACAGAGGTTCTGATTCAGCATTTAGGTACTTACAGTCTTTATTTTGTTATTTTTAATATTGACTAGTTTCCATTGTTTAACTCAAATGCATAAAGAAGAAGCTTAATATTAGTTAATAATTCTGTATATGCTTGCTTGTTTCTTAACTATAAATTGCTGGTATGGATGTTAGTATGTATTATATTGTACCTTAATTGTGTATTATTTGGTACCTTAAGGCATATCAAAGGGTATAATGAAGTAGGAATTAACAAAAAGAAGCACGTGCAAAAATAATTGCAATAAACTACACTGATATATTGAACATGATTCTGTACTCAATAAATGCTAAATAATTCTCCAGCCATTAAATTTAGTGTTCTGTGATTAGATACTGTGGTGATCCAAAAAGTTAAAAAAAAAAATACTCAGAATTTGTCAGATATTCTTTATTTGGAACCTTACTTGAGTGCTTTAACTTTAGAGATTCTCAATCTTGTGGACAAGCTACGAAAACTAAAGTGTTTACCCATAGTAATGATCTCCTTCTCCGAAATAAATGGAAGAAATTCTGCCTTACCCAGTAATCACAAGTACATCCAGACAGAGCTAGTAAATAAAGTTACTTCATTCTGTCAGATGTGACTTGCGAAGTTTATTGAACTATGCATCAAAGATATCAATCAAAGTGGAAAACAGATACATTGTTTTTATTACCTTGGTGTTTTAGTTCTGTGATTTACAGTTTTTTTCTGGACTTGTTCTTCAGAATCCTTTCCAGTTAGCACCAGCAAGTCCAACCCATGGCTTGTGGGCTGCTTGTGGCCCAGCATGGCCCAAAATGTCATCCACCCTCTCCCTGTCATTTAAAGCTGGCAGTTCTTCCCAGCAGTGGCCCCAGACATGTGCCCGTTGCTCAGCAGCACTGAAGCAATCACAGCTCTATTGGCACTATGTTGTCAGAAAGCAGCGCACAGGGAGGACAGCGCTGTGCAGGGCTGACTCAGGTGATGGCCAAAAAGCTGCATGCATTCTGATACACTGGATAAACACAGGGCCCTGAACAGTGAAGAATATGCAGCAGTGCTTTCCATTTTGATGAAGGAATTTGACAATAGAATCATGGAATTGTGGGATCATTAGAGTTGGAGTGTAGCTTTAAAGATCATCTAGTCCAACTCCTCTGCAATGAACAGGGACATCCACAGCTAGATCAGGTTGCTCAAAGAAACAATCCAGCCTGGAGTTGAATGTCTCCAGCAACAGGGCTTCCACAACATCTCTGGGCAACCTGCTCAGTGCCTCATCACCCTCACTGTAAAAGACTTTTTCCTTACATCCAACCTGAATCCCCCCTCTTTAAATTTGAAGCCACTTCCCCTTTCCTCACAACAGAACCTCCTGAAGTGTCCCCTTCTTCCTTATAACCCCTCTTTAGATACTGAAGGACCGCTCTCAGGTCACTTCAGAGCCTTCTCTTCTCCAGGCTGAACAGCTCCAGCTCTTTCAACCTGTCCTTGTAGAAGAGGCGTTCCATCCCTTGGACCATCTTTGTCACCCCCCTCTGGACATGCTCCAACAGGTCCATGTCTCTCCTGTGCTGATGACTCCACACCTGGATGCAGATCTCTAGGTGTGATCTCATTAGCGCATAGTAAAGGAGCAGGATCACCTCCTTTGCCCTGCTGACTTCTATTGATGCAGCACAAAATTTGGTTGGCCGTGTGGGCTGCAGGGCTACACTGCTGGCTCCTGCCCAGCTTTCCACCTACCAGTACCTCCCAGGTCCTTTTTGGCAGTGCTGTGCTCAGTTGTTTTGTGCATGGCCTGTATTGGTTAGTGGGGTTTGCCTCGGCCCAGTGGCAAGACCTTGTATTTGGATTTGTTGAACGTCATGAGGTTCACTTGGGCCAAGAGCTCAAGCCTGTCTAGGTCCCTCTGGCTGGCATCCTGTCTCTCTGGTTTGTCAGCTGCACCACACAGCCTGGGGTTTAAAGACTGTTCCCAAAAAATCATCTATTTACATTTGTGAGTCCAGTTTCATTTGATAAAACTACATAACCTGAAAATTTTCAAACGAAATGTGTAGAGTAGCAATCAGATATTCATCTTAAGTATCTGATTTTTACTGGACTTTCATAATCCTTACCTTAGCAGAGAAAAATATACTTCCCTTCATAGTCAGACCTTATTCATGTCATTGCGAATTTTTCAGTGAACAGTTGTTGTCAAGGGTTAGGTACAAGAGGAAATTTCCTGAAAAGCCTCTCATAAACAGCTTGCAGCCTCATTAAGAATTGCAGTCATTTCCATTGGAGCAAACTGGTGTATTAGTTTCACAAAAACAAGGTCAAATATCCCATTAGTTTTATGTTTTAGTTCCTTTTTCCTCTTTTTTAACGTTTTAAGCTACAAGTGGACTTTCTTAAGGTCTAAGAAAGACAGCATGCTTATTAATTGATTCTTCTTCTTTTGACTAAATAATGTTACACTTCTAGTTAGCATCAATTTAGGAACTGTTGAGCTGGATGCTGTAATTTTAACTGTAACTCATCGCTACATCTCCTTCCGTGTTCCAGGCCAAAACTATTTGATTTGTTTCTTCTTTATCAGTAGCTTGAAAAAGCCATAATCTCTCTCTCTTTCTTTATCTGAACCTCAGTTTTGCAGACATAATACTTCAATTAGCTGTTAAGCATCTATCTGAAAATTAGAGACAGCTTAGGCATATGATCTGTATCATATATGGATATGTTTGGATACCTAGAGGGCTAGGCAGAGAGTATTTCAGAAAGTATTATGATAATTTACACAAAAAAGATGATGTTAATATTAAGATTCATCTAGTGAAGTAATTAAAGATATAAATATGTGGTACGTTGTAGTGAAATTGCTCTCTTTTAATTAGAGATTAGAGTACTTTCGCTTGCTGATGCTTATTTAACATTAGCTATAGTTAAAACATAGTGTAAAATTCCCTCTTAAGCTTAGATTGTCTGTGGTACAATCTAGCCAGATGATGATGTCATGACACTGGTTTACAGATCTCAAGGATTGTGTTCTTCTTTTGCAGCCCTATTCAGCAGTTTTTCAGCCTTCTGGTATTTTAGTTTTATTTGAAAATAGCAGTTTTCCAAACAGGAAGTCATAACCACTAAGTACCTTCCAGTCTTTCCTGTCTAAATGATTGTGCTCCTGGTAGATGAGAGTATATTTTTGTTAGGAAAGAACCATTTCAAGTAGCTATTAAACATCCGTCTGCTTATTGACTGAAGGAAGTAATTAAGAGTTATATTGGACAGTAGCAGTTACTGGTATTTTCTAGCTGGAACCAGAGCTTGATACTATTTTCTTGTGTCTGCTTCTCTCTGTGATCTAATTTATCAGCATGCCTTTGTGAGAACACAGAAGAGAGACAGTAGATTTTGGTAAATGGAATGTTTACATCCAAGACAGAGATGGAAGAACTGCTGAGGAAGGCTGGAAAACTGAAACTTCACTAGCTTTGCTGACAAATGCTGACATGTGAGGTAGAGATCTGTTACTAGTTAAATGCCAGTGAAAAGAGATTTTTCTGATTATAAGGATGTTTCTTGTCAGATATCAGGGAACTGATATCAGTTTCAATGTTTTAATGAGTATGTTCCCCTTTTTAAGTGCTTTGTTCATATTCTGGAATTACCAGAAATTTTAATCAGTGTGTATGTTTAATTCTTTTCCTGGGTGCTTTCCGAATGGAAATGATGCCAATAATGGCTATGGTACTGTCGTCCCTTGGAACTATAGCTGTTATCTCATCTGTTCTTCTACAGGGAGGATATGTGTATTGATAGATTGTTTATATTGGCTTATAGTTGAGTTTACTGGATTCAGTCATTTCATAAACGTAAAAAAATGAAAGAAGGAAAGGAAGAAGAAGAAATGGAGAAGAAAGGAGAAGAATGTCATGGAGAATTAAAGAAAGTAGAGCTTTACACTTCATTTGCAAATCACGTTACTTCAGTTGGGTAGTGTGTTTATAGCCATTTCTAATGCAGATAATTTATATTCAAATTAATATATTTGAAGTCTTTCACAAGCTAGGCTTCTGTTAGGAAGTTTCTGCAAATAGAGGTGATCAGAGACCGTTAATAAGGAGAAGGCTGCATACTTTGACACTGTCAGCCATTTCAGAATTATAATTTTGCAGATAGAATGCTATCATATCTAACAGCATGCTTAAATCTTAGCAGAGACTTTCTGAATTTTGTATTAATACAGAGTCCTCTAGCAGACATTTCAGAGTTTATTTTTCACTCACAACTGCTTTGACATTGAGTTTTGCATTTTCTTGTTATCACTGCTTATACTTCATGTGTATGTTTCCTGAATGTTTCTTCTACAGAGAAAGGATTGGATTGATTGTTTCTTCCTGGTCTGTTGCTGTTCTGTTTCTAAAATCTTTTTATTTCTTTCCCCGAAAGTGTTTTCCTTTGTGTATCTGATGCTCAGCTTTCCTTTATTTATTAATTTATTTATTGTGGAATTACTTCCTCAAATACTGAACAATGACAAATACGGGGGAGTGTGGAATCAGTACCAAAAATTACAGCTCAAGCTTCCAGTTTGGAAATATAGATGCAGCAAGCAGTACAGCGTGAGTTGAGTCCCATCACAAATATTCTTTTTTTTGTAATGAAACTTGGATTTAGCGTCAGTGTATGTATGTTAGCCTGTGGTAATATTCTTTTTCTGTATGCAATGCAGTTATATTTCTGCTCACTTAATCAGTAAAATGCAGACTCAGCAGAAGAAGCAAGTATACTGACTTCTGTTGCAGATTGATTGGTCCCAGAGATTTCTTAACAGCAATGTTTGGGCATGCAACATTAGAAACTGTTTTTAGAGTCAAACTGACTGAAATTTTACTTTGCTGTAAACTGTAATATTCTATAGGTATAATTCATTGTGGATTTCTTTTAAGTATGATTCAGAATTTCAAAGCAATTCAGCTTTTCTTGCATTCTAAGATAATAAAACATGAAATGAGAAAGCTAGTATGAATGGAAAGAGTAGCTTGAACAAGAATTCAAATGGATAGTGAAAATGGCTAGTTTTAGAGCTGTGGTTTTTGTTCTGTTAAGACATGGAATAAAACTTCATTCACTTATTCGCTGTCAGCATCCTGTCGGATGTGCTTGAACTGATGCAAAAAGTCTGGTTATATAATGCAATTTCAATAATGTCATAAGTAGGTTAAATTTTTTGTAACTATTTAGGAAAGGAACATGTTGAAAGGTCAAAGATAAAGCTTTTGCTGTGTGTTTGGTCCTCTTGTCAAGCTAGCAGCTGATCTCCAGAAATGGCAAGAATTGGCAACTCTGATTATAGCCACGAGCACTCTTGTCCCTTGGCATCTTTGACAAGCAGAGCCAATCTGCTGCAGATTGGACACACACGAATGCCAAGACCATTATTTTGATTGAAGAAGGAAATACAAACCAGTTCTTCTATCCTTTATCCATCATTTGCTGAACAGCGGTGTTTGGGCTCATCAAGACTCATTGTCCTCTAGATAGACCTTACAGTTCTAATTGAACAGCTTTCTGAGCTTAAAAACGTACTTCACCTGTTAAAAGCATGGATAGAATAGTGTTAGATACAGAGAAACATATAATTTCTTTTTATCAAGTGTACCAGAATGAAAATGTTGTTTCTGCTGTATTAGCTCAGTCTTTTAACAGCTTCCTCAAGGGTAGCTATACAGTCAGCAGGCAAACTGGTTATGAAGTTTGCTAAGGCGACGGATATCACTTCTGTAAGCACATCTTCTGGAGTCAAACTTCTGTTTCTGTAAGACAAAGAGAAACACAGAAAATATATCACTTACTTTTAAGGAGGATTAGATACCTGTGGTGTTGTTACAGAGAGTGATAAATTATCTTAGTCCCAAGGCATTATGGTGGACTATTTTTTTTTCCCAAATTAAAAAAAAATCAAGCCTTGTGGGGCTATGATTGCCTTTGTAAAAATCTGGAGGTGTATTGTAAACCATCAGTATTGAAACTGATTTGATTTTAGTGCCAGTACTGCTTTACTAGCTGCCTTTTCTTGTCTAAGAAGGATATATTTTTTTAACTGTACAAAATTAATACTATTTTTAAAAACATATTACAAGATTTTAAAATTCCACAGAAATTGGTTCCTGAGAGAGATTGAATGCATTGTTATCTAGCATTTGTACTCTGTACAGTGTTGATGGAATATCCATTTTAGTAATCTGTGTGGGGACTCTACTGTTATTTCGCAGGAGATGCCTGAAGATCGGGAGAGTGTTTTCTCTATTTTTCTGCTTTTGTAGATGCACATGTTGACAAGCAGATTGGACAACTTTCACAGTATTAGAGAAGATAGTAAAAGTATTAGATTGTCTAACAGCCTGGGAAATTCACAGAAGGCAGAAGCAAAATGGGAAAGAAGAACCTACCATATCAATACTTTTGGACTGATGACATAACACTTGTTAGTTAATTTTGATAGGATATTAATATAAACACTCCAGTGTTGGTTTTCAGGGATCACAGTCTCTGTATACAGTGGCTCGAGAGGTATTACATAAAAAGGAAGAATTAAATAAAATACTGTTTTGGTCCTTATGTCCATTTGGTCCACAGCCCACAGCTTGGTATCATCTGCAAACTTTCTGAGGGTGCATTCAGCCCCACTGTCTGTGTCACTGATGAAGATATTAAAGTGTATCAGTTCCAGAAATGACCCCTATGAGACACCATTCATCACTGATCTCCACTTGGATAGAGCCATTGACTACCACTCTTTGTGCTTGATCCTGGAGTCATTTCTTCATCGATTGAACAGTCCACCCCTGAAAAAACTGCATCTTTCCAATTTGGAGAAAAGGATGTTGTGGTGTACTGTGTCAGAGGCCTTACAGAAGTCCAGATAGCTGACGTCAGTGGCTCTTCCTTTCTCCACTGATGCAGTGACGCCATCATAAAAAGTTGGTCAAGCAGGGCTTGCCCTTGATGAACCTGTGCTCATTCTCCCTCCTTTCCATGTGCCATAGGATAGCTTCCAGGAGGATCTGCACAGAGTTGAGACTGACAGGTCTGTAATTTTCTGGGTCACCCTTTTTACCCTTCTTTGAAATGGATACTGTATGATCTTTAGTAAGCTCTTGAAACAATAGTGAAGTATGTGTCAATGGTTTACGGGCTGGTTCGGCCCAGTTCCGTGACTAGCAGGGTGGAAGAGATTTCGCAAAATCCACGCCCCTGGAAAAATGGAAACAGGGGACCCCAAAATAATTAAAAAATGTGGCAACGATCTGAGGAGAAACAAACTAATTTACTAAATATAGTATCGGAATGCAAGATAGCACACTATAATACAATATAATCAGGATTGAAACTATTAAAGCAAATATAATGAGAATGTCTGAAAAGTGGATAGGCCTCACCATAACACTGAGGTGAGATGCGCACTCCAGTTGAGCAGCAGGGAGATGGGAGGAGAGCCAACCAAGAAGAGCAGACGAAAAAGAGTGCATCAGGTGACCTTGCCAGGAGTTCTGTCTCCTCTCTGTGACTGCAGAGTCCCCTGGGGAATGTAGTTCTTGTTCTCTTCTGGACAGATTCCCGGAACTTGAGCATTAACAGTTAAACTCCCAGTGCCCCACATGATGTTATGATATGGAATACCGAAAACCAAAACTCACAAAACCATGACATTCCACCCCTTATTCTACATCACTACATCATGCTTAATGATAATGTATAAACAAACAATAATTACCAAACATTAAACATGTGCACACACAAACTTATACATATACATGAAATTACTGACTGCACTCCCCCAACATCAAATTCCCTTGTGGCACACACTGAACATCCTCGTTTTTCTGCATCACCCACCACATGGACCCAGGTTCCTAGGCAAAAGCAGTTCCACGAAGAGGTTTGCCCTTCCCAGAAGCTGGAAAGACCCAAACTGCTTTTCCCAACATGTTCTTTACATGTACTACAGGGACCTTACCTCCCTTGACAGTATGTAGGGAGCTAGCAGGACCGTTGCGATTGATTGATCCTCCAGTATTGACCAACCAGGTGGCTTCTGCCAAATGCTTCTCCCAGTGCTTAAATGTTCCGCCACCCATTGCTTTTAACATGGTTTTTAACAACCCACTGTAGCGTTCAATTTTACCAGAAGCTGGTGTATGATAGGGGATATGATAAATCCACTCAATGCCATGATCTTTGGCCCAAGTATTTACAAGAGAATTTTTGAAATGAGTCCCATTATCTGACTCAATTCTTTCTGGAGTGCCATGTCACCACGGGACTTGTTTTTCAGGACCCAGTATGGTGTTTCGGGCGGTAGCATGGGGTACTGCATATGTTTCAAGCCACCCACTGGTTGCCTCCACCATGGTGAGCACATAACGCTTACCACTGCGAGATCGTGGCAAGGTGATATAATCAACCTGCCATGCCTCCCCATATTTGTACTTTTGCCATCGCCCTTCCTCCCAGAGAGGTTTCATCCTCTTGGCTTGTTTAATTGTGGCGCATGTGTCACAGTCATGAATAACCTGTGCAATAGCATCTGTAGTTAAGTCCACCCCTTGGTCTCTAGCCCATTTGTATGTTGCATCTCTTCCTTGATGACCGGAGGTCTGATGGGCCCATCGAGCTAGGAATAGTTCACCCTTGTTCTGCCAGTCCAGGTCTATTTGAGTCACCTCAATTCTGGCAGCTCGGTCTACCTGATGGTTATTTTGCTGTTCTTCAGTAGCCCGACTCTTGGGCACATGGGCATCTACATGACACACCTTTATAACCATATTCTTTATTCGGGCAGCAATGTCTTTCCACAGTTCAGCAGCCCAAATAGGTTTACCCCATATTTGCCAGTTATTTTGCTCCCACTGCTGTAACCACCCCCATAAGGCATTTCACACCATCCATGAGTCAGTGTAAAGAGAGCATTGGCCACCTCTCCTGTTCAGCAACATCTAAGGCCAGTTGGACAGCCTTTACCTCTGCAAATTGGCTTGATTCTCCTTTCCCTTCATTGGCCTCTGCAACTTGTCGTGTGGGGCTCCACACAGCAGATTTCCATCTGCGATGCTTTCCCACAATACGACACGATCCACCTGTGAACAGGGCATATTTCTTTTCATTCTCTGGTAGTTCACTGTATGGTGGGGCTTCTTTAGCGCGCAATACCTCTTCTGCTGGTGGTGTTCCAAACTTTCTACTTTCAGGTCAGTCCATGATCACCTCTAGGATTTCTGGACGGCTGAGGTTCCCCATCCGTGCTCGCTGCGTAATCAACGCAACCCACTTACTTGAAGTGGCATCAGTAGCATGATGGGTGGAGGGAAACTTTCACTTGAACATCCAGTTCAGCACTGGCAGTCGAGGTGCCAGAAGGAGCTGTGTTTCAGTACCAACTACTTCGGAAGCAGTCTGAATCTCCTCATATGCAGCTAAGATCTCCTTCTCAGTTGGAGTGTAGCCCTCCTCTGACCCCCTGTGGGTTCGACTCCAGAATCCCAGGGGTCGGCCTCGGGTCTTTCCTGAGGCTCTTTGCCACAAACTCCAAGTGGGACCTTTCTCTCCAGCAGCACTGTAGAGGATATTTTTTCATCCTGTCCCATCCGTACTGGCCCCAGGGCCACAGCACGAGCTACCTCTTGCTTAATCTGCTCGAAAGTCTGCTGCTGCTCAGGATCCCATGTAAACATTCTTCATTCGCGTCACCTGATAAAGGGGGCTTACAATGAGGCTGTAGTTTGGAACATGCATTCTCCAAAAACCCACTACGCCCAGAAATGATTGTGTCTCTTTCTTATTAGTGGTTGGAGACATGGCAGTGATTTTGTCCACCACATCTGTCGGGATGTGACAACGTCTATCTTGCCACTTTATACCTAGGAACTGAATTTCTTGGGCAGGTCCTTTCACTTTGCTTCGCTTAATAGCGAAACCAGCACGGAGAAGGATCTGAATTATTTGCTCTCCTTTCTCAAAAACTTCCTTTGCTGTGTTGCCCACACAATGATGTCATCAATGTACTGTAAGTGCTCAGGAGCACCTCCCTGTTCCAGTGCAGCTTAGATCAGCCCATGGCAAATGGTTGGGCTATGTTTCCACCCCTGGGGCAAACGGTTCCAGGTATACTGAATGCCCCTTCATGTGAAAGCAAACTGTGGTCTAGATTCTTTGGCCAAAGGAATGGAGAAAAAGGCGTTAGCAATGTCAATGGTGGCATACCATTTGGCTGCTTTTGACTCCAGTTTGTATTGGAGTTCTAACATATCTGGCACAGCAGCACTCAATGAGGGTGTGACTTCATTCAGGCCACGGTAGTCCACCGTCAGCCTCCATTCTCCACTGGCTTTACGCACTGGCCATATGGGGCTGTTAAAAGGTGAGCGAGTTTTGCTGATCACTCCCTGATTCTCTAATTGACGAATTAACTTATGAATGGGGAGCAAGGAATCCCTGTTGGTGCGGTACTGCCGCCTGCGCACTGTTTTTATAGCAATCAGTACCTGTTGCTTTTTCACTCGTAGCAACCCCACAACAGATGGATCTTCTGATAGGCCAGGCTAAACAGACAACTGCTTAACACCTTCTGTGTCTACAGCAGCTATTCCAAAGGCCCATCAATACCCTTTGGGATCCTTAAAATATCCCCTTCTGAGGTAGTCAATACCAAGTATACATGGAGCCCCTGGGCCAGTTACAATTTAGGGTGCTTTTGCCAGTCTTTACCAGTGAGGCTGATTTCGGCCTCCAACATAGTCAGCTCTTGGGAACCCCCAGTCACCCCATGAATATAAATTGATTTTGTCCCTTGGTGACTCGAGGGCATTAGGGTGCACTGAGCACCAGTGTCCACCAGGGCCTTATATTTCTGTGGTTCTGATGTGCCAGACCATCTAATCCACACAGTCCAATAAACTCTATTATCCCTTCCCTTCCCCTGGCTGGGGGCAGGGCCCCTCTATTTGTTACCTCCGTTGTCTGCAGCAACTGGAGCAATTTCCTTTTTTGGAGAGGTTCACCTTAGTGGTTGATTTGCCTTGTAATTCTTTTACCTGTGCTTGAAGTGCAGGAGTAGGTTGCTTATGCCATGTCTTCATATCTTCTCCATGGTCACGTAGGTAATGCCACAAGGCAAAATGTGACGTAGCCTTACTGTTGTCACTTGCTCGAGCAGGAGGATGTCTTCTTTTGATAGCTGAGATGCTGGATGACACGGGCTGGGAGGAAACCAAGTTGATCAGCCCCTCCAGTAGGCTGTTTTGGGAATTCTGGTCTCCATTGGATATATCCACAGTTACCACTGCATCCATCAGCATTAGGCACAGTTGACAGTTTATCTGTTCTATCTTCTTGTTTGCTCTCCATTCTGTTCAGCTTTTCAGCTACTTTTATAATGGCTGAAACACAAGCTTGTAGAGGGCTTAAATGTAACTCAAAGTCTTGAAGCTTATTAGTAAGTTCACTTATAAGGGGTCTTCTTTCCCCTCTGCCATACATTGCTGCAAATGTACTGGCGTACCTCTCTGGTGCAGTCTTGTGAATGTACGCCACATGTTTGGTGTACACCTGACTCTTTCAGGATCATGCTCTTGGTCTGGCTCATCAGGAATGAAATTGGAGCTATGTAGCATTTCCACCACAGCATATTCTCTCAAATGATGGATGCCTTTTTCTATATCAGTCCATTTCTTTTTCTCAGGCATCAGATCGTCTTTGAAGGGGTATCTTTCTTTTACAGCTAACAGCATCCTCTTCCAGAGGGTGAAGGCCTGGTTCTGGCATGTACTAATGCCTCTGTCAATGACTGAATCCCTGTCTACCGTCTAGCCACACACTGTTGGCCCCATTGTCCCAGCATCGAAGTAACCAAGTGGCAATAGGCTCACTTGGGTGACGTGAGAAGTTTTTTCTTAGTCTTCGAATTTCATTAATTTCATTATTTTCAGAGATCAATCAATGGTAATGATATCTTGCTCACCTCTTACTCTTTCAGGACTTCCTGCCCTCATAGGCGTTGGTGACCGTGGTCTTACTGAGGGCCCCTCCCCTGGACTCAGGGGTGCTTCTCCTAGACCTTGGAGCCACTCCTCTGGACCTCTTTCCTCCTCTTTCTTCTGTTCTAGCTGAGTCGAGATTCGTTTCATTTTCCATCCTCTTACAGAGGCAACTGACATCAGTTGTGGTGCCATCTCTCTAAAGTCTCTTCCAAGCCTCTCCACACTCTCTGCCACTCAGTATCCTCTGGTTTTGGGGAAGGCTTCCTCAAAATATGATAAATACAGAAACTGACTGAAATGATGAACAGTAAATTCAGGGAGATTAACAATGCAATCAGGTAAGCATTCAAAAACTGCATAAAGGATTCACAGGAGAGACTGGGAGCCTGTTTAAAAATTCCAAGTTCTGTGAAATTAGCAGCTCCTGGCAAACAGGTTTAAAAGAGAAAGCAGAATCTTTTTTTTTTTTCTCTTTACAGAAGCAAGATAGCAGTGCTCAAAGTTTACAAATATCCCACAGTATTGGCAGTCTGCCTGGACTTTCAAGGCCAAGTGTTCAGTGAGCACCTGTGGAAAAGATAAACTTTCCCAGCGAAGCTTTCCGAGAGCAAAGAGATTTGTTCTAAAGAGCTAAAAAGCAGCCGTTGCCCGCATTCTTCTCCAAGACTGTCAATGTTTTATGGGCTGGTTCGGCCCAGTTCTGTGACCAGTGGGGCGGAGGGATTTCGCAAAATCCACACCTCTGGAAAAAAGGGAACAGGGGACCCCAAAATAATTAAAACAGCAGCAATGATCTAAGGAGAGACAAACTAATTTACTTAATATAGTATCAGAATGCAAGATAGTACACTATAATACAATATAATCAGGATTGAAGCTAATAAATCAAATATAATGAGAGAGAGAATGTCCAAAAGGTGGATAGGCCTCACCATAACACTGAGGTGAGATGCGCACTCCAGTTGAGCAGCAGGGAGATGGGAGGAGAGCCGACGAAGAGGAGCAGACAAAAAAGAGCACATCAGGTGACCTTGCCAGGAGTTCTGTCTCCTCTCTGTGACCGCAGAGTCCCCTGGGGAATGTAGTTCTTATTCTCTTCTGGACAGATTCCCGGAACTTGAGCACTAACAGTTAAACTCCCAGTGCCCCACATGATGTTATGATGTGGAATACCGAAAACCAAAAATCATGAAACCATGGCAGTATGGAATATCATTACTGCATCAACAAGCTTGTGTTTGGATTGCATAGCTGTAGAATCCTTGCTTGGAAGGGACCCCAAGCCCATCCTTTTCCAAATCCCATGCCATGGGAGTTTCCATTCACCAGGTCAGGCTGCCTAGGGTCCCAACCAACCCTGCTTTGAATGCCTCCAGTGATGTGGCATCCACAGCTTCTCTGGGCAGACTTTGCTAATGCCTCACCATCCTCTGTGATGTCCTCCTATGGCCTTTTTTTTTTTGTCTAAAGCCATTCCCCTTGTTTTGTACACCATGCAAAAAAGTCAGTCTACCACCTGTTGATAAGCTCTATTCAGGTACTGGAAAGAGGTCAGTAGTGGTATCTGAAGTACAGTTTCTAAAAATTTCACTTTAATTTTATCCAATGATCACAGCTTCTGGCTATAAGTAGTGTTCACAAGCAAACTGAACTGGAATAGAAATGAAAAATTTTGTTCATTAAAAAATTATTAAAAAAATTACATAATGGAATGGGATGGAGAAAGTAGTTGGTAGTAGGTCTTTTATAGTGTGAATTAAGCTTTTTAAAAGAGCAAGATATCAGCCAGTCTTCAGTTTGTAGTTTATTCATTTACTGATTTTACACTGCCAGCTACATTTTTCTTTTGCTGATAGGCTATGCAGTAAATTCCAGCAGGTTTTCCTTTGCTTCTGTTTCGATTTTGATGACATGTATCTTTGAACTAAATTGCAAATAGAATGGCTTGTCTTTAAACTTGCACAGTGTAAAGACATACGAAATTACTGGAATTGCAGTAATGTACATTAGATATGAAAATGGAAATTTGAACTCAACTATGCTATTTATATTTTGTGTTGACAGTTCTTCCTGCCAACTAGTTACTTATATATGGTTTCTTGAGCAGTGAGTCACCTTCTTAGCTTGCTTTTCAGATGTGTCTGTTTATTTGTGGAGTCACTTGGTATTTTACTATCAGTGAAAATGTGTTTCAACTTTGGTAGCCAGAATTAGTAGATATCTTTGAGAATATGAGCCTTAGCTATTACAGCTGAATTCTGTATTCTATGTTCAGCAAGAAATTAAGCTATTTTGGGAACGAGGGAGGTAAGATTGATTTTTACCCCTTACACTTAACAGGTACTTCCACAGTCCACTATTTGAATGAAAGAAGTTAGTTTTTTCAACAACAAGGAATCCAAATAAAATTGCAGGGTTTTTTTTGTTTATTTGTTTGGGTTTTTTTTAGATGAAAATGTTTAATCATGTAAGAGTGTTTTACAGATTATGTAGATATAAACTGATTATTTACAGTATGAATCTTCAGAGTTTTCTCTAAGTTGCTTAGTTTCAAGAACACAGTAATATAAATCAGGTTTTAGCAATTTAACCATTTGGTAGAGAAAAGATTGTGTTTCAGCATAGTCTGATTAGGTCCTCTTAGAAGTTTAACGTGTGGAGAATGTAGTACAGAATAGAAAATTTACTTATTTGAAATCAGTTGAAGCTATATAGGATTTTTATTTACTAGAGTGATATAATATGTACTTAAGTGACAGTGTAAGTGCAAATTATGTTTAGGAGAGTGCAGCACTTGCAGTGTACAGTTCAGTCACAATACAAGTGTGAATTTTATTACTATTAAATAATATGTTGACTGAACAATATGATGCTGAATGTCTCCAGTCTTCAGGGAGAAATATATGGGTTGCAACTGATTCAGGCCTGTTGCTTATCTTTGATTGTCTTTTGCCATGGGAGGAAATACTTTCATAATATTTTCTTCTTGCTAGTCATCAGAACTGTCGCTCTTAGGAGGATCAATTTTAAACCAGATATCTCCTGATCATCCAGTGTTCGTGGTATAAATGGTGGCAATTACTTTGAATCTGTTTCAGTAGATGGTAGTACATCATCCCTTTGCATATGAACATCATGTACTATTATTTACGGTTTTGAGTCTAAGAAATTATTTTGATTTTCTGTGTTTATTGCTAATGAGCTGTCACCTTTTCTGTTTTTTTTTTCCTTGTTCTAGCATATTATGTGCTCTTTTCTCTTCTGACTTCTATTCACAAATAACTCACCAACAGCCAGCCAAGCGTAGCTCTTATTCCTTTTCTTCAAATTTCTGGAACATTTACATTTTTCAAATTCATCCTAAATATCAATAAAACCAGTGAGTTGCTTTTCTGTCTAAAAAACTCTTGGTTATAGTTTTTCTATCCCTCCTTTTCAAAGTTAGTGCTTACACTTTGCTAGCCTTTTCTAGTATTTGTAGTAATCTGTTGCTCTTTTAAATGATAGTGGTCCTGCCTGCAGCCACTCTTATTGCTGCCTGTTCTTAATTACAATATAGGCTTTCTTGACTACGTTCTTATTTGCAACTAATACCAAGTCAGAAAACCTTTTTTTTGCCGAAGTTGTCATTACACTCCCTTGGAAGATATTTCCAAGGGAGTGTAATGACAACTTCGGCAAAAAAAAGCTAGCTAATGTCTAATACATGCTGACCAGGTTCTTTGAAATATTCCATACGTGGAGTGTTTCAGTCATAATGCAAAATTTTCTTATTTGAATAGTTGAAGTTACATGGGATTTTGATTTAGCAGAGTGATACAGCAGTGCACTTAAATCACAGTGCAAGTACAAATTGCTTTTAACAGAGTGTAGCAATTGTATATGTAGCGGTTTAACCCAGCAGGCAGTAAAGCACCACACAGCCGTTTGCTCACTCCCCCCACAGTGAGGTGATGAAGAGAATTGAAAAAGGTAAATGTGTGAGAAAGAAAAAAGGAAAAAAACTAATACTAGCAAAAAAATAAAATGATGCACGATGCAATTGCTCACCGCCTGCAGACAGATGCCTAGCCAGGCCCCCAGCAACCACATCTCTTCCCCGAGCAAATCTCCCACTTTTATTACTCGGCATGATGCCATATAGCATGGAATGCACCTTTTGGCCAGTTTGGGCCAGCTGTTCTGTCTGTGTCCCCTCCCAACTTCTTGTGCATCCCTAGCTCCTTACTGTGAGGACAGTACGAAAGCTGAAAATTCCTCAGCTCTGTGTTAGCACTGCTCTGCAACTACTGAAACATCAGCGTATTAGCAACTTTATTCTTATCCTAAATCCAAAACACAGAACTGTACCAGCCACCATAAAAAACATTAACTCTATTCCCTCCAAAACCAGGACACTACTACACATTCACAATACAAGCATACTTAGCAAAGTGTAGCAATTGTTATACGTAGTTTAATCACAAAACAATTGCAGATTTCATTATGGGACTCTAATAATATGCCTCAGAAAAATTGGAGTATCTGAGTACCTAAGTATGTCATTTATCTTAGCCTTTAAATTTTTTTTTGAACTCTCAGTTTCTGTGACCTTTTCAAAACATTTTGATATCTGCCACAACTGATATATTGCAGTTTTTTTGATACTTTACTTTTTTAAAAAAGCATCCTGTTACTGTCTTTTGAACGGCAGTCTTTGTATAATCAGGAAGCCATTAGACTTAGCCTCTGATTCAGTATGGTTGTCCTCACATATAATTTTTATGAGAACTGAGGCCTTCATTAATAATTCAGCCATTAGACTAACTAAAAATGTGTATCCATTTTAGAGTACAGTGACAAGAAATTTAAATATTTGTATTTTCATTTGCTATGAAAGCTAGACTTTCATTACTAAAATAAAAAAAGATTTCTGAAATTGGGTTTGCTGATATACTGCAGGAGCAGTGAAGTTCGAAGTTCCAAGTCTATTTCCCTGACCGACTTTTTTTTTTTTTTTTATTAGTTCCTGCAGGACACTTCAAACTATATATAATGCCTCCCAGGGCTGAGATTATGTTCAACTACCTGAAAAATAACAGATGCTGCTATGCTCTTCATAGCAGAGAATGTTGCTCTACAAAGCCAGGAATCATCAGTGGAACATAACCCCAAGCAGCAAAATCATTGTTGAGACTGGCAAAAGCAAATTGTACTGTATTAGCGTCTATGGCTTTTCACATCTGCTGGGTTAAATCAGCAAATACTGCCAACAATCCATTCTGCAAATGGCCCAAATGTTTTCCATCTGAGAATTTGAGTTTAACTTAGTAAGCAAAAATCGTTCGAAGCAGTGGTCTTGAGTGTTGGAACAAGTTTGGCATGAACTATTAAACCAATAACATTTGTGAAAACATTCATTTCATTCACTTACTCATTTGGAAGGCAACTATTTGTGTGTACTTTGTTTTAGAAGGAGTTGTCTTTGTATCAAAACCCATTCTGGACTAAGGTTTCATTTTGTCTAGGTATTTTGTTAAATGTTTCCCTGTTCTTAAAGATACAGAGGGATACAGGTATATATAAATATTTACATAAATGAAAACCAGTACATCCTAAATTATATTATAGAGATTAACTGATCCTTTGTTAATATTCTTCTCTGGTACAAATGTGGCAGTGGGAATTACTATGAAGTTGGGCATTGCTGAGTATTTTCTAGTGTCAGTACTAGTGTGGCTGAATTATTATTTGATATGGTACATTTTATAACAGCTGTTATGTACCTATTTAAAGTCACTCATTGGCTCATTAAGTGTTTCTGATTCTCTTTGGGAAAAAAGGCTACTTTTCCTATTACCTCGTTAGCTTAAACTCATTATGACAACAAATCATTACAGTTACGGCGAAGTAAAAAATGTCATGGTAGTTATGAAAAATCAGAATCTCTGACTACTGCTAGGGATGGCAGTGACAAGGTACTCAAATATATGGGAATACCCTGCCTTACATTATCCCGTTACCACTTCTTAGGGGCTGGTATTAATACACTGTAGAACTCTACATGCATGTGTGAAGCAGTCACAGACAGAAGTATAGTAGAATTTTAAATAAACAGACATTATTTTATGTTTAAAAATACTATTGCGCCTATCAACAGACTTAAACATCCCATTGAAAAGAGATGATGGGCAGACGTGTCACTCTTACAGTGTGAAGACCACTCCACAGGCTTACTATCAAAGCATACCAAAATCAGTGGTATGTCTAACAATATATTGGTGAGGTTTTGGAATCAAAGTAAAATACACTGTCAGAGTGTATTCAGGAAAGGGATTTAACACTCTCTCCCACCAAGCTGGGAGGGAGTATTGATCTGCCTGAGGGGAGAAAGGCACTACAGAGATATCTGAATAGACTGGATCGATGGGCCAAGGTAAACTGTATGAGTTTCAATATGGTCGAGTGTCGAGTCCTGTATTTTGGTCACAGCAACCCCATTCAACCCTACGGGCTTGGGGAGGAGTGGCTGGAAAACTGCCACTGGAAAGGGACCTTGGTGTTCTGTTGAACAGTCAGCTGAATATGAGCCAACAGTGTGCCCAGGTGACCAAGAAGGCCAGTGGTATCCTGGCTTGTATCAGGAATGGTGTGGTGAGCAGGACTAAGGAAGTAATCCTGCTCCTTTACTCAGCACTGTGGTGAGGCCCCACTTTGAATACTGTGTTCAGTTTTGGGTGTCTCAGTACAGAAAGGACATTGAGGTGCTGGAGCAGGTCCAAAGAAGAGCAATAATGCTTGTGAAGGGCTTGGAGAATGTGCCTTATGAAGAGAGATTGAAGGATCTGGAGCTGTTTAGTCTGGGGAATAGCAGGCTGAGGGGAGATCTTATTTCTCTCTTCAAATACCTGAAAGGTGATTGCAGTGAGAGTGGGGTTGGTTTCTTCTCACTGGTGACAGGTGACAGGACAAGAGGAGATGGCCTCAAGTTGTGCCAGGGAAGATTTAGGTTGGATATCAGGAAGAACTTCTTTACCGAAATGGTTGTTAAGCACTGGAATAGGCTCCTCGGGGAGGTGGTTGAGTCACCATTCCTGGGTGTGTTCAAAAACCGTTTGGATGTGGTGCTCAGGAACATGATTTAATGGAGGGATGTTGGAGTTCAGGTAGTATGGTTAGGTTGTGGTTGGACTTGATGATCTTGAAGGTTTTTTCCAACGTGAACAATTCTGTAATTCCAAACATATGCTCACTCTAGCCAAGCTCACTCAGTCTTTTTATATGTGCATGCAGTGCACAATACCAGTACAGCAGAATTCAATTTTTGTGTCTGTGTCTGAGTCTGTTAGTCTCTGACCAGGTTCTGGAAAATAGTTTATGTTACCTAGGATTTAAAATTAGCAGAGGGATTACAGCAGTTTACTGAAATCGCAGTACAACCATAATTTAGCAATTAAAATATACAATTGGATCACAACAGAGCTATGGTTCCAATTTCTGGTCTCTGTACACTCACTATCAAGATGCTGAATTGTCTCCAGCTGCCAGGAAGTGATGCATGGGTTGAAGTCATCTCAACCCTGTTGCTGTCTTCAAAATTCATTCTCCATTTCTTTCCAACTGAAATTTCCTTGTTCCATTTTTGTGCTGCATGTTGGACTGAGCCACATACATAGTTCCTGTGTTCTGCTCTGACTGGTTTAACAAAACTTTCACACTCTTCTGATCTGCTTTGGAAGAGACATTTACACAACCAGATGATCCACCCAACTGATACAGCTGTTTATTTAAAACAAGGACCAACTTCTCTTTCTCTGGGGATACTCAAGACCCAACTGGATGCCTATCTGCGCAACCTGCTACAGGGGGCCTGCTTTGCACAGGGGCTGAACTCGTTGATCTCTAGAGATCCGTTCCAGCCCCTGCAATTCTGTGATTCTGTGATTTTCTTCATGTGATAAATTCAGCTCCCTTTGTAACAGATGTGGGCAGTCACTCCCTAGATTTTTTTTCTGAGACTTTTTCCATTTTAGTTGTTATTTTGTTGTTATTTTATTTTATTTTATTTTATTTTTGAATGGATCACAGTGCGCAGAGTATTATCATGTAAAGCAGAAGAACACTGCCTTGATATACATACAAAATATGTATGTATATATGCCTCCACTGTAAAGAATATTTCAGGAGAGACTGCAAGTGTTTGTTAGTCAGAAAGGAGACTTGGTTGCTTAATGTCTTTTTAGATATACAGAATATCGTCATATGCGTTACACATGCATTATACATATTGAAGTTTTATCTACAGTCTTAAAAGCAGTGGCTGGTTTGAGATTGGAGTTTATGTTAATGTACACTACAAGGATCATGATGTCAAAGACTTTACTGCAGTCCACGTAGACAGTATCTTCTGTTCTCTCATGATCTACTACACCACTCATTTCATTGTAAAGGTTAATCTAGTCAGCCGACATGACTTCCCCTTGGTGATCCCATGATGACCAGCTTGTAGTTTCTTGTGCTCTCCATCTTGCCATTCTTGAAGATAAGACTGACATCTACCTTTATTCAGTCTTGAAGCACTTCTCAGAATCACCATGCTCTATAGGATTATCAAGAATGACCTTCTAGTGACATGTTTCAGATCCCTCACTCCTCACAGGTAGATCTGTAAGGGCTTACATGTAGACTAAATCTTTGTCCACTTTGCCAAAGTGCTCCTTAACTTAATTGTTAATGTTATATTTGTCAGGGGCAACAGAATGTCTGTAGTACATGCTCCTCCACTTGGGTAATTGGCAGCTGATCATGACATTGTCACACAGTGGGCTGCTAGGTATGTGCATTGACTACATGGTGGTCCACTCCTCTGAGACGAACCCAGCAAGTCAGCTTGAACACCCTAAAGGAGCAACAACCAAAATGGTTTATCTTGGTTGTCCAGACCACATATTTCTCCTACTACTGTGATCACTCCAAAAGCTTGCCAAGCAGGTAATGCTCAGATCAATGCTACTAAACAAGCTTTGAGCCAGAAAATCATTCCAACTTTTCACACAGGATCTCATCTTGTAGGACTTCCAAGAAAATCGTATAAGTTGCCACAGTGTCCAAACTTGTGACTTTGCTTTTCACCCTTCTCCCTCAAGATCTCAGGATCTTGAACCATTTTCTGGTCACTGCAGCCAGAGCTGTCTTAGACCTTTGTATTCCCAGCAAGTCCCTCATTGTTGTTGACTGCCTGTCTTGTTCTTACCTGTGATTCTAATATGAGGTCCAGCAGAACACTGCCCATCATTTACTCACCTGGGACCTGGAGAAGGATGTTGTTCATATGCTCCAGAAACTTTCTTGATTGCTTACGTTCTGCTGTGTTGTCCCTCCAGAAGATAAAGGCGGTTGAAGTGCCCCATGAGGAACAGACAGTGGACAAGCTGTCTATCTTTAGAGGGCCTAAAGCACTTACTCCACCTAGTTAGGTAGCAGACACACCCCATTACAGTATCACCTTCATCTGTCCTTTCGTTAAAACTCGCGTGTAAGCTCTCAGCTATCTCTTTTGTCTCACTCAGGACTGATCCGCTGTAGCAATGACTTTCTGAGGTCACACACACATAGATATTTTCAATGATTCCTCTACCAGTGTTAGTTTTTCTTTGTTATACAACGTCTTTTCAGAATCTTTAAAAAATTTAATTGAATGTTGATGTGCTGCTAAGTGTTCCTAAGGCAGTCTTTTTTAATGTAAAAACGGTTTATTTTAGTCTAGGTTATTTAGTTTTTATCCTGTATAGTTCCTCCAGCATGTAAAATTTCAGATAATAAAGGTGTCAAGTGGTGCCTTTCAGAGAAATTTCAGTTTTGCAGTTCAAGTAAGGAAATCTTCTACTACATAGTTAAGAAATTTTAATACATCCTGAGAAAGTGCATTTTGCATTTCTTTGCATGGTTTTCCTTCTTGAACATATACATACCCATGTAGTCAGCCCCTGAGCTTGGTGTCTTACTTTAGAGGATCTTATGAGATTAATTAGTCTCAGAGAAAGAAAGAACTTAAGTGCAGGCTGGTGAATTGGATGATTGCAGTTCTGTTGCATTGTTAAGGAACTCTGAACTCATATAAGTTCATAGAATGGCTTAGGTTGGAATGGACTAATCTCACCGTCATGGGAAGGGCTGCCAATTAGATGAGGCTACCAGAAGCCCCATTCAACCTGACCTTGAGTGCCTTCAGCGATGTGGCATCCACAGTTTCTCAGGGCAACCTGTTCTAGTACCTCACCACCCTCTAAGTAAAGAATTTATTCCTAAGATGTCTGGGTGGTTGAAATTCCCCATCTGGATGAGAACCTATGAATACAAGGGCTGTTGTGACTGAAGTGATAGCTCTTTGTCAGCAGGCTCCCCTTGATCAGGAAGCCTGTAGTAGTCTCCAAACACAAGGTTTTCTTTATTTGTCTCGTTCCTGATTTTAACCCACAAGTTCAAAGCCTGGTAGTGGCTGTTTCTAGCCATTTGCAATCTATCCACCTCTTAACTTACATGGCCTCTATCCATTTCTTAACTTACATGGCCTCTTACATGGCAATCTCCTGCACTGCTGCAGAATATGGTGGCAGTGGTGCTGACTGCCTTGGAAAATGAAGTGTAAGTTGCACTTACATTTCAGGTGAAGCATAACATTTCCACTTAAATATAGGGTAGTGTGAGAACATATTCTGCTGAAGAGACATCTGTTTTTGTAGCTGATATGACATTTTGATTTTTTGATAAAATATTTGTTGCTATGGGAATAATTACTATTTATAGAGCGTTATGTTTTGAGATGGAGATCAAGCAACAGGAATAGATAGATCAACTAGAGACTTTTAAGATTTTTTTTGAGTATTTTTCAAGTGCCTATGTGCTATGCATGAATGTTTTAACTCTCTTGAAAAGTGTTGTCAATTGATCTGCAAATGTATATTGAATTTTCTTGCCATGGCAAGCAGCCCCTGCATTTTATTTCCTCTGACAGCAAGATATATCCCATTGGATATGAGCAAGTTGACTGTCCTTTACCAAAGAGCATTAAGAATGCGATATTCATTTTTGTCTTGATTAATTCTTGATTTGGAATGTAAGTATAAAAACAAATGACACTTCTGACTTCTAACCAGGGAATTCTGATGCGCATGTGTGTACAATCCTACTCAGGACTTAGTGCCAATGAACCACGAGGTATGGTGAGCTGTGAGGTCAATAATTGGAAGCTGGTCACAAGCGGTGTCCCTCATGGGTCAGTCATGGGACCGGTGCTCTTCAACATCCTCATCAGTGACAAAGACGATGGCACCGAGTGCACCCTCAGCATTTGTGGATGACACCAAGCTGAGCGGTGCAGTCGATACATTGGAGGGAAGGAAAGCCATCCAGGGCAGGCTGGAGAAGAGGGCCCGTGAAAACCTAATGAGGTTTAACAAGGCCAAGTGCAGGGTGCAGGTATTTATACAGAGTGGGGGAAGATGTCCTTGGGAGCAGCCCTGTGGAGAACGACTTGGGTGTCCTGGTGGACGAGAAGCTGGACATGAACCAACTGTGTTCTGGGCTGCATTAAAAAAGGGATGGCCAGCAGGGGGAGGCCCCTCTACTCAACTCTTCTAAGGCCCCATCTGGAGTTCTGCGTCCAGGCCAGGGCTCCCCAGCACAAGAAGGATGTGGAGTTCTTGGAACGGGTCCAGGGGAGGGCCACTAAGATGATCAGAGGGCTGGAGCACCTCTCCCATGAGGAAACATTGAGGGAGCTGGTCTCGTTTAGCCTGGAGAATAGAAGGCTCTGGGGAGACCTCATTGTGGCGTTCCCATATTTGAAAGGAATGCATAAACAGGAGGGAGAATGACTGTTTATGAGGACAGTGATAAGAGAAGGGGGAATGGTTTTAAACTGAGGCAGGGGAGGTTTAGGTTAGATATTAGAAAGAAGTTTTTCACACAGAGCGTGGTGACACACTGGAACAGGTTGCCCAAGGAGGTTGTGGATGCCCTATCCCTGGAGGCATTCAAGGCCAGGCTGGATGTGGCTCTGGGCAGCCTGATGTGGTGGTTGGCGACCCTGCACACAGCAGGGGGTTGAAACCAGATGATCATTGTGGTCCTTTTCAACTCAGGCCATTCTAAGATTCTATGATTGTGATTCTATGATTTCATCCAGGTGATGACAGAAGTGAAAATCAAACCAGATTCCTTAGCTGTGCTGCAAATGTTTTTATGAAGAAAATACTCTGTGTAGACATACACTGTGTTTTATCTGACTGCATTGGCTGATCTGAGTATTTCTGATTATCTCTTTGGGCTATTACTAGCTGCTCAAAGAAGCAGGACAAAGTATTACAATGTTGGACCAAATAATGGAATCATGGCATGTTGCTGGTTGGCATTGTTGCATGAGTGACTGGTGTTGAAACTAATTCTAGCAGCATGCTGACAGAATGTGTGGACTTTTGCAGAACAGTGTAAATATGGAAGATTTTGAGTGAAAAATCTTGTTACAGTACTTCATGAGACATTACACAGTGGCCTTGGAAAGTAGATGTGACTTTTGGAGGAGAAACTTCAGTATTGGCAGGTCTTGAGTATAAGGAAACTAATATGTATGTATATGGCACTAATATATATAGTTGCGTAGGAGCATAATTTGATGCTGGTCACATTTGTACTTATAATGCACGTATCTAGTAAAAAAATTCTGAATTTACATGAACCACCTTCAATCCACTCGTATCAATGTGAGTTGGGAAAGTAAGTTTATTTTAGGCTAAGTCAGAGATTGCTTTTCAAATATGTGGTAAGTAATGAAAGAGAATAAGAGAAATTGTATCCTACTTAGCAAATACCAAAATAATTTCTCAAAAACAAACATTTTCCACATTTTTGGGGTACATAAACAGTACTTAGGAATTTTCACATGAATGAGAAAGGAACATCTGTAAAATATTCTGAGACAGTAGTATTTGTTACATCAAGTAATTTTTTATGTTCAAGACTTTCTTTGGAATGGTTTGAGAACTGATTTTTTATTTTCTTGCCTGTTTTGCATAATTAGGCTGTCAGTTTTTTGTTCACAATACGTAACTTGTGCGACTTTATGGAAACAAGAAAGCTAACTCCTCCTATACCAGCAAAGAAACTGACTTTAGAATTCTTTCCATCAATGCTGTTGGTCTGTGTTCAAAAGAAACAACCAAAGTGAAACTTCCCAAGTTCAGTTTATCTAAAATACATCTACATGTAGGACTGCATATTCTACGTGGTGATAAAGTTATTGAAGGCAATATTGTTGCCATGTTTTGTAATGACATTCATGTACTCTGTAACTTTATTTATCATATCAATCTCATTTGACATTTTATGATTTTAGTGTGGGAATGTTGATTTTGAGGAGACTAAATAATATTTCTGAAGTCCCTGAAAGAGAGGACAACACCTTCTATGTATTTCCATGGAAACTACTGGAGATGCAAAGAGCACAGAGATGCAAAGCTTTTTGATAGAGCAGATTCTCAGCTACTGATCGCTATTATACAACACACTCACCACCAGTATCTATGCATTTTCACCAGCAGTGAACAGGAGCCTGCATGCTGTGCTTGTAAAAATCTGCAGCAGTGGAGGTGACCCACTGTTGCCTTTGCCAATGCTGAAGTGCACCACCTCTGCCTCATTGTTTTAACATCCATAGGTTTATCTTCCTAAATGTTTAGTAAGCGCTGATGTGTGTCAGTGGGTGCAGTTTTTTCTGCATGGAATAATTAATTCATTGACACTCCTTTACTTCATACACACTTCCATATCAGACACCATTCTGTCAAATTGCCCCTCTGCTGCCATTTGTCATACAGCAACAAAATGTAACAGAATATTGGTGGGAATGTTCAGCCTTTATTGCCATGCCACCCTATCTGCCTCTGATATTGTAGGCCAATGTTATGAAATAGGAGGCATTATTTTTAGAGCAGCCCTCATAGACTAAGAGACTGTAGTAAGGCGCACTGGGAAGACAGTCCTCTCTCAAAGGAATTGAAGAAATAATTACGGTTGTTACAGTTTGGAAGTAATGAAGAACTGTTTCTGGAAACAGTCTGAACATGATGCAAAGAGCAAAATTTAGTAAAAGCGTAATTTTTTTTTTTTTTTTTTTGGAGGTGGTGAATGGTGAAAGGTGCAGTCCAGTATGCGTATGGTGTTTTTTCCTTCACTTCATTTGGAATGAAGTACAAAGTTTGAAAATACAAAGTTCTGGAAAGCAACAAAATGTTTGATGAGTGCCATCAGATTTCTTCCTGTCTGTTGCGTTCTTGTCCCTCCCCGTCTGCAAATGATTTGTGAAAATTGTACAAGGGCAAAACAGAAATAGTGGAGATCATATGTAATTAAGGTAAAAATACAGATTCCATCAGAAGTGAACCAATACAGCAGCTTACCAAAGGGAATGATAAGCAAAAAATATGTGTAAGAGATGAAGAAATATTATTGTGGAATTGATAGAAGACATGTTTTGATTAAAAAGAAGCATAGTAGGCTGAGGTTCAGGGTGAAGGCTTCTGTGCCCATGGGAGATTCATTCAGCAAAGAGTAGTTCAGTCACAGAATCGTAGAATGTCCTGAGTTGGAAGGGATTCACAAGGATCATCAAAACCAACTTCAAGCTCCATACAGGACCACCTGAAGTTCAAACTGTGTTTCTGAGAGCAGCTCCATGCTGCTCCCACTTGCTGTCCCAGAGAGCAGAGCTCAGCGCTGCCCCTCTGCTCGCTGTGAGGAGCTGCAGCCTGCCGTGAGGCCTCCCCTCAGCTCCTCTGCTTTGAGCTGAACAAACTCAGGGACCTCTGCCGATCCTTGCATGCCTTGCCCTCTAGACCCTTCACCATGTTTGCGTCTCTCCTGTCGAAGCTATCTGATAGTTGTATGTACTTCCCATGTTGTGGTGCCCAAAACTGCATGCAGTGCTTGATGTGAGACAGCACCAGTGCAGAGCAGAGAAGGGCAATTGCTCCCTTCGCCGGATGGCAGTGCTGGGTTTCACGCATCCCATGGCACAGTTGGCCCTTATGCTGCCACAGCACATTGCTGACTCAAACTTGTCTTGGCAATGATTGCAACTCCCAGATTTCTTTCTGCAAGGCTGGTCTCCAGCCTCTCATCCGCCAGTCTCATCTTCTAGTCTGTTCATATGCTGAAGGTTTCCCTGTCCCAGAATTCTGTTCCCAGGCTCAGAATCTGGCACTTGTTAAATTGCCCAGCCCTCTTCAAGATCTCTTTGCAATACCTGTCCACCCTTGAGGGAGGCAGCAACTTCTCTTGATTTAGTATCATCTGCAAGCTTTCTTAGAATGCATTTGAGTCTCTTGTCCAGATAATTTATAAAAGCTTTAAAGAAAACTGACCCTTAAGATGAACCCTGAGAACTCCTCTAGTGATTGGTTGCCAGCCTGATGTAACTTCGTTTACTAAAACCCTTTAAGCTTGACCTGTCAGCCAGTTGTTCAGCCAACACATCATGTTTTTGTCTGGCTATATCCTAGATATTATGCCCAGGATAGTGTCAGAGACAATAGTAAAACTTATTATAAAAGTAAAATAAATTCATTAAGCAGCTCTTATGCCTCATGAACTCTTGTTGGCTATGATCAGTGAATGTGCTGTATTTCAAGTATTTTTGAGTATTAATCTTTCAGTATTCAAGTATTCAAGTATTAATCTTTCAGTAATCTCCTCCAAAATTTTGATTGACACTGACGTGAGACTGTCAGACCTGTGTTTAACAGGATCTTCTTTGAAAACTGAGACGGTGTTTGCCAGCATCCAGTTGAGTGGGGCCTCTCCAGATTCCTGAGACCGTTGAAAAATAACTGAAAAATCTGTCATGACATCAGCAGGCATTTGGAGTATCCTGGAATGTACTGCATTGGGCCCATAGACTTACATGCATCCAGATGGAGTGGCAGATCCTGCACAAGCTTGGGGTTGATGGGAGTTTATTATTCCCACAGCTATGGGATCAAAGGATATCAGATTCAAAGTAGATAAGAGATAGAGAAGCCATAAGCTACAAATCTTCTCAACAAATTTCGTGTTCTTTTTGCTTTCTTTACCTAGATTGATGAAATCCTTTCACTGTGAGTACACAAACATAGTGAAAACATTTAAAATAATGGTAGTATTAGCTTCATAGGAGAAATACTGTCAAAAATGAATTTAGGGAAAAAGAGTCAGCAAAATTGAAGCCAGTTCTGGAAAAATGCAAGTAAGAGAAATAATATAATTGATAATTTTTAAATTTTTCTTTAGGTTAATAAGACCCTTAACAACAACAGCAACAAAAGCTATGCAGAAGACTAGAAGAGTGATGCCTGCGTTTTATGTTATCTCCTCCTTATTTTCAGCTGTTTTCTTGTCGCTATTGTTTTACAGCTATATTATCTGCAGTAAAGAACTGCTGCTGAATATTGACTTGATGACAGTTTTTTTGGCAGACATTTTGTCTTTGTCCTTCTACCTTCATTACTGGTGATTTTTTATTGAATTTACGTTAGTTCTCATGAGAGAAGAGGGAATATAAAAGGGAATAAAATTCACTTTCATTATGTATATATATTTGGAAATGTTAGGACTGCTTGTATACAATATTTTAAATCCATTTTTTATTCAGTACTGATAAAAGTGCTATCAACTTCATAATGCTTTTGTAGCAACTCGTGACAATTTGACATACCAGGAGACCTGTAAAGCTACTGATTTTTTGTAAAGTGGATGAAGGCAGTAATAGGCTGAAAGAACATGATAATTCAGCTTAATATACTTCACAGCATATTTTTGTTTTTGGAATTTTCTTCTGAAATAAACTTTTTTTCCTTAAATATACCCCTTTGACAAGTTTGAGTTAGCTTTGCTGATTCTGTCCCCCCAACTTATTGTGCACCCTAGCCTCCTCAGCACAAAAGCTGAAAAGTCTTCAACTGTATGTAAGCACTGCTCTGCAGTAACTAAAAAATCAGTGCTATCAATATTATTCTCCTAAAACTAAAGCACAGCACTATGCCAGCTTTCCAGAAAGGAAAATTAGCTCCATACCAGTTGAAATGAGGATAATGACGTCTACCTCTGTCCAGAGGGATCTGGACAGGCTGGAGAGCTGGGCTGGAGCCAATGGGATGAGTTTCAACAAGGCCAAATGCCGGGTCCTGCACTTCGGCCACAACAACCCCAGGCGACGCTACAGGCTTGGGGCGGTGTGGCTGGAGGACTGCGTAGAGGAAATGGACCTGGGGGTATTGATTGATGCTCGGCTGAACATGAGCCGACAGTGTGCCCAGGTGGCCAAGAAGGCCAATGGCATCCTGGCTTGCATCAGAAACAGTGTTGCAAGCAGGAGCAGAGAGGTGATTGTTCCCCTATATTCAGCACTCGTGAGGCCGCACCTCGAGTACTGTGTCCAGTTTTGGGCCCCTCACTGCAAGAAAGATATTGAGGCCCTGGAACGTGTTCAAAGGAGGGCAACAAAGCTGGTGAGGGGTCTGGAACACAGGCCATATGAGGAGCGGCTGAAGGAGCTGGGATTGTTCAGCCTGGAGAAGAGGAGGCTCAGGGGAGACCTCATTGCTCTCTATAACTTCCTGAAGGGAGGTTGTAGTGAGCTGGGGGTCGGCCTCTTCTCTCGTGTCATTAGTGATAGGACCACGGGGAATGGTTTCAAGCTACGGCAGGGGAGATTCAGGCTGGACATGAGGAAGTATTACTTTTCAGAAAGGGTGGTCAGGCACTGGAATGGACTGCCCAGGGAGGTGGTGGAATCACCGACCCTGGGGGTGTTCAAGGAAAGACTGGATGTTGTGTTGAGGGACATGGTTTAGTAGGAGCTATTGGGAATAGGTGAACGGTTGGACTGGGTGATCTTTTAGGTCTTTTCCAACCTTAGTGATTCTATGATTCTATGATTCTATGATTCTATGATTCTACTTTTCTCAGAATTCCTTTTTCTGCATCTTTCTCGAGAACAAATGACTACATTTTCAGATTACACCTATTGGATAATTTCTTTCTCTTCAGGGTTCAATCTGATTTTATTCTCCATCTTCTCTAGAGGCTTTGAACTTCTTAAAGTCAACTTTAGAATTTTAAAATTAAGGTCTTCCCCAGGCACACTGTGAATGAATGAACTTCTGCAACAGGCATGTCCAACCCATGGCTCCGCACAGCTAGTGATTAGCCTCACACCCTGCCATCATGGCAGCAGCTCTTTCCTATAGAGCAGCCCGGCCAGCCCTGGGGGTGCACCCATCACTCAGCAACAACAAAGATGGCATCCCAAGACAATTCTTCTTCACCCAGTGCAGCCCAGGCAAAGTAAAAGGTTGTCACCCATGTTCTACAACATCCACAACATTTGGAAGAGTTGAGACAGTTTTTAATGTTACGAATAAGGATATGAATACAATTTTTAGTTGAAGAGCTACTGAAATACTTTCTGTAAAGTAGTCAGCTTGTGATGTCAAAGTGCTTTTTTGTGTGCTTGTCCTGATGCATAATTTCTTTAGACTTCTGCATTTGTATTCACTCTCAGACTTCCTTTAGCATTGTTTTGTCTCGCTATTAGTGAACATGACAAATTCAGTATTGTTTCTCTCCCTTTCAGGAAAAGAATATGTCCGATTGCTTGCTTTCATAGAATCACAGACTAGTTGAGATTGACAGGGATCTTGAGGGGGTCTGTCTGGTCCAGCCCCTGCTTAAACAGGGACATCCAGAGCAGGGTGCCCAGAACCATGCCCAGGTGTCTATTGGACCTGAAAGGAGGGTGACTCCACAGCCTTTCTGGACAGTATGTGCCAGTGCTCCATCACCTGCACATTAAAGAAGTGTTTCCTGATGTTCAAACAGAACTTAATTTGTTACCGTTTCTGCCCTCTACCTCTTGTTCTGATTTTTTTCTTTAAGAACTGCCTGAAGCTGCATTTACTGAAGAGGAAGTTCAAGAGACAGAGACATGGGCTAGGCCTCTTGTCCACCTTTGGCAGACAAGAACACCTAATTTCAATGTTGAAAAAGAATACAATGCATGTTGTGCAAAAAAGGAGCCCTACTGTGCAATTTGCACTCTTCTCATGCCATACTACAAGGTGAGCAAGATCCTTAGAGTTTCATTTCTGAGAGGAGTGTGAAATAACTGCCCAGCTTCAGCATTTCCCAAAAATTGCTATTACATTAGAAAGAAGTTAAAGTTACTGATTTTGGCTGTATGGGGAGTAAATAAACTCAATATTGTTAAAACTAGAGATGATGCTTGATCCACCTGCATTTATCTTTTGTTACAGACAGTGTATGCCTTCTGCTTGCGATTTATTTAGGATTGGTGTTAGTGCATGTGTGCTTACACATACAGAAAGTTGCATTTTTGAAGGTGATTAATCCACACAGGTTTATATCTTTTAGTTACTTCCTTATATGTCCATTGTCAAATGCCTTTCATCAAAACTGCTTCCACAGCTCCTTCCTACAGTGCTGAAAAAGCATCATCTCACAGTACTTGGGCCTTCTCAAGAACAGTATTTCCATAGAAACCTTCTTATCCAGGACACAATTTGATATTGGCTTATGGAATTTGTGTCAAACATCAGCTAAAAACGCTGATACAGTACTAATTCGGCAGCTACTGAACAGGAAACCCCTTTGTTTGGGACCTGGAAAAAAGACCTTTTGCACTGGATCCAGCTAAAGGGCTTAGTGGGAGTCAATTGTACTGTATCATTGAACGCTGTTGCAATAATGCTAATTTTCAGACTGAGTGCTTTTTTATTATTTGAATAGTCAAGGAACTACAGAATGATTGTGATAGATAACCCGCAGTAGTTAGTTTTCTTATAAACTGTTACATTATTAATGGAGGAGCAGGGTGTGGAGAAGGCATTTGACGATAATTAAAAAGAGCAGAAAGAAGGACTCTCCTCTTTTTACTTAAATGTGATTTTATTTTATTTCCAGCCAGAAAATCTTGATGAAGAAAATTCTACTTACAAGGAATCAAACTTAGAAGAAAAACTAGTGATTGAAAATGAGAAGTCTAGACCTCTTATTCCAGAGATGTGTTTTATTTATAGCGAAGAAAACACTGAAAACTCTCCATCAAATGCCTTAATTGATGAGGATGGAACAAGTCTTCTTATTTCCTGTGCGAAGTGTTGTGTACGAGTACATGCAAGTAAATACATTACTATTTCAGTTGGTAGCAGTGCCATTTCAAATTTTGTTTTATTGATAAGTAATAGTTAAGTAAGTTTCTGCTATGTCTAAGTAAGCACTTGAAAAACATTTTCCATAATTAATGCTTGAAATCACTGGCTGCATTTTTTTTACCCTATGTTAAGTGTTCTGTTATTTGTTTATGGTTGCTCTGAAACTAAAGAAGAGTTAGCTTTGCAATTTTCATTTAACTATGGGGTGCAGAGACTTCTGATATTTTGTTCAACACTAAGCCTTTAAGTTTACTCCTTATATTTTAAACCCATCTGTGATGTTAGCGTTTCCTTAACAGGTTGTAAAGGTGAAATCCTTTTAAAATTGAGGATTTGTGAATATCTCTATTAACTATATCTCTATTAATTATTTAATACAGCAATTTCCTCCACCTTACATCCTTAATTTCAAGTGACTGATTAATGGATGATTTTTCTGTAGTATCTTCTACATATAGTAGGACTTGAATGCTTACATCTAAGAAGTCCTTAAATGGAGATGCAGTGTAATTGTGTAGAATGTCAGTACATTGATTCAGATTGTACCTTGTTATTGCAGGGAGAACTGATGATTTGCTACTGAAGTTACAGAAAATAAAAAAATACCCTGCTGTAGCTCTTCTTTTTTTAAAAGTTTGGAAGTCTGGGGAGGCTGCATTCACACACACACACATACACACAAACTATAGAACAGCAATAATCCTAACAGTGGAAAACTTTCCTTGATCACAGTATATGATTTACTGGTGTTTGTACATGGTTGAATTGTATGACATCATGATTAGACATACAGAATATATTAATCAAATCAGCTCTCTCATTCTAGGTTGCTATGGTGTTCCTTCTCATGAAATCCATAATGAATGGTTGTGTTCTCGATGCAGAACAGAAGCATGGACAGCTGTAAGTTTTACGTGTTGTTTGGTTATCTAACGCGTTACAGATTAAGTATAGAATAAACCCTGTTTCTGTGCTGTTTTTCTTAAGACACTTTTGTAGAGGAAACATAATGTACAGAATACTAGATTTCAGTGTAAAAAGTTACTGAGTTTCGAGAGATGAACTTGGAGGTTTACACACTCAAGAAAAGGGCCTTGCAAACAGAACATGCATGTGTATAAAACCTTGTTCATGGAAACAACTGGCAAGTTAAGTGTGCGTAATAGAAAGAAAATGAGATTTCCTCTAAATATTTTATTATTTATTCAAATATGTCTGTATGGGCAGTTAGAGAAAAGGGAAAGATAATAATAAATTACAATCAAGAATGAAATTATTCTTTTACAGCATTTAAGGTTTACTGTGATGTACAGACAGAAAGAAGTTTCACTTCTGAAGCACCCAAAATGCCTATTGTTAGACCCTAAAAAATACAATATGTAGTAGTTTATACAGCTGGGAATAAATAGAAAAACGGTAGTTAGTAAAACCCCTAAACATGTATCCACTTAAATGACAACCCGTTTAAAATTCTGTTTTACCAATCTATTAGCTACCCTGGTAAGTCATATGATATTTGTTTTCCTTAAAACAGCTTGAAGAAATGTGATAATCAGTTTTTATGCCAGCACAGCTTTTCTTCATTCAGTTAAAAACACGTATTTCAAGTGCATTAAATCTTTTAATGACATGATAAAACTTTTTATATATGTTAAAGAAGAGATGAGGATTCAAACTAGAGGAAAATAAGGTGTCACTTTTTCAAACATCGTTTCTTGCAACTGTGAAATGCACCTGTAAGAAATTCAGTGGTAGTGCTAGTGAAGTTAAGTAACAATAAATGTAAAAACTTTTTCTGCACTATCAACATTTTAATTTTCTTTTGTGAATGCTGAGAGGAAACAAAAGCAGAACTGATACTTTTACTGCAGGTATTACCTAAGCTGGGGAAAACAAAATGAAAAGAGTGGCTTAGAACTGCTCATTACAAGAATATGGTCCATTAATAATGTTTAGTCCTGTGTTCTCTCAGTGCATAGCTATTAAAATATTTATTGGATCAATTTCTGTCTCTGTAATGTATTCTCATTTTAGAAGGCAAGGCACTCTTACTAGATAGAATCCAATTTTCATCTTGCATAGGTAACTAGAAAATCTTGTTATAGCTTCCTTATCAGACAATCATGAGTTTTAGGATCTTTGGAACTACTTTTGTGATTGTAGTGCTAGAGTCAGGGGAAGGTCAAGGGGAAAAGAAAATGTCTATACTAGCAAATAAAAGTTTACTATTAACGTGGAATATGACTGTCAGTTAAAAAGGGGTAGACAGCCCCACTGCTAATCAGAAACTTGTGTTAATTTCCTTTCAGAGAAGATAGAGCTATGATGAATCAGTGAATTCTAAGAATATTCACAGTCATGAATGACATCAGTAGGATTGAGTTTGATGTTTTCATTAAAAAATAAAACAATTAGAGCATTAGCTTGAAATCTGATGCCAATTGCTACTGAAATGGTAACATTTGCAGAGATATTTGGAGAGCATCTTATTCTTTGTGTGTTTGTCATAGTGTGTATATTTATCAAAAGTCACTGAAAAACTGTAAAACAAAGTACAATCTAAAATTTGTTAATACTTGATGTAGATAGTTCTGGAACTTGGCACTGAAGAGAATATAAAAACTGGAACATAGGAGGTTCCATACAAATATGAGAAAGAGGTTCTTTATCTTGAGGGTTACAGAGAACTGGAATGGGCTGCCCAGATTGACTATTGAGTCTCCTCTGGAGATAGTCTGAAGCCCACTGGATGCTTTCCTCTGTAACCTATTGTAAGGAACCTGCTTTAATAGAGTGGGCTGGGCTGGATGATCTCCAGAAGAGGTGCCTCCTAACCCCTACAATTCTGTGATATACACAGTAGTATGTGGACTGTAACAACAAAGATAATGATGTCATGACTGACTTGAGTTTTAATTTTATAGAATCACAGGATGGTTTAGGTTGCAAGTGACCTTTAAAGGTAGTCTAGCCTAACGATATTGCCATGGGGCAGGACATCTTTTACTAGACTAGAATGCCCAAAGCCCCATCCAGCCTGGAACTGAGTATGCAACATCTACAGCTGCTTTCTGCGATTTGTTCCAGTGGTTCACCATCACAGCAAATAATTTCTTCCATGTATCTAATCTTAGTCTACTATTTTTAGTTTAAAGCTATTACCCTGATCCTATCACCATACTTCTTGCTAAAATGTTCATCTTCGTCTCTCCTGTAGTCCCCCTTCAGGTACTGAAATTCTGCAATGAAGTCTCCCTGAGACCTTCTCTCCTGCAGGCTGAACAACCCCAGCTCTGTCAGCCTGTCTTCACCAGAGAGGTTCTCCAGCCATGTGATCATCTTCATGGCTTTCCCCTGGCCCAGGTCCTACACTGAGAAATCCATGCCCTTCTTATGTTGAGGGCCTCAGAGTTGAATACCATACTCCAGGTAGAGTCTCATGAGAACAGAGTAGAGGGGGAGAATATATCGGTTATTTTAGTTCTGTCTGGTCACTCTGTATTCTGCTTTCACCCTTCCTTGTGCATGTTTCCTAGCTTTCTGTCTGATACTCAATGAGGGGAAATGGTGGAATATGATGGGTAAAGGAAAATTTGGGCAGATTCAAGAGTGAGCTAATTAGAATTTTTCTTTGGTCAACTTCTGGGCAAAAATTTCAACCAAAGACAGCGTTCCTTTGTCAAAAATGAAGTGTTTTTAGAATTGTATCTGGACTCATTAACATCTTACATGCAAAGAATTATGGATGTTTTACTGAAGATTTTTATTTTATTCTATTACAATGCATACAACTTTCTGAAAATGAGGAAGACCTAATTTGTATGGGAAGCGTTTTTGGTCATATTATTTGAAGAGTCGAGACAAGGTGTTGAAATAATAACTGAAATTTCAAAAACATACAGAAAATAGCCAAACTGAACTTATTTGCAAAGTGCTTTTAAAGTTTGCTTTTTGCAAAAAATTACACTTCAGAAAATGGAGAAAAGAAGGTTATAGGAGTGGAAAGCAGTGTTGCCAGGTAGTATATATACCCATTAGGACAATTTATTTAATGTAAACTTCAGCTATTACTTTTAACTGAGTTGCTGTTAAATTTAATTAACACAAGCTTTTATGTGTATTGATACACCTACAAATCTGAACTGTTAATGCCAACAACTTGGTTTTTATATACCTCTGATTTGGTGACCTGAGTAAAATGAACTGGTGCCCTGCAAAATCTCTTCGTTTATAAATGTCTGTGGATTAAAATTTGTCATGAGTTGTAATTCAGGGGAATTTTACTGAAATGCTGAAGATTGATTAGATATATACTAGAAAAAATGTGTTCCTGTTCTAAGATCAGATGTCTGAAGTATCAGAAAAAATAAATCAGTCATGATGAATTTAGAAACTTCAATAATGTTTGCTTATCTATACACTTTATTTTTGTGTGCAGTCTTGTTAGACATTTTTTTTTCCCTAGGGCTATTAATCTAGCATCCCTCACTAATAGTAAATTTGCTTAAAAGTTGTCCTACATAATTGGCTATCTTGTATTTCTTTTTATTACTTATCCTTGTTACTGCATATCAATGCAAACTGTTCATTGTTAGTTGAAAGATATAGAAATGATAGATAGTAGATATGAAATCTGCAAGTGAAGTTAAATAGGAAAAATCCAACTATCAGGGATACAAATGGTGCTGTTATTTACTCATATGCGAATGCTAGCCAATTCAGTTTTTCTTTTTTAATAGAAGCATCTTTCAAAACTCTTGAGATGCTGAAGCAATCTCAGAAGTATTTGTGGTAATCTCTGAGAATTTACAAAGCTTCTGTGAGGTGCCTGGAAAATTTAGTACCCTTTTTATAAAAGTAGGGCATTGGTGGTCTAAGGAATTCTGACAGTCAACCTAGCTCGTATTCAAAGGGAAATACTAAACAAATGATGAATCTGTCAATTATTTCCAAACAGCTAGGCAACAACAAATGATATGTATTTATAGAAGAAGTGCCTTATATCTTTTTTTGCCATGATAGCTGCTGTGAAAAAGAAACAAACTAAAAATTTGATTCATCCTAACTTTCACGGACTTTTGGTAATGCTTTAAATTCTGTTACTGAAGCCACACAAGAATGATGACCTAGATGAACAGCTGCCAAACATACAGCAGTATGGATCTGTTTTCGACACTCAGTATCTCAGGCCACCATTTGTCTTATGTTACTCAGAGGGTAATAACCTTCTCTGCACCATTTGCTGATTGCTCTTCATGTCCTTATGAAGCATATGTGGAAAGCCAGAATGGTCTATTTTAAGTAATTTAAGGTCATTATATAGGAGATGGGGAAATATATTTCATATGAAACTGCCAAGGTGTTGAACTTATGCAGTATGTCATAGATTTTTCCACAACTGTCTATTGTTTGCCAGGTGTTATTCAAAATATTCTTTCTTCATTCCTTTCAGTATTTCAGTGAGATGAAAAAGATCAGTACAGAAGCATTCTTAATGAATTTTCTGCAGGTACCATGGACCCTGGACATTTTATAGGTTGAGTTTTACTATTTTGGGTTAGGATTACTATTTTAGATTTGATCTTGCTGTTTTGTGGAGTAGTAATAATGTTACTGTATTGACTGAATTCAGCAGATTGGTACAATTCTTGTCAGTGGCTGGAAACAGAGCAAACTCCCTGGGGAAGTGGATATGGCATCAAACCATCTGTAGTTCAAGAAGCATTTGAGCAACACTCTCAGTAATATAATTTGAATTTTGGGTGATCCTTTGTACAGTCAGGGATTTGACTCAGTGATCCTTGTCTTCCAACTGGGGATATTCTATGATCTGTACTTAAAGAGAAGCTATCAGTTGTGCCCAAATAAGATAGGCACATATAATAATAATATGCCTGGCCAGGCAATAGTTCTTGCTGCCTTCCAGAATTGTGAACACTCTGGTCACAAAGTTATCAGTTCTATAAGTCTGAAGCATCAGACCAGGATGTTTAGGCTTATACCAGGAGTGAAGCTTGAAATGCATATGAAATTATCTCTTTATTCTCTTCATGTTTGATGAGAGCCCAGCTGATCAACTATGTGGCAGTGAACACAAATGCTTCAGAAAAAAAACCTCATTAGATTGAATGGGCTGAAAGATAATGACATGTAATTAAAAACTTTTTTTTTTTTTTTTAAAGGTAAAAAATTCTTTCAATTATTTCTCATAGATGTCAGCAGTTCTGTAAGGGAGGGCTGAAAAGGGCCCGTAAGGGAGGGCTTGTTCATTATAGCTGAGAGAAAACAGGAAGGAAATAAGTAGTACTGTCATATGCAAAACAATCAGAGTAAATCAAAGACAAACATTATCAATTGCCTTTCCCTTAGTTTAGGGACAAGATAAAGCTGTAGCTGCTTTAAACTTCTTCAACAGAAGCTTGTGTTAATACCATGACACCTTGCAAAATTTCCTTTCTAAATATAGTGAAATATTGGAATGTAGAGATTTTGTAGAATTTACTCTTTGAAGACTCTTGAAAGTATGATAGAAAGTCATTTTGTCAGGAGTAGCTGAAGAAGCGCTGATTATGCCTCAAGTCAGAATAATGAAATAGACACTGAGGTTACTTTTTTCTGTGGTTCTCTTTTGCCTGTTTGAGCAGTAGCATTAATTGCAAAGCTATGTAACTGTGACTACAGTTCTCAAGGAGGAAAAAATCATCAGTTTGATAAACAACCTGAGTGTATTAGTGTATTTTTGTTTGCAAGCAGTTCCTTGCTGACGTCAGTGTTATTAAGAACTACTGATACTTATTTGGGTCCTATTTGTCATTTTAACATTAAGCTTTTGTTTCTTCTGGTTAATAACTTTAGATTGTCCTAAAAGCTGTCATCTAATCTTAGCTTTATTCTTAAGATATATGTGGCTTTAACTATTCTTGAAAAATGTTTTTTTAAAAAGACAACTGCTGGGCATGTCAGGGCATAACATTTCTTTTAAAAATGTGCATTTATGTTGGTCATGCCAACTGCAGCTGTAAGTTTTATGTTGCCTTTGAATTATATTTTTTTTTTTTTTTTTTTTTTTTTTTTGTTTTTATTAAATCAGGTTTTTATCTGTATATCCTTTTTCTCTATCTGCTGGTATGATATTTTATTATATTTGAAGTTGCTTTGTAGTACCACAGACATCTCTGGAGAGGGAGATGGAACTAAAATAAATTACTTATTGGTATGACCTTTTAAACTGGGGGGAGTATAGAATGAGTATTATTTTTATTCCAGCTCAGACAGCTCAGACTTACAGTTTTTGTATGAAAAAAATGTGTTGATCTTAATTCTTGTTCAGGGTAAGCATTCATTAACAGAACCACGACATCTTGTGGAAGATGTGAGACTGAGATCTGTCTGACTTGTAGGAATTACATACCCACAAAAACTCAATTCTTGCTTTAGAGAAGGTTGCAAAATCAGAAGATTTTAATATCAGAAGTATTTGTTGCCTGTATTTTCCAGAATATCTGAAATTTGATTTACTTTCTTGGCACAATTATTCCTAGAAAAGGGAGACTGAGCTGAGGAAGACTTGTTTGAAGAATTCTCTTATGGGTAAAACTTTAAATCTTGAAGGAATACTGGTTGGGAAACAGAGAGAAGGCAAAGTTTTGTGCATTGGAGAATAAAATGGATGTTACGAAAGAAAAGAGTTTTACAGATCTTGACTTAGACTTTGTAATTCATTTCAAATCAGGGATGGTTGCTTTTCATTCCTTTGCTTAAACTGTGAAGTTTTGTTGTTTGCTTTGTAGATAATAGTTTCTTAAACTTCAGTCAGTTATATTAAATTTATAGAAAATTTGAACTCTACGAGGTTTTTGTATATCTCTTACGATTTTGTAAAAGGATGAAGGGTGAAAGCATAGGAGTCCTAGCTGTATTAGTAACTGAATGAGATTGCACTTTATGTGAATCCCAATGAGGAATGTTATTAAAATTTGGAAGTAGCAAAATGCATTAGTGGACTCATTTTTCATAGCCAGACTTTTCTGTGATGATAATATAAATGGAATTCCCCAAGGAAAACTGCGTTTGAGATTCAGAAGCGTACTGTTCTCTTGCCTTCGTGGCTTCTCTAAGTTGCTGAAATAGCATGCTTTACAATACTTAACTTTTTCATCTTTTGGGATGCTCTTGGAACCATGATAATGTATCTTTATAGTCTAATACACAGTAGGTCCTGTTTGATAATGATTATTGACAAGTGGAAGGCTGATACAAAATTCATATATGCTAATGGACAAAAATAGCCATAAATCAATCTTCTCAGAAGAACAACAAAAAAAATTAAATAATTTTAAATAAGTCATCTGCATGGCTCCTGAAAGTGTAACTGTATTCATACAGAGTGTCTTGATTGAGAACAAACGCCTCATTAATCTTAAATGCTTCAGCTAAAGAAAGCTAGTGAAGTCAGGATGAATAATGACTGGCATTATGGAGAATGCAACGTAGTGTACAATGTGCAAGGATGTATTCATCTAGTAGCTATAGTACATAAACGTAAGTACTTTTATTATTTAGAGGACAAAAGGATTTTGGACAGGAAAGAGAAAGATATGAGTAAGTGACGAAGTGTGCTCCACTGTCTTACTTCATAGTAACTTCATTGTTAATAGCACAACTGGGGAAAAAGTGTAGATTTTCGCTGATTACTGTAACCTTTTATAGTACTACATAAATAATGCAGCATCTAAACTGGTCAGTTGGCACTGATTTCAAGAACTGTATGTATTTCAAACATCCTTTGCTGAGTGTAAGTGTTAAACAGTGTAGTGCATTTTTCTTTTTTTTTTTTCCCTGCAGATTAAGCTTTCTAGTGCTTTATATTTCTAATGCTTATGTTCAGTCTTTTGATTTGTATGTGTTTTGTGGTTAGAGTACATTGGCTGACAGATTTTTTCTTTCTTTTTTTTTTTTGCAAGGCATTTGAAAAGTAGCACATAAGAGCATTCTTCATTCAAGCCCAGAAACTACCCTGTTTCACCCCACTAAAAATAATGATTTTGAATAGTCTTTTTATAGTCATGCCCTTCTCACTGGTACAATGTCAGCAATTCTATTATAAACTCCTGTTTTCACAGCCTGATAACTGCCAAGATAACTCATTACATGTGAGTTGGCATAAAGTGTTTTAATTTTCAGACTGATTTCGTTAGCAAGCTTTAAAGCATTTTGATGTTGTTGATAAAGTTCTGGAGTGAGTGTAAAAAACTGCTTTTAGCAAAAAAAAAAAGACAGATTTCCTGCATTTTCCTTTTTAGAAAAGTGATGCTAAATTTTACCTATCTATCTGTCTGCTACCTTTTTCTTTCCAAACCTTCTCTGCAAGAAGATTACTTACTTGGAGGACCACAGGTGCTATTGCTAATTTATTTATCTAATTATTCTAATCAGAGATGGAAAGTATTGAATTTCTGGTTTTGGTATTAGCGTGTTACCAGGACATGCATTGCTTGTAAGAAAAGTCTTTGACACAGTTTATTTTAGAAGATTTGTAAATACTGAATTTCTGTGGTACTGTTGTAGAAAATGAAGAGTATTAAATCTGGGCAATATCTTTGTAATCTCAGACACGAAATCCATTTAAACCTTCAGATCACAGGATAGTTAGGGTTTATAGGAGCCTGTGCAGATTATCAGGTTCAACCCAGTGCTAATGCAGAATAACACACACTAAGTCTGTCTGCCTAAGGAGGAAGACTCCGTTACCTCTGTGGGCAAACTCATTCCAGTGCTTTGTAATTCATACAGTAAGAAATTGCTTCTTGAAATTCCCTTCTATGCTGGCTTGCCACTGATAATCATGTGAAAAGGCCTGGTTGCCTTGAGCACCTCTGTATTTCATAGATTCATAAAATAGTTTAGATTTAGGTTGAATGAAAATGTATAGGTCTCCTAGTTCCAAGCCCCTTACCATGGACAGGGACTTTACACCAGATCAGATTGTTGAAAGCCCTGTCCAATCTGAAGCTGAATACTTCCTGGGATGGGGCATCCACAGCTTCTCAGGGCAACCTGTTCCAGTGTCTCACCAGCCTTTTATTAAAGAATATTCTCCTAACTTCTGATGTGTATCTCCTCTCTTTTAATTTGGAAACATTCCCCTATGTCTTGAAATTACCAGACCATTTAAAAGTTGCTCTGTATCATCTTTACAAGTTCCCATCAGGTCCTTGAAGGCCGTAAAGAGATCTCTTTCCCTTCTCCAACCTGAACGAGACCAACTGACTCAATCTGTCTTCATGGGAGAGGTGCTCCTGCCCCCTGATCGTCTTTGTGGCCCTCCTCTGAACCTATTCCAACAGCTCCAACATGTCTTGCTTGTGCAAAGGAGCCCAGTACAATTTTTATGGGCAGGGAGAAGGATAGAAATAGCCAGTAGCAGAATATCCCAGCACAGTGGTGCTGATTTCTTGAAAAAAACAGCTTTTCATCTACTGATGTTTAGATTTTAATATTTACCATTGTTTCCAAATACTGTCTTACAGTAATAAGAATAATCCTATATATATTTTCATCAGTAGAAATGCTGCCATTCCATTTTTCTTTGTGTGTTTGCTAATTGCTTAACTTCAGTGTGGTGGTTATTTCTGCAGTCTCATTCTTTTGAGGGAAAATAATTACTTTTGTTTCTTGTACCCTTGATTCTTAGTATTTATTTGTTTGTTTATTTAAAACACAGCTAAGCTCTGTCCTTTAGGCTTCTCTTCAAAGGTGAGGATATCTATAATCTTTCTTGGATGCTTGGAAACAGTTAAGTGTTGCAGAAAGTGTTTCCTATTAGGCCACCTAACATTCTCCATGTCACACCCTCTATGTTTTTGACTTCAGATGTACATGTTGTGACGAGAAATGACACTATTTAGGGCAGTGTGGAAAGATTAAAATACTCAGAAGTGGACAGTTTCTGAAAATAGCATTTGCCAATGTGTTAAGAGAAAAACCGACTCTTTTTTAATTACAAAATTGTAGATACCAAAATAAATCAGATAGGGACATCAGATAAGTAAGGAGACACCAATGCCAGCTGAATTAGTGCTATTCAGAGATGTTATGCTGGGTATTACAGGGCAGTTAGAAGATGAAACAGAAGTTAGAAGGTGAAACACTTAGGGCATTTTTTGTTCAAAGGCTGCTCTTGAAAAAGCCAACCAGAACATTCTGAGGAACACAAAATTTGTTTCTTGGCCTTAACCATAGAAACTATATCTATGTCACTTGGTTGTGGCAGAGTTCAAGATTAGATACTAGTTTTCTACAATTTTCTACCAACCTGCTTGTAAATATGGCTAATAAGTCAGCATTTCTTTAACAGTTTTACATCAGAACAGTCTTAAAACTGAAAACAATTGTTCTGATTTCTCACTAGAAATATTTAGGACTGTTAGACACTAATCACAGTCAAAAGAAGCATAGGAACATAGTTGAGATAAAAAACAGTGTTTTATGAATTGGATAAACAGTGTCCTGTTTACTGAAGCAGTGCTAAAAACATTATAAATGTCTTCCTTGCTTCAGTTTACCACACAAAATATGTACTTATTATAAACATCACAGAATGGTTTGGTTGGAAGGGACCTTTAAGATCATCTAGTTCCAACACCCTGCTTTAGGCAGGGACACCTCCCTCTAGACCAGTCTACTCAAAGCCCCATCCAGCCTGGCCTTTAGTGCTTCCAAGGAGATGACATCTGCAACCTCACTGGGCAGCCTGTTCCAGTGTCTTCAACAAGGCCAAAAGTGAATACCTTGGGAAGAATGTAAACCTTAGGTAAGCATTCCCTAATCCTCTCCCAGTCTATAACAATACACAAATAGGAAACTGCTGTAGCCAAGGGCAGTGTCTGTCTATTTGCTCACTAGAAGGTGGCCAATGATGAATTTTTTTAATGAATTTCTTGTTTAAATGGTGTAAACTTCTAGCATTCACATGTGGCAAACTTAAGTCACATTTTGTGAAGAATGGTTTGGGTTTTTTTTTGTCTATCTAGAATTAGCTGCTTTCTGTTGTCCTTTGATAGCAACCACCTGGTTTTTGTATTGGTCTACTTAGTGAAGTCTTTTTCCAAGCCACTCATAATTTTATTGGCATTTCTCATACTCCACACTTGTCTTTTCCTTCCTGGCCTGAACATCCACCAACCTGGTTAATTATCTCGTAGTTACCACTTGTTGCAGGTGGTGCTAACTGAATAGAAAGAGTGGATTTTTTTTTAATTAAGGTCCATAAGAATAAGAATAGGTAGAAATGAACAAAGTTTTGTTCAATTATTGAGATACTCTTGAAAACAGGGTGCAGCTGAATAGGGAAGAGTTCAAGATGCTGAAGCTAGAGTACAGATACAGGAATATGGAGCAGTCATACCAGTCACTGCTGTAGAAGTGTTTCTGAGGGTTGTGGTGCATGCAGTTGTTGCTGTTCATAGAGGACATGCATGTAGGATCTGCTATAGTGAATTAACACAAAATCAGCTAATCCTGCTCTGCTTGACGGTGTAGATTATTTGCTCTCTTTGCATTTTAGAGGAAAAATGTGACCTCAAATGAAAATAGTGAGTAAAAAATTAGTGATAGTTTAACTTAGAAGCTGCAGGTGGAAACTGGCAAAAATTAAAGGAACGATCTGTTTCTCATTTTTATCATGCATAAAGCAAAAAGCAAAAAAAGCTTAAATGACAGCAGAGAAGCTTCAGGTTAGCTGCTGGCAGGAATGTGAAAGGACTGGAAGAGATTGTTAGATTGGTTATGGAAACTATATCACCACATTTTTTTTAAGAATTTGGAAAAATGTCAGACATAATTAATTAGGAATAATATATGTTTTATTTACACAGTTTTTATCCACCCACACATATATATTTCCTTGAACTGAGTAAACATTGTTCCTTGGAGACGCCATTGTAATTTACAGGGTCGCAGAAGAATAAAGAGAGCAGTTTAACAAGAAAGAGGATCAAGTGGAATAATGTTCATAGTTGTCCATAGGAATAACCATTATTTGACTGTTACTTTCCCTCACCCATGGCTTGACTGGATTCTGTTTCATTGCTGTATCAAACTGCTTCCTATTCACACAGAATGGTACTGCTGATGAAGTAGGCAAATATGGAGTGTGTGAAAGCCTTTCCTGAGAGTGTTGCAGTCATTATGACTTCGAATTTTGAGCGCAGAAAGCATGCAAAGACAACCAAATGCATTCACTTTAACATATAAATAAGTGTGAACAGACTTCTTTGTTGTTGTTGTTGTGTTCATCCATGCAATAATAATTAGTATGCAGCTATGCTTGAATAATGGCGTATCATTCCAGTGAAGGTGTTCCATCTTTTGGATGTATGTATCAAAGAGAATTTGGTTAATTCACATTGACTTTTGCTGTGTTTTATAGCAGTGGCTGAAACAGACAAATGGAAAATAGACTAGATTAGGAATGGTGGTTGCAAAATTCACTGTTTAATTGTAAACAAGGAAAACCGTGCAGTCCAGAACCTATGAATGTGATTGTTATGAAAAAATGCATTGTTTCCACTAAAAATCTAAAAGACAAAGCAAACATTAGTGTAATAAAGACTGTGAATTATATGGGAATGGCTTAGTTTATACAGCTATTGGAAAAGAGTGTTTTCTTTTATAATTCTAGAATGTTATGGTGATTTTTAAGCAGGTGAGCAATTAAAAAAATTCCAAGGTTTAATTATTAGATAAGTGTAAAATAACCAGATAAGTGTAAAATAACATGCATAAGAAATTATTACTTAATGCAAATACATATGACATAAAATTACTTGCTTAAAAGTTTTGCAAAGGAATAGTGAATAAGGTGATGCTACAGTGAGGCTCTACATTGAAGTCTGTTGCTTATCCTGAATTGTATATGCAGTGAATACTCGTTCTTTCTGTATGAGGACAGGGGTTATAAATGCTAATGTATGTCTGATATCACGGCTGTCCATAGCAGGCACATCTTTACCAGAAATATTAGTACTTCTAATAATTGCTTCCCCTGTATTTTCGTTGTTTGCAGTATGCCAAAACTGGAGATAAAGTAATGGTCATATTGCACCGATGTAGGACAATACTTTGCAAAGCTAGGATATAAAATCTGAAAGCCTTCACTTCTGGGCCTGTCCACACATATTTGCTATAAACACTGATGACATTTTCAAGTTCCTACAGTTGGTATCTACCACAGAATGACCGTGTGGTTATTGCCACCATTACTGCCTATGCACTGAAGACTTGTATATGTGGATTTCAGTTCCTACAGGCCCTGCATAGGAAAAAATTGTCAAGCATCAGGCTGCTACTGGGAATACATAAAGCAACTTTCTCTCTCTCTCTTTTTTTTTTTTTTTTCCCTTTCAACCTCGTACGAAATCTCTGTGCTATACTGGGTAAGAATTATGAATTGCAGTGTATAATTCAGAATTCTTTATATTGTGTCTAAGAGACAGGAAAACAGAAATTTGTTTGTAGTACCTTATTATTATTTTAGCGTAATCTATTTGTAGAATTGTTTTATAGCCTTGGATTTTTTCTGTAGTTGCATTGAGAAACTACACAGCAAATGATCAGATTAAGGTTTTCCTTAAAAATATCTATTAGAAGCAGGAAAGATTCATTCTCATTCTAGTACTGAATTTCAATGTAGGCTAGAATAAAAAATAAAATCTCACAAAATAGAGGCTCTATTTTATTTTACTGAACAAGAGTAGTCTTTTTTATAGCAAATATAAAAAAATTAAATTAATTAATTAAAACAATTTATTAATTATAGACAAACAACAACAATTGCAACAAAAAAAGAGAATCCACAAGTGAGTGATCTGCTGAACTTTCAGTTTGAAGGGAGATAAGGAAGTAGTTCCCCACAAATTTTTCAATTGAATCAGAGTCATATTCTTTTCAAGAGTCTGGAGATGTTATTCATCCCCTACACTGTAAGCTTCCTACTCCTGCAGAACTGCAGGAATTTACCCATTCTTGAATGAATGTTCCATTTTGAATATTTTGTATGCTGCTTGGATCATTCATCTGATTTCTCGTGAGCTTGCCAACTTAATTTTAATTTTCTCATCTTGCATCCCACTGTCATATTTAAAACTAAAGCATTCTATTGGTCAGTAGCTCATGACAATGGCTGGCATGCTCTGCATATTAAGATCAACATTAATAGCAGAAAAGATTACCCATTACCTCGTGGAGTTTAAAATAAATCAAAGGAAGAGATAGACTTTTCTTTCACTTGTTTGTAAGAAGGGATCTAAAGAGAAACCGTGTGGAAGAGGCTGCAGTGCTATAGAATTAGCTGTAATTGTGCCCCATTTAGCTTCTGTCTGGTTTTGGTAGGAGAAGATTTCATTCGATTAAGTGTGAGAACCCCACAAAGATACAGCCGATTGAGTAAAAGTGTTGGTTTTGCAAGGATCAGTTTTACTTACACTCCAACAGTCAAATGGAAAAGTCCTGTGGATTTTTAGTATAATCCTATTGACTTGTTTGCTGATTGAGTCTCTGTAAAATTACGGACAGTAAATATTGAAAAAGCCACTCAGTTCTGCAGGAGTAGCCCCTTTATGGCCATTTCTCCTCTCTTGATGCAGAAACTACCTGTTTCTGCTCCTTTGCATGCCAGGAAGGATTGTTATTCTAAGCCTTTAGATTTTTGGATTTAAGAGTTCTGGTGAACTGGAACCTGGAATAAGTGGGGTTCAATCCTAGGTCTCTTGTGTTTAAAGCAATGAACCTCACGTCTGTACACCTCTGTAATAACATTAACTACATTAAAATGGCACTGTATGAAAAAATATGTTACTCTGTGATATTGGTAGGTAAGGCGACATGTTATCTGCTTAAATTGCGAAGAAAATTCATTAGTTGCAAGGAAGTACGTTGTTGTTAGGGTAAGTCTTTCTCAAAAGAAAGTATCAAACACAGAATGTCTTTCATTATGTGAATTGAATCAATGGCTTATGAGACAGTGCTTTCTTCCTAACTTTTATTAAGCTAATTATGTATCATTTTATTGTGTTTTACCATAGTAGGTTTCGTGGCAATTTCTGTTGCAGTACTAGCTGAATGCTTTTTCATTTGGTGTTGCCTTCAAAGGGATTCTGTAACTTTATTCAAGAGTAGTATTTAAAACTTATTTTTCTTCAGCTCTTTTGAATTGTCAGCCTTTTTGTTATTATATTCTTTTTTTTTTTTTTTTTTTTTTTTTTTTTTCTGTAAGGAAGTGCATTGCTTCTAAGTGGCAGGTTGTATGCCAGTACTGAACTATATTAGCAATTTACATGTAGTTAAGATCAGTTTAGTGAGACTGCTTTGTAACCAGTCAATAAAGCTCACTTGTTTCTACACTGTTTTTATTTTTAGGAATGTTGTCTCTGCAACTTGAGAGGTGGTGCATTAAAACAAACTACTGACAAGAAGTAAGTAATAAATTCTTCGAGATTGCACATTTTTGTTTAAAATTTTTTCCTAACACATTCTCATGTACTGAGCATTTGTAATCTTAATTACTTGACAGTGTGCTTTTAAGATGAATCTGTGCAGAATTAAAATTACTCCCCCTGAAATGCATCATTGGCATTTTGTGAAATAGTTAGATGCTAAAATGTGTATTTGTTTTAGTATTTGCACACGCTTACTTGTTGCAAATTCTATTCTGCTTGTTGTTGTGTAAAGAAAGCAAATGATTTGTCATTGCTTGTATGAGAAAATCTTATCAAACAGTGAAGTGTAGTTTATTCTTTAGCACTGAAAATTTGTTATTAGTAAATTTATAGAGAATCTTTGAACTTCTCCTAGAAACAATATTTTAAATTAATTAATCTGAATCACTGAATCACAGAATCATCAAGGTTGGAAAAGACCTACAAGATCATCCAGTCCAATCATCCACCTATTACCAATAGTTCTCACTAAACCATGTCCCTCAACACAATGTGCAAATGTTCCTTGAGCACCTCTAGGATCAGTGACTCCTCCACAGCCCATTCCATTGCCTGACCACTCTTTCAGAGAAGTAGTATTTCCTAAAGTCCAGCCTGAATCTCCCCTGGCGCAGCTTGAAGCCATTCCCTCTGGTCCTACCACCAGTTACAAGAGAGAAGAGGCTGATCCCCAGCTCACTACAACCTCCCTTCAGGAAGTTATAGAGAGCATTAAGGTCTTCCCTGAGCCTCCTCTTCTCCAGGCTGAACAGTCCCAGCTCCTTCAGCCTCTCCTCATATGGCCTGTGCTTCAGACCCCTCGCCAGCTTTGTTGCCCTTCTTTGAACCCACTCCAGGGCCTCAATGTCTTTCTTGCAGAGGGGGCCCAAAACTGAGCACAGTAGTTGAGGTGCTCACCAGAGCTGAGTACAGGGGGACAATCACTTCTCTGTTCCTGCTGGCAACACTGTTCCTGATGCAAGCCAGAATGCCATTGGCCTTCTTGTCCACCTGGGCACACTGCTGGCTCATGTTCAGCCGAGCATCAATCAATACCCCCAGGTTCATTTCCTCTACACAGTCTTCCAGCCACTCTGCCTCAAGCCTGTAGCATTGCCTGGGGTTATTGAGGCCAAAGTGCAGGACCCAGCATTTGGTCTTGTTGAACCTCATCCCATTGGCTTCAGCCTAGCTATCCAACCTGTCCCATCAAGTATCATGGTGGTTGAAGTCCTCCAGGAGAACTGGTGCCTGTGATTGTGAGACTACTTTCATCAATTTCCTCCTTCTAATGAGGAGGAACACACCCACAAATATGTCACCCATATTGGCCTTCCTTTTAGTTGTCACCTGTAAGCTCTCCCTTCACTCATCATTCATCTCTGGGCAGAAGTCAGTACATGTAGTTTTCTCCCACATAAAGTGCAGCTCCATGGCATCATCTTGCTTGTCTGTCTTTACAAAAAATACATACTCATCCATGAATGTGTTCCGGTCATGCGAAATGTCTCACCATGTCTCCATGATCTCAGTAAGATCATGGTCCTTGGACTGTACACAGATCTCTAATTCTTCCTGTTATTTGCAATGCTATGTCCATTGGTATAGAGTCACTTTAAAGAAGAAAAGGGAACAGGATTTATATTTCCTTGGGGGAATACAAGAAGATCATAGAATGATAGACTCTTAGAATGGCTTAGGTCAAAAAGGACCACAATTATCATCTGGTTTCAGTCCCCTGCTATGTGCAGGGTCACCAACCACCACATCAGGCTGCCCAGAGCCACATCCAGCCTGGCCTTGAATGCCTCCAGGGATAGGGCATCCACAACCTTCCTGGGCAATCTGTTCCAGTGTGTCACCACCCTCTGTGTGAAAAACTTCTTCCTAATATCTAACCTAAACCTTTCCTGCTTCAGTTCCAGACCATTCCCCGTTTTCCTATCACTGTCCATTCTTGTGAACAGTCATTCCCCCTCCTGTTTATAAGCTCCCTTCAAGAACTGGAAGGCCACAGTGAGGTCTCCCTGGAGTGTTCTCTTCTCCAGTCTAAACCCAGTTCCCTCAAACTTTCTTCATAGAAGAGGTGCTCCAGCCTTCTGATCATCTTAGTGGCCCTCCTCTTGTCCCGCTCTAAGAGCTCCATGTTCTTCCTGTAGTGAGGGCCCCAGGACTGAATGTAGTACTCCTGATGTGGCCTCACAAGAGCTGAGTAGAAGGGGACAATCACCTCCTTCTCCCTGCTGGCCACCCCTTTTTTAATGCAGCCCAGGATATATTTGGCTTTTCAGGCTGCAAGCGCACACTGATAGCTCATGTCCAGCATCTCTTCCACCAGGACCCCTAAGTCCTTTTCCACAGGGCTGCTCTTAAGGGGCTCTTCTCCCAGTTTGTATAAAATACCTGGGATTGCCCTGACCCAAGAGCAGCACCCTGCCCTGAACATCATGGGCCCACTTTTACAGCCAGTTCAGGTCCCTCTGGATGGCTTCCCTTTCCTCCAATGTATTGACCATACCATTCAGCTTGGTGTCATCTGCAAACTTGCAATGGCACTCGGTGCCATTGTCTGTGTTACTGATGAAGATGTTGAAGAGTACTGTCTTAAGAACGATCCCTTCAAGAGGTACACTGCTTGTGACTGGTCTACACACTAAAGACCTTCTGTAACTATACATACTGCTGAGGTGACTGGCCTTCTGGCTTATGCGATGGAAGGCAGCTAAGGAACATTTGTCACTGTTTTGGTTGGCCTTGTTTATTTCACGAGTTAGTTCAATGTCATGACCATTTCCATTTTGGACACCATACCCCAAGCCCTTCAGTTTTAAAGCCCACCTCAATAAGTTTGCCAGCCCACTGCTGAAGATAGCTCTGCCTTTTCTACACAGACATATCCCATCTATCCATAATGTGTTGTAATCCTCATAGAAATTCCCCTCGTCATGAAAACTGCGAGCGTTGTGTCAGCACCAGCCATATAGCTGGAATTTGGACAGGCATTATATGTCAATTTCTGACTGCCCTCTTTCCTCCAGCTGGCAAAATTGAGAAGGTAACCTGGGCACCAGTCTTTTTCACTTGCACTCCCATGGCTTTATACTATTCTTTAATTCTGACCATATTCCAGCTTCCAGTGTCATTCATGCCCACAGTATAAAGGAGAAGAAAATAATAGTCTATGCTTTAGACAATCTATTGCACACTGTTTCCAGTATCCCATATCTTGGCTCCTGAGAGGCAGTAAACCAATCAAGACTCCCTGTCACGCCAACAGAAGGGACCCTTCATGCCTTTTGAGGGAGAGTCACCGACTACAAGCACTCGGTGTTTCCTTTTATGGTGTCCTCTGTAAGCTGTTGATATGACTTCTCCTTGCAGACCTTGGTCATGGGTTTGCATGAGCTTAGTATCTGCTTTTAGTAGTGAAGTTAGAAGGTGGGGGCTGAAGGGGAGCCCTGCTTTTGTGTATCACCAGGGACTAAAGTGCCTCCTTCTCAGTATTATCCAGTCCCGGAATATGGTCCTTAAACCAGCTCTCTCTCTCAGCATCTCTAATGCTATGCAGCTTTTTAACTGCTTCTTGCAACTCAGCCACTAGTCATGAAAGATCATTCACCTGTGCACACCTTGGACAGGTACTTACCTTAACACCAGGAGAAGGTTCAAAGCATTTGGTGCAACGAGCTGCTTTAACCTAAATCTCCTTTTTGACCTGTTCTTTCTGGGTAAATATATCAGGTATCTCTGAGGATTTTCTCGCAGGGGCACTGATTTTAACCCTCAAGTGAGTGCCCACCTCCATACTCACAGAAATCAGGAGCACTTCCCTGGTTGTGAATCTGCATGCAAGGTACAGAACCCTGCCTGAGTGAACTGCAGCAACAGAGTGCTGTTCCTCGATGAGAAGAAAGTGTTCCGCATCTTCTGTTTTCTACATGTCCTACCCGCACAAACTGCCATGCCACACCATGCCCTTAATGATTTCCATGTCCTTGTCACCATGCTCCTGGTCACTCTAACTCCCTAGGGGCTGTCTCTGTGTGTGTGGAGGGTTGCACCATCACTTCTCACCCTGCCCATACTGTATCACAGCTGTTCCTCATCAGTGCTTCTCCCTTCCTGGTCAGGTAAGGCTGGGGCTCCTATGTCTCCCTGTGCTTCTCTCTTTGTGGTTTTTGCCATGGTTCTGCCTTGCTGGAAGGAGTCTCCCAGCTGCTTCCATTCTGGAGCTGATCCTATCAAAGTTATCAACATTATCCTCATCCTAAATCCAACACGCAGCACCATAACATCTACTAAGGAGAAAGTTTCCTGTATCCCATCTGAAACTGGAACAGTAAACAAAACAGATAAAATGGGGAGTGGTGCACTTTATTATTATTTTTAATCCCAATATTGGAACACTCTTCATGTATTTTGAGTCTTCATTGAACCTGTTGCATTCTTTTAGTAACTTAGCAGTATCTTGTAAACCTCTTTCTTTAACCCTTAGAACTGCAGCGTGATTGTTCAGCAGTGTGATCATTCCACTTATCAGGCCAGAATTTGTTAGCGATTTGCAACTGGTTGCATAGTATTTTTTTTTAGTGTTGTAAATAGTTGGGTGAGGAGAACGTTGCATGTGAAATTTATGGATCAGATCTTAACTTCAACAAACATTAATTCTGTTGACATATTAATGAAGATTTTGACCAACACTTGCCAATACTCAGTACTCTGAGTACAACTCTTTGTTGTAGGTCAATTAAAATATTGTAGAAATAGGTTACAAGATTTAGCCATAGGAATAAAAACCACTACAGGGATCTGCAGAAAGTGTCTTCCTCTTTGTAATTATTCCTGAAGTCTTCAGTTTTGCATTTCATCCCTCTGGGTTTCTATTACAGATTTCTGTAATGTGCTCTGTAAAAGTAGTTAACTTCTTGTTTTCCTGTTTCCATAACACTTGCTATACAGTGTCTAGTTTTCACTTTTCTCAGTATTCTATCTTCGAGCGTTATCTCCTATTTTTAACTTCTGAAAGTTTTCAGAAGTGTGTTCCAATTACTATTTTGTTTTCTCCATCAAGTATAAAATCCAACTCTGAGATATTTTCTGTGTACTGAGATTCCTTCTTCTCAGGTGAACACAGCAATTATTTCAAGTCCTATTATGTTGAGAGAAGTCAGAGTATAAAGGGCTGTGTTAAGGTTTATTGAAGAGACATTTTATTTATAGCATTTCTGTCCACATAAAGCTTAGATGGTAAGACACCTGTTATTAAGAGTGCAATTTTGCAGGCAGGCATCAATGAAAGAAAAATGTTATTAAAAGAAAAAAAAAGTGTGTATGCCCTTTTAAAACATGTGAACAACAAAAGGAGCACTGGAAGTAACGTTGTTCTGCTACTTAATGCTATTCACAAGTTGGGACAGACAAAATTGAGACTTTTATGCCCTCTTTGCCTCTGTCTTCAATACTAGTGATGTGCACTACAGGTCCTACGAGGTGGAGGATTGTGACTGCTCTAACAGTAAACTCCCAGCCAACCCAGATTTGTGCAAGATTTTCTGCTGGATACATACAGGTTTTTTGGGCCTGGAAGAATTGATCTCAGAGAGCTGGCTGATGTCACCTTTGCTCTTCTAGCTATTTTTAAATGGTGTGGGAAATATGGAGAGGTCCCAGTAGATTGGAAGCTGGCAAATGTTATGAAAATACCAGTTTTGAAGAAGAATAAGGAGAACTCTACAATTGCAGGCCTGTCAGTCTCACTTCAATGCTTGGCAAAATTATGGAGATTATTCTGGGAGTTACTGAAAAACACCTGAAAGACAATTGGAGAGTTACAGAATGGCTTGGATTGAAAGCCGCCTTAAATATCATCTACTTCCAACCCCTCTGGCATGAAATGGGTCATTCATTGCATACACAGCTTCTTTGTGTAACCCGTGTCAGTGCCTCACCATCTTCTCAGTAAAAGTTTTCCTTACAACATCTACCCTGAATCTCCCCTTTTAGTTAAGAACCATTCCTCCCTTGCCCTATCTCTGTCAGATCTTATAAAAAGTCAGTCTCTTTCCTTTTCATAAGGTGCCTTTACGTGTTAGAAGGCCTCAGTGAGGTCTCCCCTGTGCTTGTCTCTTCTCCCTGAGCCTAGCTCCCTCAGCCTTTATCTTTTTAAGAGAGATGCTGCAGCCTCCGATCATCTAAATGATTCCAGCCTCCTCTGGATCCACTCCAACAGCTCTGTATCCTTCCTTTACTGGGTGAAGCAGACCTGGACACAGTACACTGCATGAGGCCTCAGAAAGGCAGAGCAGAAGGGGAAGGTCACTGCCCTCACTCTGCTGGCATCCCCTCTTTTGATGCACCAGAAGATACAGTTGGTCTTCCAGGTTGCAAATGCACACTGCTGGCTTACTACCAGGTTTTCATACACCAGGACTCCAAAATCTTTCTCAGCAGAGCAGCTCTCAATAAGTTCTTCTCCCAATCTGTTCTATTGTCTGGGATTGCCCTAATGATGACAGTGACATTGCTGTCATTGGTCCTAACCAACACGAGTTCGTGAGGGTTTTGTCTTTATTAATTAATGGTCTTAATTTTTTATGTTATGATGAGGTTGCCCATCAGGTTGATCTAAGGAATCCAGTAGATGTGAACTTCTTGGATTTCAGGAAAGCTTTCTGTACTGTCTCTATTAGTATCCTCCTAGAGAAAATGTTGAGTACACATCTAGACAAAAACATTGTGTTTATGAGTGAACAATTGGCCTGCAGGTTGGGCTTGAAGCATTACTGGGCTCAAAGCATTATGAGGTCACATTATGAGGCTGATGGCCAGTCATTAATAGTGCTCCCGAGGCTCTTTTTGAGGGCCAGTTTTCTTCAATGTTTTTCTGTTTTTTGAACACAAGTCTCAAATGTATACCAAGTAATTTTGTGGACAATGCTAAATTGAGAGTTGACTCCCTTAAGGGTAGAGAGCCCTTGCCGAGGAATTTTGACATATTTCAGGACTAGACAATCACCAAGCATATGAAATTAAGAAAGAGCTAGTGTTCAATTCTGCCAGGTCACAGCAACCTTGGATATAGACTGAGAGGCCAGGGGCTGGAAGGCAAGCCCATGGAAAGGGATTTGGGGGTTCTGGTTGACAACAAGATGAGTATGAGTCAGCAGTGTGCTCTGGCAGCATAAGGGCCAGCTGTACTCTGGGAGTGGGTCAGACCCAGCACTGTCAGCTGGTGAGGAGAAAGGGTTGTCTCACTCTACTCTGCTCTGCACTCTTCACGCTGAGCACTGTGTGCAGTTCTGGACACCACTATGCGAGAAGGACATAAAACTATTAGAGAGCTTCCTCAGGAGGGAAACAAACATGGTGAATGGTCTATGAGGGCAAGACATGCAAGGAGTGGCTGAGGTCCCTGGGTTTGTTCAGCTCAAAGCAGAAGGAGGCTGCAGCTCCTCTAAAGGGAGCAGAAGGGCAGCGCTGAGTTCTGTTCTCTGGTCACAGTGACAGGGACCAAGGGCATGGAATGGAGCTGTCAAGGAGGGTCAGGGAGCGTTAGGAAAAGGTTCTTCACCAGGTGGGCATGGAACATGGGTGGTCCTGAGTGGAGCCAGGAGTTGGAGTCAGTGTGCCTTGTGGGTCCCTCAACTTGATATATTTTATGATTCTGTGAAAATACTGTAGGTGAAAAATTGCTTATTAATAAAACAGCCTGGCTGAGGCATGCGCCTTTGGATAGAACACCTACAAAGATATTGCACTTAAGAAATACAATTTGAAAAGTATTTACTTTTTTTTTTTTTTTCAAATAAAAATTTAGAGTCTGAAATGATGTTTACATGAAGTGTTAGTGTTGTAAATTGTGTTAACTTGTTTCAAAGAAGTCTTCTGAAATCCTTGAAGGCAAATGCCTGGATGTGGTTGCCTTGTAAAATAGAAACAACAAATTGCAGGTAATGAAACATCACTTGTATTTGTACCGGGTTTTTCTGGTAGTATTCTTGACCTGCCACTTTTCACAGGTGGGCTCATGTAATGTGTGCAATTGCCGTTCCAGAAGTCAGATTTGGTAATGTCACAGAACGTACACCGATAGACACTAGCAGAATACCTTTACAAAGATTAAAATTGGTGAGTACTATATTCATATATACTTTATGTATTCTTTGCTATTAAGATATTCCAATATTTTGAAGTGCATTCAAAATCTGAATTACTGTTGCCAGTTACAGGAATTAAACTATGTTTAAGGTTAGAAGTACGTAACTGAGGCGTTACTGATATCCACCTATTAGTTTTTACAAATAATGGCAATTCATTAACACCATTTACAATCTCTGGTATTTGTTTAAAAAAGTTTGAATCTGTCCTTCCCCAGACGAACAACAGAAAACTTGACCAGTATCAACCGTGAAAGTTCAGCGTCTGGATTTCTGCTGACAACGAAAGCACTGAAACCTAGACTATGAATATCACATAGTACATATTTGTGAGATCTTTTTATTATGTATTTTTGCCTCAAGGAACAATTTGTTGAGGTAAAAAGATGTATGATCTGGTTGTCATGCAGTATCTCTACCATCTGGATATTGAGAAGCATGCATAAAACAGATCATGCATTATGTTGAATTGAAAAAAACAAAACTCTTTCCTAAGGAATTCTGAAAGCTGTTGTAAAAAAAAGAAAAAAAGTATATCCACTGTTAACATTCTAGAAGGTTGACAAAACTGGGAGACATATTCAAGAGCAATTTAGGATAATGTTCCTTGCTATGTTACAAAGAAAATTAATAAATTTGACAGAGTTTGCATCTATGATATCATCTTCTGCAAGAAGATGACTGGTGGACCACTAGAATGATGTAGGGAAATGATGTCATCAAATTTTTGCATCTGCTTTGTGCTTTTTCAGAAATATTTCTTGATTTATCTGACCATAAACTAATTTCTTGCACAGTTTACATAATATTCCTGAATGCTATTTTAGGATTTGTTTAGTTTAATATCCTCTGTGTAACAGAGGAATGGAGTGAGTGTTCTTTCATCATCCTTCCCTTTAATTTTGTTTCTCATAACTTCAAAATCTTGGATTTTTTAGTTTTTTAATAACATGAATGCAAATCCTCTTTTCTCTGTGACAGAAGGTATCTCAGGATCTTGTTTGAACAGGCAGTGTCTTCTTAAATTGACAGTCCCAGATCTTTCCTAATCTGAAAATATAACCAGTAGAAGCACTGAAAATTAATTCAAAGTTTTTATATGTTTTGAGGATCATAAACAGTCACAGACAATTGTCTGTTTGGAAGTGATTGATCCGGAGGTTGAAATCACAAAAATGTGTAGTTTACCCGGTACTGAAATTCATCCTTTTATGAGATGTCCATTCCTTGAACTGTATAAGAGTGATAGATGCATTCTGGAGAAGGCTTGAATTAACTTTAGGTTATTTAATGTAAAGGTATGGAATCAAAATGCACAAAATTTGTGAAGTGTGCAATATACAATTTCTAGGTCATTTCTGCTGAGTACAAGGCAATTATGTTAATCAGTTGTTTATAACTGGCAACTTTGTTTTTCCTGCAGTTGATAGAAAATTGGTTGCAGTCTTTTTTTTTTTTTAAATTCTTGAAGCCTCTTTCAGAATAAAATGACATTGAGATGCTACATATTGTCTTTAGCTACACGTACCCTTTCCATCTCAAGCAAGTGCCTGATTATTTAGAAATACAGTGCTTGCTTTTAAGCAAGAGTTTATGTATTTGATTGAAATTAATATTCTGATGAAGGAACTCAGTTGGATACAGAAAAATCAGTGGTGGGGTGCTTTATAATAGCCATCAATGTATTACTGCCCCAGGTAGTGAGTGGATGGCCTTACTGTGAGGGAAGGAAGCACTGTAATCTTGGATTGAGTCATTAAACCTTACTTTTCCAAGACATCATTTCAGACATTGAATTTATAATGAAATAGCTAGGCCTGTTCTAATTTAAGGGAAGTATGCAGTTTGACAATCTCTCAAAGGCCCTGTCGTGATTTAATGTCAATATATCTATAAATTGTTGTTCCTTGGTTAAAAATCTGCTCTGAAAAACACCAGTAGTCTAAGTCAGTTTCTATGTTACAGTGAATTTCATGAGTAACACTGCAGTTTTTGTTTTTTTTTTTTTAAATAATATATCTTTGGTGGAATTGCATGGCTATTTAATATTTTCTCAAAATATTTTAAAGCCCCTTGTATTAGATATTTTTTGTAAATTATTTTATTTCCTTAAACACAGGGTTCATGTTTCTCTGCTACTGTCAGTAACACTGAATAAGTCAAATGTCATCATTGTGTTAGTCTTCTTAACTGTTGATTCTGCAGAATAACATTCATGCTCTCATGCCCACTGACTTCAGGCCTTGGAGAACCCTAAGCATGGCGTTATAGTAGCTTTCAGAATCTGTAAGCAATTGATTCAGGACAGTTTTTCCTTTTAAAATTGCAAGTCTTGCCAGTAACACTCTTCAGCAGCCAATTCCTCTTCCATTTCTGTCCAGTTTTTTAGGTTACGGATATGTTTTTTCATCATTCTTCACCATTCAGCGCTATTGTTTTGTACATCTTTTGCTCATATTGAGTGCTTATAAGTAATACATGTTTTAAAAACTACATTTTGGGGACTGTCTTTAAAATCTTATTCATATTAAGGCCTGTGATAGCTAATATTTACAGATGGTCCTATTATGTTTAGTTGCTGCCTTATATGTTTTGTTGATTTTTAGTATCCACAGAAAGCAACAGAAAACAAATACAGAAGGATATAGTACAATCTAGGGTGCAGCCAAACACGATGTAGATGTTACAATGTGAGAATAGTTCTAATTGTTTTAAGTGTTGTAAATATTTATCTGTCTGCTTCTTTCTGTATCCTTTCCTCCATTCCTTCATTACTTTCCCTTTTCTCTCTTTCCTATCTCTCACTTTCTCTGAAATAAAAAGAAAAGCAATAAGCAGAGCATCTATTGTTTTCAGAAATCTGTAGAGACTGGGCTGACATTTTCTTTAATGTAGCATCTACTAAAGAAAATAAAAGGAAATAAAAGTCAGTGTTTGCTTTTTGATAAATTAAAGAACATCTGTGCAAATGGAAACATATTGGTAGGTTATTTTTACTGCCTAGTTGATATGTTTACTGATTGCTGTTAAATAATTTTAATTCACTAGACATTTTTGGGTTGAAATCAATGCGTTTTCTGTAAATCTTTCTATTATTAAATATCATATATTTCCTTCAGAGTAAATTCCGTATTTGTGTTTTGCATACAGTAGTTTGCTACTGCATACAGTAGTAGCTACAAAGTTGTTTTATACAATAATTTAATGTTTGCAAATTTTTGATTTTATAGAATGCCAAAATGTTTTTATATTTGCCCGTTTTTTTAGTGAGTTACATATCATGTTCTGTCATTGTTAAAAATTCATGACACACTGAAGTGTTTATGAAATGCTGAACCCCTTGAAAATGATTCTTTTCTCAATGAAAATAGTCTGAATCAATACTGATAAAAGATTTTGTTGTTGTGTTTTTTAATAAGAAACAAAAAATGGTGTGCTGAGATAAAACAGGTTGTATCACGCCTTGTCGTTTTGAGCTGTATTTCCATGATGTTGGTGTTATCTAAGTAAGTTTAAAGTGGAAGCAAAGCCTTCCACTCACCTTCAGTGTAGAGAGAAACCCACGAGGCTGCTGTCTTCTCTTTATTTTCCTCTAGCAGTAACTTTTCTCTGTTTTTGAAACTTTGTGAATGGGAAAACGTGATTGTCCTGATGTCTTTTGACAGTCAGCCTGGGTATTCAGTCTGGATGGTCATATCTGACAGGCACTTTGAGTTTACATTAACTGTGTAAAATTAAAATCTGTGATTATTTAACTAGAAAGCAAGTATTTTGGATTTAAAATTCAGAGTCTTACACTCAAGTTCTAAGGTGAAATGGCTGGAAGACATACCTCACCACAACATAAATTTTAAAACATCGTACGGAAACTGCTCTGCAAACACTTTGAATCAAAGAATCATGTAGGTTGGAAAAGACCTTCAAGAACATCAGGTTCTGCTGTCAGTGTGTCCTACCAGGTCCCTAGCACTAACCCATCTCCCTTAGTGACATGTCTGCATGTGTCTTAAATATCTGCAGGTATGGCAGCTCCACTGCTTCCCAGGGCAGTCTGTTGTGATGCTTGACTGCTCTCTCTGTGAAGAGACTCCCATCTAAATCCTTTTTGGCCTGATTTGAGACCATTTCCTCATGTCCTGTCACTTCTCAACTGCGAAAACAGACACCTTCCTTGCTGCTACATTCTTTCAGGTAGTTGCAGAGACCTTCAGAAATTCCCTCTGCTGCTTCTCATAACTTTTGTTTTCTAGTACTTTTTCCGGACTTTTTAAGTCTTCTCTGCACAAGCTAGAGCAACTCAGTAGCCTTCTTGTAGCGAAGGACCGCAAACTGAACACAGTGTTCAAGCTGTAGTCTCACCTGTGCCAATTACAGAGGGACGATAATCTCTCCAGTCTTGCTGATCATGCTATTCCTTATGCAGGCCACGATGCTTTGGCCTTCTTAGTCATCTGGACACACTGCTGGCTCCTGTTCAAGAGGTTGCCAATCAACATCTCCAGGTCCTTTTCTGCTGGGCAGATTTCCAGCCACTCTTACCCCAGCCTGTAACATTTATGGTGTTATTGTGACTCAGGTGCAGGACCCAGCACTTGGCCTTATGTGTCTGGACTCAGCCCATTGATTCAGCCTACTCAGATTCTTGTGCAGTGCTTTCCTGTTCTCAAACAGATCAACAGTTCTATCTAGCTTGGTATTATTTGTGAGCTTTCTGAGGGTGTACTCAATCCACACTGTCCAGATCACTGATAAAAATGGTAACCAAAACTGGCCCTGGTACCGAGCTCCTGGAAACATCACTGGTGTCAGCTGCTAGCTGGTTTGAGCTTCCTTCACAATGGCTCTTAGAGCCAGTCCACCCAGCTAGTTCTTCACCCAGCAAACTATACACATCCAAGCCATGAGTAGCCAATTTCTCCAGAAGAATGCTATGGGAAACAGTGTCAAAAACTTTATTAAAATCCACGTATATAACGTCTGCAGCCTTTTTCTCACCTACTACCCTGGTCATCTTGTCATGCAAGGAGATCAGGTTAGTCATAAATGCATTCTGGCTGCTGCTGATCACTGTCACATATGTGACAATCTTACTTGAATGGTTTCTATTCCAGTTGTGTCCCTATTGTAACAGCAGATTTAAGAGGAAGAAATACACGAAGAGCAATTTAAGTACTGTTTTATCACAGTGAGAGCATAGAACAAGGTAGCACGAAAGGCAGAGTTGGTGATAAGAAGTAGTTTGGAGAAGGGGCTGCATTAAATTTGACTAAAATTTGTATATGGCAAGTTTCAGCTGGTGACAGTTTGTTATAGGTGTGAGATGAAAAGGAATATTTTTGAATGAGTGAATTTGTAGTGCTAGTTTCCATTTCAATAATTTATCCAAAGCACATAAATTTGGGTTTCCAGCCAATTTTGTTATGTTTGTTGGTTTTTTCTTTTAAATTTTAATTTTCTTTGCATTGTTCCATTTGTTCTTACATCTCCACGAGAAGCATAAACACCTGCCTTTGAAAACGTGTTTTCTTTGGCTACTTATATATGTAAGGCTTTGAGTCATAGAAAACAGACTGTGGATTCCTGGACTTGTTAAAGTTAACATTAAAACTCCATTTTACTTTGGGAATGAAAAAGCTTTCCCCCCAAGTATTTACATAGTCTCTGCTTTCAAAGAGTGTTAATTACTTAGCTCTACTTAGAAACAGAAACGATGTCTGCAGGAAAAAATCTCTGGAGATGAAAAATCAAACTGACCTCTCTAAAATAAATGCAGCTCTTAAGGAGAAAGAATAAGTGCTCTCTTGTGTGTCATTCTATTTTATTAAAACACAGCATATTCTATAAGTAGAATTAAATACAAATGCTTACTACTATGTGGCCAAGGAATGTAAACCAACAGGAATACTGAGCCTGGTTTCATTTACCTTTGTCAGACATATGACTTACCATCAACAGTAGACATTGTAAATGAGAATGATTAAATTTTCATCTGCTATAAAAGAAACATTTAAATAAGATCATTAGCATCTGCTCCTCAACCTATGTATTTATCAATTCTAAAATTACACATTGAATAGAATAAACTGTTTAGCGGGATACATTGTCTGCTTTTGATATTGTCAGTATTTTATGATGCTTAGGTATTGAATTGACTTTGTTTTTACAGGCAGTCACTGCAATGCTGTACTGAAGCATGCACCTGATATGCTTTTGTTTCTTTATCTTTAGAGCTTCCTGTTATTTTTACATTTGAAATCCTATTTCTCCAACAAAATAGAGGTAGAAAATGAGTTGTGGAATAGCTCAAGTTGCCCTGAAGCTTTTGATGACCTCAAATTTGTATTTGACAAGTGAACCGAGTATAAGCACAAGTGTACTCTGAGTGAGGAACATTATTTTGAAAAGAAATTTACACTGTGATGATGACTTATCTACAAGCCTTTCAGTATCTGGCTGAAGCCATAAAGTTCTTTTTAGAAGCCTATACACTTTAAAATTTGCACCTGAAGGCAAATAATAGTGAGCTTGAAAGCCAAAGATTATAGTTTTGAAAGGTACATCAATTCTGAAAATGCAGAGGTTTCTCTGTGGTTTGCCACTGAAGAATGGATTCAAATGGAAAATGTGAATGACCTTTTAAAAGAATGAACAAATAGTCTTCTGCCTGTCATCCTACTTCAAGGATTAAAGGCATTTAAGAGACTCCTCATCTTCTAATTTCTCATGTTCTAATTTGTAATAAAATTCATTTGTTAAACTGTAGTATGATTGTAGATCTGTTGTAGTTATTTTATGAAAGAGTAAATAAAAAATATGTGTAATGAGAATATTGGTACTGCCATGCATTTCTGGTAATGTACATAAAACTATTCCTTTGCACTCTGTCACAGGAAACAGCAAGAAAATAGAAATTTTGTGATAGATTTCAAAATATTTGTATAGTAAAAAAACCCCAAACCTATCAGTGAAATAACATTAGCACAATTTTTCAATTAAGAATATTAAAGTAGAAAATGATGCATTAGTTGATTATGCAACCAAACTGTGTAATTGGTTAAAAATATACTGACATTTTTACATACAATCACATACAAAATACTATTTAGTCCATTTGTTTCAATTGCTTTGTTCTTTAGATTTTGAATCTAACGAATCTACACTGCTGGTTGCATAATGCTTGCTGTCAAAATGATCTGCTACAATGAGCAGGTCCTACTGCAAACTATCACTATTTGTATTACCCAACTATAAAGTCTGTAGAAAAACATGGAAAATGTTAGATGTCTCTTACTACAAATAATATTTGAACATGTCTTTAAGCAGGACAGGAGAGGGTTTAAAATGTTAACTAGCCCGCTGAATTTCTTTTTACTAGTGAACAGAGAACTTTATGTATAATAGATTTTTCTTGTAAAAAGTCTTGGAATTTTAAGCTCTGATGATTGATAGTCTGTAATAAGCTGTGTAAGTCTGATAGAGTCAGGCTTATGTTTTAAGTTCACCTCTGTTGATGCAGCCTGTATTTGTGTATAGTGGGCCTCATGTGTTGTGTCCAAACACAAAACAACAGTTGTGTAATCTGTTTGAGAAAGGTAAATCATGAGTTAAATATGATTATGTCCAGAGGTGGATGTGATTGAAGAGCTAAATTAAATACTGAGTTTTGAATTGAATATTAATGTCTGTGGTGAAGAATCATTTCATCTCATAGATAATATTCTACATTGTCAGGCATGGAATAACTCTCTGACCTCTAGTAATTTGATGAGATTTTCATAACATTTGTATTAAAAAGAATATATAGAAATGCTGAACTTACTTCCATTTTGGCTTAAATTTATTTAAACCTTATAATAAAGCTTTCAGAAGTGCTTACATGCTTTAAAGGTCAGAGACCACTTTCGAATATGATTTGAGTATTTAAGGACAATAGTACTTTTTGTCCAGAAGAGCAAAAGGACTTGTGATTGTATTTCATATCAAAGATTAATTTTTTACTGGAATGCATTTGCAGGATCTTCTAATTGAACCAATAAGGTTGCAGGTCAGATCTGAATAAGGAGGAGATGAACTTACTGAATTGAGGTCTCCTTCTGTGGTTATTCATGCAGGCTTTGCACACAGTGTACTTTCATAAGCCATATTTATTCTATAATTTACCTTCCATTTTTGTCATGGCTGATGATACCTATTGTCTGTGTCAGATTTGGTATTATTTTTATGAGTTAAAACTTTTTGATTGTATTTTTTAACGTGATTTTTTTCTGGCAATTATATATGAAAATTTTGCGTAACAAGGCATCGTTGCTCTTATATATTGTAGGGAAAAGAAAAAGTGTGAGCCAGAAAAGGAAAAGAGATGCATGTGCCTGCTGATATAGATATAGCCGCTAGCAAAGTTTGAATGTATTTAGACTATGCAGAATATAAATAACATTTTACAAAACAGAGAAAAACTAACACCGTGACACTGAATATTATTTTTAGGCATCATGAAAACCTGTGACCTGAACAGTCACTGCAGTAACAAAGCATAGAGGCACTTTTGTCTTTGAATTTTTGTGTTTACATGTCTTGTTTTTGTGGTGATTGAATATGGACCAAAACAAGATATTTTTAAAGTGTAAATTTCATAGATAATTTTTCTTGCAGAACCATGTATAATTTCAGCACCCAGGGTCACCTATTTTAATCTGGGATATCATTATTTCCAATTTGGCTTTGAAATGCTAAAAGATATTTTTTTTAATTTTCTAGATACTTTCCTTTTTATTCAGTGAGTTGTAGGCTGTTTTAAATAAATTTTACTGTAATACTTACTATAAACCAACACTTCTTATCAGTATCAGTGATCATTTATGTATTCCTCCATCATACTTGGCATCCTTTATACCCCACTGGTTTATGTACTTCATTTGTTTTAAAGATAGAATGATGAGTAAATGCTGAGTTAATTGTTTGGATATCATTGAAAATACATCAGTTGTTTTGAAAGTAATGCCTCCTGATAATTTCCACGGAGTCTACAAAGGATACAAAGAGCAAAACAACACTGTTTGATAGAGCAGATTCTCAGCTATGAAACCGTGCAGGAAGTGGGAAGACTGAACCTCTACTGCCATGCCACCGACATCCACTTCTGACACTGTGGGCCAAGGTAATAGAATAGAAGGAATTACTTTTGGAACAGCCCACATAGTTAGAAACTAAACATAAAGTCAGTGTTTACTTTTCAGAGGATAAGTTTGCATTTTCAGTAAAGGAGGCCTTTTTTTCCCCCCCGCCGTTTTCACTTTCAAATCTTTGTGCCAGAAGGTATTGCTCTAATTTCTGGAACATTAATGTCAAAAAGTGCGGCTCAGGTTATGAGCAGATATTAGTTTCACTTTTGGAAGCTGATTGCTAGTTGAAATATTAATCAAAAGGACCTGTTCAAGAAAGCAGAAGGTTGAGCTGAGCAGCAAATTCTAGGAATTTGAAGGAACTCAGGATAATCTTCATTTCAAAGAGCAAGGAAGCTCTGCTGGACTGCTGCCTGAGATTACCTTTTTCCATGAATGAAAGTACCTTTCTTTGAGGAATGAGAGATCTCTGTTTTTGACATTTTTTTAAGAAGAAAATCAGCATGCAGTTCTAGTAACCAGTGTTTTGTCCTCCCCTGGTTTACAGTGTGGCTCTTCTAACAGTTGTTTATCTTTCTGTTTTGCGTGCTGTTCTTAATAGAAGAAGGTATGTTCTTTTAGGTAGCCACAGACTAAACTGTATCCACGTGTCTTAAGTAACTGCCAAACATTAGGGAAAAACATTTCCTCCCTAGAGGAATGGCATATTTTCCACCATACACCCAGTAGTGTGAGATCATTTGCTAGGCACATTTAGTTCATTTAACTGTGTGGTCTTCAGGAATGTCTGTATGTTGTTTTCATTACCAGAAAGCGTTACATCTGTCTTGTCAGCTTTGAACTTAAGCAGCTTACTTATTCCTTGCACCTTATCACAGCAGGGCACTTGGCAAGCTGAGAGACTACACTGTCCAAGTCTGACAAATACGAGTCATAAAGCTATGTGTCAACATCGTAATGATGGCACTGCAGCCTGCTTCATCTTCCAATTTCTCCTGTGGCCTAAATGTTAGAGAGAAACCCTCTGTAGACAGAATTACTCTTGGTGGACAGTTTGTGCTACTGTCTTTCTTTTTTATTGCAGAGGGGATGGAATGTCCAAAAGTGACACAGCAGAATCATACGTAAATTCATGCAAAGTTTATAAAATGAGTAATTAATTTGATAACTTCAAGTTGCATGAAATTTAACTTATTTGTAAATTTGGGCAGATAAAAGTAGGGTGTGAACAAAATTAGCAGCTGCAGAAAATATCCTGAATTGGATTTGAAAAATTATGTATCCAGTTGATTTTTGAACATCAGATCAATGATAGTAGATACGTTCTTCTGCAACTGTAATTCAGCAGGGATGCAAATAAACAAGATACTACAAATAGTACACTTTAAAGACCTTTTTATTTTGGGGAAAGGTTAACACACATGATTCTGTGGTGTTTTGCAAGGTGTCTCATTAATGTACTTGCTGTAATGAAATTGTAGCTGTCTACTTTTTAATATTAAGCCAACATGTTGGCCACAGAGTATGGCCAGGGGGAATGGAACAAGTAGAAGGCTTATTCATGCATCCTGGTTCTGCATGATACTCAGCTAACCATCTGCTCTGTAGCTCACTGGTTTTCCTCTGTAATATTAAATATCAGTTTCCTAATAACAGAGGAACTAGACTCTTTTAGTTAGACAACACTTCTGTGATCCTGGAGAACTTCCAGATCTCTTTACAGAGGAATAAGGCTTGACTTATATGGCAAATGTCCTTTTGCTGGGAAGACTTTTCTCTTGGACCATCATAAAAAGAAGTATTTTTATCCTTGTAAGAGGTCTTTTATAACTGAAAGCTGTTTGCTGGCCAACTCACTTTGCTGCTATAGCACAACATGCAGTTTAGACTTATCCTAGTGAAAGCCTATAGTACTCAGTTTCGTTTTTAAACTGTAGAGTACTGTTGGCACAGTGAAAAGTGCCTTAGTGGTAGCTATCATGCAGGTCTCTTTTACTTTTAGAAGTTGTCTGCAATAATCCTATCTGCTTTTTTAATTAGCTATGGTAGAATTTATGTTACAGTAACTAGCAATTGGTTAACTTTTCAGTATTAATTGAAAATTTACCTCTCTGCTAGATAAGCCATTTTAAGAAACTAATGCTTGTAAGAGCTAAAATACCTTTAAATATCTTCTTTCCTAGTTGTACCTTATGTGTTCATTTTCTCACATCTTATTTGTGGATTTCCTCAGTTGTGTTGCTTTTACATGTATTCACATGTACATGCATACACATGCTTGTCTAGATGCTGTTAACATCAGCTTTTAGAATTGTGGAAGATTTAGAAAATCAAATTCTTTTGACACATGCTCTATTCAAACTCATGTAGGTGGAAGAAACCGCTTAATATATATTTATATTATGCTTTTTATTTCTTTTCGGTACTTATTTGAATATCTGAAGCTAGAAACAGGAAGGTTTGACTCATCCTGTTATTTTTATGCAAAGATTTGATGTCTGAGTGATCCTGGGAAATATTTTTATGTCAAGGACTTCTTGTTTCTGCTGTAAAAATACAAAATTTTGCTCTAGCTTGTTTATGTTGATTAGTGTCTAATTTCACTTCTTTCTGCCATTTAATTTTAAGATTTTTTTTTCTCTGACATGAATTGTGATTTGAGGTGTCCTTCGGATTTTCCATTATGCTTTAATTTCGCCATAATCTATTCTCACAAAGTCAATTTTACAAATATACTTCACAATTTACATTTGCAATTTCTAGTTCTTTGCTTCTTTTCAGAGATTCTCCACATGTGAAAGATAGAATTTCTTTGGTTATTTGCCCTCTATTTCTTGTTGATGAGAAAAATGCACAAAGAGCTGTTTGAGAGCATAGAGTGTACATGACTGTTTTGCTCATAAACAGAATACTTATTGACCAAACATTTGTACAATACAGAGCTGCATGGCTTTCTAGACTGTGCCTAGTAAATTATAAACATTCATTGAAGTCACATATATGGCATATGTGTGTGACTCAGCCCAGTTTCATACAGGTTTTTAAAATGAACAGAATAAAACATACAATTGTTTTATTCTACAAAAATTGTTTGATTGCTACAAAAATTGTACAAATCATGAAGGGAGGTAAGCAAATGAGAAATAAGGAATGTATGCTAGGAATCTACCTTTCACCAATTTTAAAAGAACAAAATTAATATCAAGATTCTTGTTAAAGGTTGAGTGTGATAAAATGATTTGTGAGCAGTCATTGTTAGCATGAATGAGATTTGGTGAACTCTTATTTGTCTTACCCATGTTAAAGGAGAGTAGGTATTGCAGACTGATTTCTTTTTTTTTCTTCTTCTTTTTTTTTTTTTTAATCAGAAAGATCAGAAAGCACAGGTTGAGCAGTCTCTCAATACATAATCTTAAAATGCAATTGCATTTGTAATGCAAAACAGTTGTTGGCTAAATATTTTTGACTTTGTTATTGTCTGAAAGAGAGAAAACTTTGAAAGATAAATAAATGTTATTTCTAAGCAAAGGGGGAAAACTTGCATAACTTACAGCTTTGAAAAGAAATTATTAATTTCCAAGCCATTTGTGTAGGTGGCAAACTATGTGATTTTAATTTCTAGATTCTTGCAGTGGAGCAAAATCTGAGAAGAAAATGGCTGTGCCAAAAACTTGAATTTTTAAGTCAACATATCAACATTTAAAAGCTTAAGATATTGTATAATTTTGATAATTGGGCTGAATTTGCTTGCATATTCGTAGATAGTATCTACGTATGTGCAATTAATTGGGTTTTCCGCTGTCACTGTGAGAAGTCGTAAAAAGGTGACAGTGAAATTTGGAAGGTTGTTTCCTTCTCAGCTCTTTGTTTGTCCAGCTGATTGAAATTCACACTTGAAGCATACTGTGCACTGATCACACCTGAATTCCCCAATACCCACTTTTCCTCTTCCTCTTGGTATCACATATCCTTACCTAGGATATGTGATTACCTGTTTAACACAGTTGAACTTTGTAAGACACAGTTACTGTTTCCTGAAGAGTTTCTTGCTTAAAATTGCTGATACGTTTTTGGCTGTCAATTGAAAATCTATGAAGGAAACTACTCACATTCTTTGCTTTGTATTTTGTGACTGTGCTGTTGTTGAGTTCTGTACAATACTACCAGCATGGCATAAATGGTAGGCATTGCTCTAAAATTTTAATGAGCTGGAATTAAAATTAGTGTAAATATGTTACCTTTTATGTGATAGGTTTTTCAAAGATTCTTTCAAATCAGTGAAGTTATTTGGTAATATACTGGAGTAATCTCTTGTATGGCTATTTTATTTTGGTGTAGATCTTTTGTCAGGCCTCATCAGGGCATCAGAAAGTCTTTGAAGTGTTTATGAAACAATGTGAATATTATCCAGAGTGTTCATGTAGTCTTATCTTCATACCAAGAGGTGCATTTTCTGAAAATATGGCAGGTTTTTTTGCAGAGAATTTTTTTCTACTTTTTTCTTTTTTCTCTTTCATTCTCCATTTTTTCCCTTTTTTCCTTTTTTTTTTTTTTTTTATTTCTTCATTCTTTTTTTTTTCCTAATATCTTTTTTTTTCCTTGTTTCTTTTTTTCCTTCTACTTTTTTTTTTTTTTTTCTTCTTACATGTAAGCATTGTAACTTGTTTATGTCAAATCACTGGAAGTAGGGCAGAAATGCTGGTAGTAGTACCTGCTGTGCCCTGGGAATGTAAAGTGGTAAAAACAGTGTAGGTGATCCTTAGTGAGAAAACAGCTTGTTTTAAGCTGTTCATGTCTTCTGTGCTATCAAATTTATTGTGGAATTTTGCTCCATGCATCTGAACTGAACTGACATTTTCCTCTGCTGATCCCCAGTTGTAAAGTATTAAAATTTTATAGTTACTCTGTAGACAGCAAGTCTAAAGAAAGAATACTGATAATTGTTTTAGACATCTTTGAGAACTTACCAACAGCTTACTTAGTGGGTTTTGATTAATGTTTTTAGTGAGAATAGTGAGCCTACTAAACTTCTTCAATTTTCTTTAGAGCTATATGGATGCTTCATGTTCTGAAAAATTGCAATAAGTCATGCAAATATGTATATAAAAGTTACACAGAGCCTTAAAGCAAAACAGAATGTTTATTTTTAATTGAAAGTCGATTTTGTTTACTTTTCAAGCTTTTAAGATGTTGGAAAGTTAGAAAGTTTTTGGTTTTCTTTGTGTATGTGTGGGGTATTTTTTAAATTATTTTTGTTTGTTTGTTTGTATTTATTTGAGCAAAAGCTTGTATGTTTCACTTAGAAAAGATCAAGATAGTGCACCAAAGAAGAGAAATCTCAGAAATTCTCTTCTGAGTTGGAGTTATGCAGATATGGAGGTATGGAGATATGGAGTTATTTGTTGGTGGTTTCTGTTTCACAGAATGTTTTTTGACGTCATTTAGATTTCTTAAGTATAACTTCTATTACAGATTTTTAATTTCCCTATTTGGGATTTAATTGGAAAATGAGATTAGTGCTTTGAATAATCCCAGCATCCTGACAAAGTTTAAAAAGATGATATTATTAAATGGGGCAAATATAATTTATACGTTCACGTTTCACTGTATTGAAGAAAGTCATGTGTGTGAACAAAACATTCTAATACAGTGCAATTTTAAGAAAGAGAAGATTGGAGAAGGCTTAAAAATGCATAAATTAAAGTGTATTAAGACTAACTTCACCAGTGAAGAAGCGTGTTCTGCATCAGTAATTTTAAAATGACAGTAAGTAGTATATGATTGTTCAAATTCCACTTCTACAGTAGGTGCTGATGCTGTGTTTTAGATTTGAACAGTAGTATTTATTTTGGAAACATTCAAAATCACATCATTTTCTATATCACAGTCACTAGGTAGGTGTTTTCTGTAAACTAATTAGTAATGAGCATATAAGTCTTCATAGCAAGTTTACAGCTTAGGAAGGGTTTAGAATGCAGCACCTACAGCATTTGGAGGGTTACGTGAATTCTGTGTTTCTTACTTTGAAATTAAATTGCTTTATGTCTAAACACACAGATCCACATTTTTAAAGTATCTCCTAAATGACAAATGCTGAGTGAAAAGGAATAGGCTATATAAGCAAAGTGGTAGTGTGTAGTTTTTGATAAAAAGTCTTATTAAAGTGCTTAATAACAATTTAATATTGCTTGTTTATTAAATGAGGTTCCAAAGCTACTGACTAAAGCTGATATAGTGCATAAAACTTTCACATCAAATATTTTATGATGAAAGTAACCTCAGTGCAGTGACTGAAGAAGGATTCTAGATTCTTTGCTTGATGTAGAATTTAGCCTAAGTTGTTCCTTGAAAAACAAAAGAAGCATGGCTGTTGTACCTACAGAAGTGATTGCAACTATCTGTTAGTATAATTATTTGCAGGGTTAGGAATATGTCTGTCACAAAAATGCCCGAAAGGAAGTATTCATATAATCTCTGTTAGGTTTTTAATGCCAATATTCTGTTATAGCTATACCTCTGTGTTTAGTTTTCAGGAAACAAAAGCTTCTAACTTAGAACTTTGGCATGTTACTAGTGACATGAAGTCCATAAGAATCTCAAAGCCTATTGCTGATTCTCTGAGCATTGCTTTTATAGGCTCTTCAATCTCTCAGAGCCTCATGATTTAGCATCTGCAGAAGCCTTCAATTTGTGATGAGTAAACACCAGATTCAGATCTGCAGTGGACTATAGACTGGATTGAATATAGCAGACAGTACCTAGAAAAAATTACTACCAGGAAAGGATTCTTTCCGTGCTTCTATTTTTTTCTTTATGTTTCTGTTCTTCTGTACTTCTGTTTTTATTTTAGTGGTATGTGATGTAGTATTTTAAAGGTATTACCATTAAGAGAATGTGGGAAGCAATTTTTTTTTTTACTTGCAATAATAAATAATAAATAAATAAGATTTCAAAAAATTTCTTGTCTGAAATTGGCACAAGTTGAAACCCTTAAGGATTAGCTCATAATTTGAAACTCATTTGCTTTCAACAAGAATAAAATTTTAATCTTAGTCATTTTTGAAAAGTTTATTTGTTTTTTTGGCTTCACATATGTTTATTTTAGCTTAAAATCTTTTGCTTTATAATTTTTATAAAGATAAGGAAGTGTTTCAGCATAAGAAGTACAGTACAAAGGAAAAGTTTACAAAATAGTAAAAGACAAATTTTTTCTGTATGCTAACTGCAGAACTAAAGAACAATGCAAAAACTGTGGCAGTATAAAGAGAGGGAGCAAATTTAGACTTTAATGGAGAAAGAGGTATTTACATTTAATGAGCAATCTTCCAAGGGGATGAATTATGCACACAAGGCCATTAGTGTTACAACAGAGCTCATATGGTTTGTGAAAGTGATCCTATTAAACTTTGTACTTCTTGGACTGAAAAACGGGGCTAAAAACCTGGGAAATTGCTTTCCATGCTGTTCAGAGATTAAAACTGACCCTTCCTGTAGTTTTTAGTTTGATTGATGATGATGAAGGAACTGGAGCATCTCTCCTGTGTGGAGAAGTTGGAAACCTGTGACTGTTCAGGTTGTACAAGTGAAGTTCAGGGGGGGTTTGTCGATATGTATTATATCCAAAAGAAGAGTTCAAAGAAGGCAGAGCTGAGAGAACTGGAGGAAGGGTCATGTCACTCCCATATACAAGAAGGGGAGCAGGGAGGACCCGGGGAACTACAGGCCGGTGAGTCTCACCTCCGTGCCTGGGAAGATCATGGAACAGATCCTCCTGGACAACATGCTCGGTCACATAAAGAATGAGCATGTGATCCGAGACAGCCAGCACGGCTTCACCAAAGGAAGGTCATGCCTAACTAATCTTGTGGCCTTCTATGATGGAGTGACGGCATTGGTGGACGAAGGGAAGGCGACCGATGTCATTTACCTGGACCTGAGCAAGGCCTTTGACATGGTCCCCCACCACATCCTCATCTCCAAATTGGAGGGAAGTGGATTTGATGGGTGGACGACCCGATGGATAAGCAATTGGTTGAAAGGCCGCAGACAGAGGGTGGTGGTCAATGGCTCTATGTCCAGGTGGAGGCCGGTAACAAGTGGTGTCCCCCAAGGGTCTGTCTTGGGACCGGTGCTCTTTAACATCTTTATTAATGACATCAATGAGGGAATTGAGTGCACCCTCAGCAAGTTTGCTGACGACACCAAGCTGAGTGGTGCGGTTGATACGGTGGAAGGAAGGGATGCCATTCAGAGGGACCTCGACAGGCTGGAGGGCTGGGCTCGGGTGAACCTGATGAGGTTCAACACGGCAAAGTGCAAGGTTTTGCATTTGGGCCGGAAGAACCCCAGGCACCTGTACAGGCTGGGAGGAGTGGACCTTGAGAGCAGCTCGGCAGAGAAGGACCTGGGGGTCCTGATGGACGAGAGACTGAATATGAGCCAGCAGTGCGCTCTGGCAGCTCGAAAGGCAAATGGGATCCTGGGCTCCATCAGGAGAGGGGTGGCCAGCAGGGACAGGGAGGTGATTGTCCCTCTCTACTCGGCTCTTGTGAGGCCCCATTTGGAGTACTGTGTCCAGGTGTGGAGCCCTCAGTACAAGACAGACATTGAGATTTTGGAAAGGGTCCAGAGGAGGGCAACTAAGATGATCAGGGGGCTGGAGCACCTCCCCTATGAGGACAGGCTGAGGGAGTTGGGCTTGTTCAGCCTGGAGAAGAGAAGGCTGCGGGGTGACCTCATTGCAGCCTATCAATACCTGAAGGGAACCTACACCCAGGAGGGGAGTAAACTCTTCAAAAGGGCTGATAACAGCAGGACTAGGGGAAATGGTTTTAAGTTGAAGGAGGGAAGATTTAGGTTGGATGTTAGGGGGAAGTTCTTTACTAGGAGAGTGGTTAGGCCCTGGAACGGGCTGCCCAGGGAGGTTGTGGATGCCCCGTCCTTGGACGTGTTTAAGGCCAGGTTGGACGGGGTCCTGGGCAACCTGATCTGAATGTGTATGTTTGGTGGCCCTGCTAGGCAGGGGGGTTGGAACTACATGATCCTTGGGGTCCCTTCCAACCCGGGTGATTCTGTGATTCTGTGATTCTGTGATTCTTTTCAGTAGTGCACAGTTCTCTGGACAGTAAGAAAAGAGCAAGTTCTGTCTAAATACCAGGGGGTACTTTACTGTGTGGGTAATGGAGCACTGGAATAGATTTCTTACAGCAGTAGAGGAATGGCCCTCCTTGGAGATTTTCAGAAACTGTCTGGACATGGTCCTTTCAGATGTGCTCCAGGTGTCCCAGTTTGTGTGAGGCGTTCAACCAGATGACGTCCAGAGTCCCTTCCAAACATTCTACTATGGTAAAAGTCTGTTGAAAAAATGTTGTTTAGGTTTTTCTGGATGATTTCAGCTAGCTCTGAATTACTGAACAAATAATAGCTCCTGGAATCTATCCGTCTACATTCTGTACGTTTTGAATCCAGTGCAGTTTTATCTGCAATGAGTATTTCTTACATTTCTTCCTTCATTTAAATGGGAAACTACATTGTGGTGTAGAAGGCTGATAATTACCATTCAACTTCTTGGTCATTTTTTTTAATAAAAGAAATGTTGAAGTTGTAGATATAGTTCAATTTTAATGAAATAATGAGCTTCCCAGCTACAGCAGACTGAGCTTTGTCTGGTTTCTGCAGTGATGAATTGACCATGTCAAAACTTTGCAATCTAGCCTAGTGAAATATTTTGCTATGAAAGTTTAATTTTCACTCTTTATTTATGAAAGCAGTAGTACTGTCACAACATGTTATCATACAAGTGCCATTTTGTGTGATTTATTTTAATGAATGTCACTCACTGATGTGTTTAGTGGGTTTTGACCCATATTTAATGCCAGAACCTCTAAGTGTTCTGAAATGTAATGAGTCGGCCATTATTATTGTTTCTCAAATCAACACATAACACACTTGCAGTTGTATTTCATCTCAAAAGCTGCAGTGCTAGTTTTTAGATATGATTGGGCAAGAGTTTCCCCCTGCTTTTTGTTAAATCTTTTCTTGAAAGACCTCATATGTAATAAAAACAAATGCAAATAATTTAAAATTCTCCTTGTTTGAATAGCTTTCTGTAGAATGCATGAAACTGCTAGTTCTGGAAGAAACTGCAGTCAACTCATACTTAATTGGGACTGAGGGATACAGCACAGCCTGCTTGCAATTAAGGTAGCTGTAGAAGATGTGCAATCTGTACTTTCAGTTAAGCAAGATTTCATTTAATAACAGAGTGTGTTTAGGGGCTTTCTAAGAAAGCAGTTAAAGCAGTTTGGTTTTATTCATATTATGAATGGGATCTTTTAGACCAATGATTAAAAAAGAAAAATAACTGGAAATATTACAAGTGACATATATAAACAATCTTTTGTTCATTTCAGCATGTGTTTTTTGATCTAGCACTCAGAATAAAACAATTTAAAGATGTCATTGAAAAAACTACTTCTGTAGTTCAGCTAACACTGTAGCACAATGTTAGAAAACAATTGTAAGTACTGTGTAGTATTCAAAATTGCATAAACGTGTTGCTTTGTTAGAGTAAAGGTGACTTCACTAAGTCAGAGAAGCTCTTACAGATTTTAGAATGTTGTTTATGCCCTCAGACAGCCCAGGCTGTACATGGTGCAGGGACTGTGGCAGGATCTATGTGGGCCAGCTGGGTCCCATGGCCCTGCAGGATACTGCTGGGCCCAGCAGCCAACGTGAGGTGCTGTGTGGAAAATGTACTTAAGACAGAGTAAAGAATGCTGCAAAGCAACTGAGAGTAAGAGGACAGAGAAAAAGCGTGAGAAGCAATGCCGCAGACACCAAGGTCAGAGAAGGAGAGGGAGGAGGTGCTCCTGGCATTGAAGTAGAGGTGCTTCATCATTCTTTGTGCATGGTGAAGCAAGTTGTCCCTTTACACCGTAGGGATCAGAACTGCATCAGAGCAGTCTCTGTGTGCAGCTGTGGAGGAGCTCACAGTTCAGCAGTGGATGTTGGCTGGAGGACACAGCCTATGGAAAACTCCCACAGGAGTAGCCTTGGGCTAGAGCTGCATCCCACGGGGATCTGCCCACAGTTGGGCAGGAGGGTTTGAGAGCCGGGTATTGAGGACCCATGCAGGAGCAGTCTGCTGAAGGACTGCACCTTGTGGAGAAGAAACCTGTGCTAGAATAGTCTGTAAAGGGCTGTAATCTGGGGGTGAATCAGGAGAGAAGTATGAGAGGTAAGGAAGGAGCAGCAGAGAGGACTGACTTCAGCAACCCATTGCTCCTGTGCTGCCTACAGGTGGGAGGAGGTGGAAGAGTTCAGAATGAGAAGTGAGTTTGAGTATGGGAGTGAGAGGGTCACTAGGGAGGATGGTTGTCCTTATATCTTATCATCCTTCTCTATTTAAAAGTGGAAGAAAAAAAAAACCTGTTTTTCTCGAAACAGTAACTGGCAAATGATCTCCTTGTGCTTGGTAAATAGTCTTGACCTATGTGCTTTTCTATCATATTTTCTCCCTTTGTCCTGTTAAGAAGGAGTAAGAGAGTGGCTGGGTGGGAATCTTGACAGATAGCCAAGGTCAGCCCTCCACAGTACAATATCACTCCAGCAGTAAAAATGAATTATTTAAGGCAGCAACAAAGTACCATCTGCATTTAATGAAAAGGGTGTTTACAAAACATAAATTCAGCAGTAATTTGATTGTTTTGGTCAATGTTTTGAAATCAGAGGCACAGGTTCCTGGCTTCCTTATTTGCTTCTCTGACTGTGGAGAGATACTTGATTTTCTTTTTTTCTTAAATTTCTTCCACTCCCTTGAAAGCTAGTATGTAATTTTTATATTTTCAGACTGCAGACAAAGCTGAAGTGTCATTACAATTCATTATTTATCCACATATGTATACATTGTTATTCCAGTAGTAAATGGAGATTGTTGTTTGCATGTATTTCAGTTTTACACAGTAAAGTTTTCCCAGATTCTGGAAAAGTCAAACTTACAGTAATTTGTGAAGTATCTAGCCTATCTTTGTGATGTCTCTGCAACTCAAAAATTTTAAATAACTTTATAATACTCAACATCTATAAGTCAGTAGAGTAATAGCTGTGTTGCCTTCACTAGAATTCAGGGCAGCGGTTCTTAGGAGTTGCATACCTTTTGTCTAGAAAAATAAACTTTCCTTACTGATATAAATCAATGCTGAATACAGTTGGAATTCTCATGGATACAAAGGTGACCATGTCTTGTAGTCAACCAGGAAGTGGGATGTGATAACTGGCATGGTTGTTCTGGTTTTACAAGAACTGTTACTTAATGATTCTAAAGCACTTTTCTGTGTTTTTATTGTGTTTTTAGATGGTCTGCATGATAACTTTAATAATGTTCTTTCCACAGTTCTGCAGTGTTCTTTCTTTGCATAAAATCCTAAATTTGAGCATCCCTCAGATTTTTTATTTCTGCCATGTGACTTAATATACAGTCTGCAGATAGAACATGAAAAAATCTTTCAGCTTTAACAGTCTGTACAGTCTTTCTCACTGAATGATGAGGAAAGGGTACTATCTCTGTAGATAGTTTTTGTACTTCACAGTTCTTAATTCCCCAAGAGAACTGTCATGTCATGAAGTTTCAATTAGCAGAGCAGGACAAAAGGCATAATTGACCTCTGTACAGCTGCGGTTTCTGACTTCTGACTTTCATGAGGCTTTGGTGATAGGTTTGCAGAATATGTTTTTTCCACTTTTTCATATGCTTTTAGACTTGTTAAGGATAAGATCTGCTGTTCATTCTTTTTTTTTTATATAAAAATTTAAGGTTATAGTGGAGTGTATTTCTGACAGTAACCAACATTTTACTTGTGTTTTAAACGTCATCATTACAATGTAGTCCTTGGAATTTCTTTATTTGTACAGCGATACTTTTTTGTACGGTTGTTCATGTCCAACATCTCTTGTTCACATTTGCAATGTTCGCAAATAGAATGGAGGGAAAAGAAGCAGGAGAACAAAAGTAGCAAACAACAAAGAAAGAACATATCTTGAATAAAATGCAGAAGAGATACCAAGAGAGGTATTACTGAAAACAATAATGTCACTAAAAGAGTATTCACCTTCAAAACGCAATGCAAATTATACTTCATAACATTCCACCCTTTGAAAATTTCCAAAAGATTTTGAAAAAGGCAGTTGAAACAATATTTATTTTAACTAACAATTTGACATCACTTCTGCTGGGAGTAACCTTAAACTTTCACCTCAGAAGAGATTAGATTCTTAGCTTGCAGACCTCTTGGAAAGTATGCCAGACATGTTCACCCTGGATGCTCAGAACGCCAAGAAACTGGGTGGATATGAGGTTCGCAAAATTCCGGAAGACCTTTGTCAGATTCATGTTGCTTCTATTGAGTTGGGGGTCCTGGTAGAAGAGATGCTGGACATGAGCCAGCAGTGTGCGCTTGCAGTCCAGAAGGCCAACTGTATCCTGGGCTGCATTAAAAAAGGGGTGGCCAGCAGAGGGAGGGAGGTGATTGTCCCCCTGTACTCAGATCTTGTGAGGCCACATCTGGAGGACTGTGTCCAAGCCTGGGGTCCTCAGTTGCAGAGCTCTTAGAACAAGTCCAGAGGAGGGCCACTAAGATGATCAGAGGGCTGAAGCACCACTCCTGTGAAGAAAGGTTGAGGGAACTGGGCTTGTTCAGCTTGGGAAACACAAGGTTCTTGGGAGACCTCACTGTGGCCTTCCTGTACTTGAAGGGGGCTTATAAACAGCAGGGGGAACAATTGTTTACAGGGGTGGATTGTGATAAGACAAGGGGGAATGGTTTTAAACTGAGGCAGGGGAGGTTTAGGTTAGATATTAGGAGGAAGTTTTTCACACAGAGGGTGGTGACACACTGGAATGAGTTGCCCAGGGAAATTATGGATGCCCCATCCCTGCAGGCATTCAAGGCCAGGCTGGATGTGGCTCTGGGCAGCCTGATCTGGTGGTTGGTGACCCTGCACAGAGCAGGGGGATTGAAACCAGATGATAATTGTGGTCCTTCTCAACCCAGGCCATTCTGTGATTCTATGATTATGATTCTAGGATTTTAAAAAGATGGATGAGCCCTTTCATAGTCCGTGATTAGAAATTCCAGATGTCAAAGAGTCTAGAGTCTGGATGTCTTCTGTGATGAGAGGGTTTAGGCTTGTGGTGGAGAGAGGGAGGGAGAAATGTTTTAAATGTTTTAAATGATTTAAAGTGCAAATTAAGCTTCATTTAAAGTTCTTTGAATTTCTTCTACTTTTGTCATTACAATGGAAACAAGGACTAAAGCCAAAGTGACACAAGGGGAGTAGGAGACTTCATGCTCTGGAGCCAGACAAGTCTTGCGGAACCAGGTTATAATGTCCTGTGTACCGCAATGCAGACATTCGGATCAGGATCTTGGAGAGTACAAGATATTAGTCAATTCCTGAATATATTGCATAATAGTCACGCTTAGATGCCATCTGTTAATGAGACCTTTTTCTGTAAAGTTTTGAAGACAAATCTCTATTGAATCTCTCAGTTACTTGATTGCAGTATTTCTTCCAAATTCTCGTTCAAAAGCATTAGTTTGGATACCTTCTGTGTTTTATCTATGGAACATTTTAATTTTCTTGCTTTTTTTTTTCCATCTATTCTGTTTGTTTATTGGTTGATGGCTCATATTCACCCTGTATTGAATTTATTCTACTTGCTCAGTCTCATATCTTTTCTTCTTTCAAACTCTTGGTTCCTATTTCCTTTATACAGATGGTACAGATGCACTAATCCAAACTTTGTAGGAATCCTTGTCTTTGAAGCAGTGGTATTTAGTTCCTCAGAGGTTCGTGAACCTCTGTATGTGTGGTTCATATTGTATTCATACACGCAGTGAATCTTTTTTACCCTACTCCTAACTGTTGCCATTCAGCTTTCTTCCAAATCTGTAAGTGGTAAAATGCGTCCTTTATTTTAAGGAGCTCTTGAATTTCATAGTTGCTGTAAGAAAACAAGAAGCTGGATTAATTTTTCCAACTGCTTTTTCAAAAACAGCAGTCTTTTGAAAGAGTTTATAAATACTGGCAATTTTTTGCTTTTATTCAGTATCACTATATTTTTGAAAATAAAGCTCTCTTTTTAGCTCTATTACAGTGCATTAACTAGATACTTAAGCATGAAGTCAGAATTATTAAGAATAAAAACTTCCTCATTTAATAATTCTTCTGACATCTTTTAAGCTACGTGGGTTTCATGTCCTCTAAGGATATTAACATGATTTTAGACTGTAATTAAAATATTGTTTGGAAAGGTTTGTGAGGTAATATCTCTGGATTTCTCTGAGAACTGGATGTCTGTGTATTTTTCATACATCTTATCATGCTAAGGCAGAATAATTTCCTGGTTTAACCTATTGTACAGATTCTTAGGAATGGCTTTGCTTGTATCTGGCTATCCAAACATGAAAAATAAACCCAAGTTGATGCTATAACTCCGCTTTCCTCAAATTCACATTTCAGGTGAAGAATGTAGATGTAAGCTATTGAAGAACTAGTTTTGAATGACGCTGCTTCTTGAACTGAAGCACATTCAAACAGAGGAATAAGTTGCATTTGATTAGGGATCTGTTATGTCAGTATTGCATCTTATATTGCATAATAGTTGGTACCTCTTGCAAATTATACCTTCAGTAAGTAAATACTCTCTTTCATCTTCTGTGGGGGAAAAAGAGAGAGGAGTCGGTATGAAAGCTGGAAAATAATTCTACCGGAATAGTTTGTTTTAAGGTGGGAAATAAGACCTATATTCTACCAAGGATGACTGCAATAAGAATGTCCTAGATCTAATTTGAAAACAGAGTCAGAAACAGCAGCATCTATTCCTGACAAGGGAATGCATGTTAAATTCATTTGGTTTCAGGCCAGTAAACCAACTATAGTAGTCTGTATACTAAGGGTTAGATGTTGGCATTATTTATAAGTAGGGTCCAGCTGCCACATTCTCAGATACTTCTGCTTTGAGTTTTATGTGGACTTTTCCACAGCAGTATTGAGATGGATTATTGAAAGCAAATCTCCTTTCCCTGGGGTGGGTGTTACAATAAGAATAAAGATAATAGTAATAACTCTAGTAAAAACAGCAACAACAGAAGCAGCAGATTGAACCCTAACTTTGTTAAAAAGCTAGTTTCAATTTTTGTTAAAAAGCTACTTTCAATTGGCAGAAAGCATCTTAAAACAGAGCTAGCTTGTCCATAAACAATTGAATCTCCCTCTATTGTAGCAGCTAGGTTCTCATCTTGTGTCTCTTTTCTTTCCCGTTTTTGCCTGACCAACCTAAATTCTATGCCAGCTCAACAGTTGGGAGTAATTAGATGTCTTCTCCTAAAGGACAGATCACATGAGCAGACCTGGGGAAAAAAATATAAAAAATAAATCAATAAAAAGCCCTTTCTTTTCCACCACTCACCCTTCTATTGACACAATTCATTATACCTATGTGAATGTGTATCTGTTAGGTGTGTGAGTGGAGTCTTTCTTTACCACTGAATGCTAAGTTTTTTATCTTTGAAAAAGCATTGTTGAAGGTTTTCTGGATTACTACTCACAGTTGCTTTAGTGGTTAATTACTTTAGCTGGAAAAATGAGCATGTTTTTCACAAATACACACTGTGCTTATTGAATACCCTTTTAAATGGACTGTGGAGGTGAATTATCTTAATTTCTGGGTTAAAGAACAACAGAATCTTCTATTCAATAACTAACAGTCTTGATATACTCCTAAATACAATATAGATAGAGCAATTATTTTAAAACAGTAATAGTACATGAAGTGTCCCCAATAGGTATGTCCCAAAGATCTACAGCCCAACTCACAGCAACTGCATGTATGATGTAGTTGCATAGATTCAGTACAACCTAACACAAACTTCATTTTTTCTTGTAACTTATGTATTTCGCCTTTTTTGTCTTTTCTTGAATATGTAAAAAGGTGCATGGCTGCCTTGAATCAGAAGTTATTACTCCACTAGTGCATGCTACAGAAAGGCTTATCAACAAATAGGTTGTGCCAAGACAGAACATGGCAGATCTTACCTATTCACTCATTTGTTAGTGCCAGAAGTTTGTTACTTGGATATCTGAAAGTCTGATTTTTTAAATCTTTGGCAAGATCAAAAGCTGTTTCTTTTTCTTATAAAAGTAAATATGATTACCAAGAAAAAAATGTGTTAAAGCTTCCATAAATCAAATGAGCCTTAAACTGACACAGATTTTATATAAACCCGAAAATGCAAAATCCCATGTCCAAGTGTACTCTGCAGCCACTTGCGTGGTGCCAGACTGGATGTGTAATGCCTCCCTGCTTCATTTGCTTGTATTGGAAAGAACACACATAAGTGTGGACTAAGGGTGCTTGCAACATTCTCTGTCAATACCCATATGCTAAATCATCGGGAAAGCAAAGTTTAGAGTGATTTGACATGTATGTTTTTTCAGAAACGGATTATCGTTTGAAAATACAGTTATATCAATTCAATGATATTGCATTTTTTGAGTAAACTATCAATCAGTAAAATCAATCAGTTGCTCTTGAATAAAAATGTACTGAGGTTATGTATATAGAAAACTGACTGGTTTACCATGTGGAAGATGATTGTAATCCTTTGTTTCACTTTCAATCGCTATTTGAATCTGATATTTTTAGGGACATTTCATTATTCAAAGTTTGACCGTAGTTTTGTATTTTGAAAAGAAATGACTATGAAATCTATGTACAGTTACTTGAAATAGTCTGGTTAAAGCAAAAGTAGCACTTCCCTTCAATATTCTGGTCAAACAATTTGGTTTTCACACACTAAGAAGTCCTGATAAAAATTCACTGTGGCATGAAACAGTTTTATACATTTTAGCAGTTACATTGGTTCACTAGGTTTAAGATGGGCAAGTAGGGTTCTGCCTTGGACTTGCAAAAATGTGGAACTATTACATATGGAACTACGTTGGTAGAATGGGAAGAGGCTACTCTAATTCCACTGCAGTAAATGTGTATGAATGCCAAACTAAATATGAAGTATTTATTTATATTTAGTGGAAACTTACTGATGTGTAATTCAATGCACTTTCTTCCTCTCATGCAGCTTTAAAAAAATGAGAGGATAATCATCCCAAAATGTATTTAAAATCAGTAGTGTTTATTACTGGATATTTGTTTTTTTTGTCTTATGTTTGTTTGTCTGTCTTTTTTTTTTTTTTTTTGTGGTTGGCTTTTCCCAGTGAGGAAGCCTTCTTTCTTGATTTCTTCTTTTAAAATGATACACTGTTGTACTGGATTTATTTGCTACTTGTTAGGTTTATTTTTTCAGCCACGATTCTTGAATTGAGAAATCAGTGAAAATTTATATGGAGAAATTATATCTTATCACAGAAAAGCATGATTTGTCTCCAGAATACTGCCACATACAAATATAATGCCCAACCAGTGTGCAATGAAGCGTGCTTATTCTAAACCCAAAATTTCTAAGCTATTTAAATTTACATGGCATTAGTGAGAACACTTAAATGCATTCTGTGGTTTGTTTTTTTGTTTTTTTTTTTTTTCACTAATAGGAGCCACAATAATCTCTTGATTACACCTTTTGCAGCTCTATTCACTGTCCACTGATCATTAATAATGCAAAATCCACGCAGCATGGGAGGACTATTAGACTTAGGAACGGAGTGGCGTAGAAATGCATAGAAATTACCCTAACATTGAGGAAGGACTTTATTAAATAGTACTGAACAAGTACAAAGAAAACATTCCTTTCACACCACTGCTTCTTTTTTAAATAATGGCTGTTTCTTATACGTTCTTGGGAGAAGAATTTCTTGTTTGCCTCTGGTTACCATAGGATTTGCATGTTTAAATGATAATATTTGATTGGATATTTACAACTACTTTAGTAGCCTTGGCTTTAGTCCATGAGTAAACAGCTTTAATAATTTAAGTTTTTATGCATTGTATTATGCCTCCTAGCTTCGCTTTGGGGTTTCAGTAAGTATATTTGAAGAGAATATTAGAAATTCAGTCAGGAAAAATGCATCTAAGGGCAAAAAAATTGCTCAAACTTTTACATAAGCAGTAGATAAAAGGTTTCTACACAAAGGCATATTTTGCACTAATAAGTGATAGAACTATGTTGCTTATTTGGAACGATGATCACGTGATATTGCAAAATAATATGTATATTTTAATTAAAATGTTCCTAGAAATGCTTTATTTAGTTCTTCTCTTTTTCTGTAATTCATAACTGAGAAGATTTTGTATCTGACAAATTATGGAGATCATTAAGTTGGAAGAAAAGGATTACTAGCTTTCCTTATATTGCTGTTGATAGCTGATGGAAAAGTAATGGTCGAAAGAGGAATCTTCAGTGATAGCAAAGATCCTGTTAAGGTTAAAAGATATTAGGCATCGGCTCATAGACAGAATGAAAAAGATTCAGGTTTAGATGACCTCAGCTAATGAAAACAGTACATTAGAGATAAAAATTAACCAGGGAACATCTCTGAAAATGCTCACATCAAGCACTGTGACCTTAAATGTGTCCTTTTAGAAACATGTTAAACAAAATGAAGCATGTTAATGAGTCTCCGGAACTCATTTGCAAACCACTTTGTTAACTTCATCAGTCTATTGTGTGAAGTGTTTGATTGTAAATCATTGTTACTTGTATAAGCTAAGCTAAAACAAGTGCTTATAGGATAGTTATAAATTAAAAAAACAATGGCAATTAACAATCTGTACAGCAAAGGTGGCCCAAAATAATTTTTTTTTTTTTTAAATTGCAAATATAAAATAAATCCATCTTTCTTCGCAGCAACTGTGTGTAATTGAACACTGCCGTTTTCTTCACTCACTGTAGATGAGACATTATGATGTGAGCTGATGAGAAAGCACCCATTTCTTTTGTCCATTTTCAGTCCAAGAGTTAATCAAACTGATGCAGCCCATTCTCAAAAAATTCTCATGGAATACTTCAGACAGTCATGTCTTCCGGCAGTAGAAATGCAGTGGCAGCAATAGCAGTAGATATTTCCATCCTGTATTAACTGTCCCAGAAGTCTCAGCTGATTTTGTGCAGGGCATTAGCATGATCCCATAACGCACCCTTTATCACTCCACTAAAAATTTCAGTAAAGTAATTTTGTTCAAACCAAATGTTTGCCTGATTGCTGATAGCTAAAACTGTCACTACTTGGTTGTCATTCATTTTCAGCTCTAGATCACACAGTGCTTTAGATCCAATACCTCCAGGGCAAAATTGTGTAGAAAGAAAATAGGACTACTAGTAGTATTTTAAAGAATGAATGTAAAAGCATACAGTTTTAAAAACTTAACATTATGGGAGGGCAGAGCTTTCCTTTTCATTCTGAATTGTTTTTGGCCTTAGCCTTTCTCGTACTTAATGACAAATGTATGTATCGGGAAGCTTAATGTGATCTTCCAACAATGGTTTCTCTGCACAACCTTCCTGAAGGCTTAGAAACTTCTTGTTAACCACAAATTAAAAACAGAATTAAAAGTAATAGTAATTTAAAAAAGGTGAAATAATAAAGTAAAATGAAGGAAACAAAAATGATGATTTGAATGTAAGTGAAAGCAGGAGAATATGCACTTTGAATTCTAAATATAAAAAAGATTCTGTGCTCGTTTTTTGTCTTGTGTTCTGTTACAGATAGTTCTATAAGAAGTAAACCAATGAGCAGGAATGACTTTCATGTGTCATTTCCTGATGTGGCCTCCTCATAGCTGAAGAGGTTGTTTGAAATGAGGTTATAGATGAAAGGTGAGCCATGCTTCTGGAGATTTATTACCGCCTCATTTGTGTGGAATGAGGAAATGACAGTTATGTAATCTACAGACTTGACTAATTTGCAGAGTCAGAGGACTTCCTTTAAAATGTTTGCTTCCAGTGTTGTTTTTTGTTATTGTTTTTGTTGTTTTTTTTTTTCCTCTGGACTACAGATACATATCATTATTTCTGATCTCAGGCTGTGGAGAACTCTCAGAAAGAAACAGATTTTGTAGCAGTGATGCTGAACTGTGTGGGAATATTTGTACCATTTGTGCCCCTCTCAGGCAGAAATCACAGAGGTTTACTATCCTAAATGGTTATGCGAGTGCCTCCGTATCACTTTATTAGCTAAACTGTACTGTGATACTTCAGATATTCAAATGTTCTATGTAATGCTTTCTTTGTACTGAGGCCCTTTACTGTGTAAAGAAAGCGAAGAATGTATTGGTAAAGAGATCTTTTGTTTGCTGCCTCACTACCTGCATTAGTATTGAGAATTTTTTAGAAATTAGGTATGGAATCACTTGTTCATTAAAAATGAGATTCAGGAGCTAGAGCAAATACTAGTTTTTGCTTTAAAATATTATTCCATTCTAATAATTTCTCAAATGCTTAGGCATATGAATGACATGTTCAAGTCAATGTTCGAAGTTCAGATTAGACTTTTTTTTTTTTTTTTAAGAAATGATTTAATTCTGGACAATTTTTAAAATACCTTTTTTGATGAAAGAGAAATGTTCAGAAGTTCACTGAATAGTTGGCAGGGCTATATTAGTAAATTTTTGTTTTATTTCTTTCTGAAATTATTAGCTATGGCCTTTTGTGTGAGAGATGTAATTCCTTCCTTGACCAGACTTCTATAATATATTATGCCATTAAGGAACAATGAAGCACTTTTAATGGTCCATTAATACAAGAGTTGAATGCAGTGTGTGAGGAGAAAGAATGTCTTCCAGAAGTCAAGTTTTGAAAATTGGTATAAAAAGTCAAACTGTATGCTAGTGTTATTACCATAGAAACATAGAATTATTAAGGTTGGAAGAGACCGCTAAGATTATCCAGTTCAATCACAGACCTGTCATCACCATGCTCTCTAAACCGTGTCCCTAAATGGCGTAGCTACCCATTTCTTGAATACTTCTAGGGACAGTGGCTTTACCAGTTCCCTGGGCAGACGGTTATATTACCACTTTCAGAGAATAAATTTTTGCCTGATATCCGACTTGAATCACTCCTGGCACAGTGTTAGGCCATGAACCCCCCACTTGATACAACCCCCTTTCCGGCAGCTGTGGAGAGTGGTAAGGTCTCCCCTGGACCTTCTTTTTTCCAGACTGAACAATCCTAGTGCCCTCAGCTGCACTTCATGAGACTTGTGCTCCAAACCCTTCACCAGCTGTGTTGCCCTTCTCTGAACATGTGCAGGGCCTTGATGTCTTCTTGTACTGAGGGGCCATTAACTGTACACAGGACTCAAGGTGCGGCCTCACCAGAGCTGAGAAGAGCTCTGAGCTCAGAGCTGAGAGGGGCAGTCATTTCATCTTTTTGGCTACACTGTTTTCGCTACAAGCCAGAATGCTTTCTTGACTGCCTGAGCACACTTGGTGGCTCACGTTCAGCTGATTGTCAGCTAACGTTTTTTTTCCACATAGCTTTCCAGTCACCCTTCCTCAAGCCTGTGGCATTGCATGGCACTGTTGTGGCCAAAGTGGAGGACCTAGCACATGGTCTTGTTGATCGATTGACCTCAGCCCATCAATCCAGCTTATCCACATTCCTCTGTAGGGCTTTCCTGTCCCCGGGCAGATCAACATTTGGTGTCATTGGAAGACTTACTGAGGGTGCACTCAATCCTCTCATACAAATCATTAACAAAGACATTAGAAAGGGCCAGCTCCAGGACCAGCTCCAGTGCTAACTCCTGAGACACACCACTAGTGACCGTTCACAAGCTGTATTTAACTGCATTCATTATCTCTCTCTGGGACTGGCTGTGCAGCCAGTTTTCCCTGTAACTTGTAGCTATTGGACCTTTGTACTTTTGTTTCTGCTATGGCATTTGGTAGGAAAATTTTTGAAGTGCCACTTAGCAGTTTACTTCCAGTGAATGAGTTCCATATATTAAAAAAAAAAGAAAAAAAAAGAAAAAAAAGAATCTTGCATAGCTATCATACAGGAATGAGACTCATAATCAAGGCTTTGCAATTTAATGAATTGCTTTCACAGTGAGAAATGTTACTTTCTGAGAAAACAAAAACAACAAAAAAAAAAAAAAAAAAAAAAAAAAAAAAAAAAAAAAAAAAAAAAAACAAACAAAAAAAACCCCACTTTACAACCAAATGGCAAACATTCTATATTGAAAATGATCTGAAATGAACTCCCTTAAAATAAATAGAAGACCACAATCTGACTAAGAGAAATAGACTTCTTTGCTTTTTCTTTGTGTAAAATATTTTCACTAGTCTTAAGTGTTGCAGTGGGAGAGAGTATATCTTGACCCTTTGTAGCAGTCGTTGCTAAATAGTAACACTAAGCAAATCAATTACATGTCCACCAGGATGTGAAATGGTTCCCAGTGTGGGAAAGCACAAAATGAGAAATGTCGAAGATAAATCCAGAAAATCCAACTCTTTGTAGTCCTAATCATTGTGCCCGAAAATCTGGGTAAAGAAGATACTGAATAAATTAAATATGTAAAAAGTAAATGTATACATTTTGTTATTTATCAAAATCTGAGTTAAATATTGAAAATAGCTGTATGAGGCATACGTAGCTTGTTCTAAAAGTAAGGCCTCCTATTTATTTCCATGGAAATGACAACAAGGAATCCAGTAATACTGTATAATAGAGCAAATTCTCAGCTACAAAACACTGTTTTTCAACACAGTCCCCACCAGTAGATGTGCATTTTCACCAGCAATGAACAAGAGCCTGCATGCTTGCGCTCCTAAAAATCTGCACCAGCAGAGGTGACCCACTGTTGCTGTTTCCAGTGCTGAAATGCACCAACTCTGCCACATTGTGCTCATATCCATTGTTTGATCTCCAGAATCACTCAGTAAACAGTGATGAATTTCAGTGGGTGCTGTTTTTTCTGCATGGAGGAATTCAGTGACACATTTTTGTTCCATACGCACGTTCATGTCAGATAGCATTTTTTCAGATTGCCCCTCTGCTGCCATCTGTCTCACGACGCCAAACCACCAACATTCGCCTCTGGATGGAGCAAGATAATAAAATAGGAAGCATTATATATGACATAGCTCATATGTATATGTTGTATGTGAGGTGGTTCGCTTCTTGGCCTTTTTGGTGAGGGTTGAGTGTTGTATCATCTGTGTTGTGTTGGTATGTTGCAAGTAACTAAGACATTATTAGGATGATTATGTGTATTATAACCAGGTTGGATATTAGGAAAAGCTTTTATGACAGAGTGATCGGGCACTGGAGTGGGCTGCCCAAGGAGGTGGTTGAGTCACTGTCCCTGGAGATATCCAAGGAGCATTTAGATGTTATACTGAGGGACATAGTCTAGTTGGGAAATATTAGTGGTAGATGAATGGTTAAACTCAATGATCTTAGAGGTATTTTCCAACCTTGGTGATTCTATGATTCTGTCATTATTCAGATTATGTTTGAATTGCATTTTTTTCAGTTTTCCATGTGCTTTTATAGTATATTTCATATTGCAGTAAGTAAACAAGATTCTAAGCTTCCACTTACTTCAAGTTAGAGCTGATAATGTAGTAATTAGACCATTGTAATGCTAGCTCATGATTCCAATGTGAAAGCTTTCCGTTCCAGCCTGCGTTCTTGTGTAAATTTCTGTTCATGCCGTAGTTAAAGCTTCCAGTGTGAACTTCTACAAATTTGATGTTACATGTAAGACATGTTAGGTCCACATGTGGTGTTTTTTTTTCAGTACTGAACAGTCCTTTTAGAGAGAGCCACAGAGTGATCTAACTCACAGCAAATTATTGTGAAAGTGAAGGATGCCTATCACTGCATAAGTTTGTCAAACTATTATTAGAACCACAGAGAAATACAGGAACAAAATTAATGTTCTGACTTGCAGGACATCAGTCTGTCCTTCAGCCATCTCCTTACTGTGTCTTGAGCTGCAGTAACATCTATAGCAAAGAAGAAACCCTACAATAACTATGTATTTCATCTATTGTATTGTTCATCTTGGATGCCAATAATGTAATTTATGAGACATCTGATGGAAATTATCCTTCACATATGAAAAATACCTGTAATCAAAGTCCTTAGGACAAAAGAGTTTAAATTTGTGTGCATTTAATGCAGTAAATTTAAAAAAAGAAAAAAGGCTTACTTTCTGAAAACTGTGAAGCTAAAAGCAAAAACATTTAAAATAAATGTTAGTTAATTTAGCTAACATTAGCCTTTTTCTTTCTTAAGAGCCTCCATGAAAAAAGGATGTTTTCTAATGAACCCAGAATGCATATGTGTGAAATTTAGATTAATTAGTTTAACAGTTTATTTCTCCTTTCCTCACCTTATTTTTCCTCTATTTGCTTTTTCCTCTTTATTCCTCTCCCCGTTTTCGTTCTATTTCCATTTTTTCCTTTCTTTCCACTCCACTTTTTTTTTTGTGTGCCTTCTACTCTCTCCTTTTCCTCCTTTACTTTCTCTATTTCTTTGCTTCTTTTTTCCTATAAGCATGAAAAAATCTCAGTCTCTTCCCATGTCTCAGCAAGATAAATGAACTAATTTAAAACATTTTCCATGCCTCATCTGTCCACTCCACAAGCTGTCAATGAGCATGGATTGGAAGCTTTCATGCCAATAGTCCACATCGAGCAGTTGTATTATTTTGAAATAAGAATGTTGTTTCCATGGCAAACTTGGAACTCTTGGACTGTGCTGACATCCACATACTTCTGAGTTTATGCAAGAAAGATGATACTTGGTGAGATTTTTTGACGCAGAAGGTCATTTGTCTACCTGATAAGTTAAAACCATCATACTGTTCTTTTGTTTTATATCTGCTATGGAAAAGCAATGGGAGGAAACAAGAAATGGGGAAAAAATAACATGTTTAGAACACAATTTCAATTTTTGCTTCTGCATTTTTGCTGAGAATGTTTTAACCATCAATTATATGAATAGTTAATATGTTTAGTTTTAAGAGAGAGTTATGGTTTGACAAATTTTTGTAATGACTGAAAAATGCAAGATGTTGCTCACCCTGTTTGCAGTGGGGCCAAACAAGTCTAAATATTTATTAAGTGATGTTAATGCAAGAGCCAGAAATAAGGGAAACACAGAAAAAACTTATGTTTCCGAGATACTACAAGCTGATTCATTTTAGATTGTGGAATTTTTTAAACTTCTTATGCATAATACATTTCAGTTTGTCTTTAAATAATATCATAACTTTTCTGTACTGCCTTATCATTCTGGCTGTTCACAGATGACACTATTTACCAGTGAGGTATAATGTTGACTTCAGTTTTGCTGAAAAATAGACTGGCTTTTGGCTGAAGGCTTAATGAGTAATCTTTTCTTCATAAGCTGAGCAGTCCCCCAAGGTTTTCAGAACTGAAAAAAAATACATCTTCCTCTGAGACCGTGATGCATGTTTAAATTTTATGTGCCTTGAACTGTTTCCAAAATTGAAAAGCAAACAACTCAACTCAAAAGCCCACAGCTACTCCACCCTGGAATAGTCCTTTCTCCCCTGTTTTTGTTTGTTTGTTTGTTGGTTTTTTTTTGTTTGTTTGTTTTTGTTTTTGTATGGAAATAGCATGGCATACTTGCTCAAGTTACTGTAGGGGTGCCCGGTCTTTCCAACCCGGTGGCATAACCTCACTAAACTGCTGTACTTATCCCTCTTCTCTAATAGTATATTTTGTCCACAATAGCTTCTCTTCAACAGAGAATAACTTGACAAGCAGCTGTGTCCTCATTCAATGAGCTTCACAAGCGTAATATTTTCCTTCCCAGAGGCAAAGTGCATTCACCTACATAATTGGCCATGACCCCTTTTTGCCCAGAGGACACGTACTGAAGTCCATTCCCATTTTCTAATCTTTTAAGACACAAGACAGCATGTTACTGTCATGCTAGTAGGTAGATGAAGCTTTGATATGTGTACTTGTATTGTCGTTAGAGGTTTCTGTTTGAGCTTGACAAGATTCTCGTTTCTGAACGTTTGAACATACATGTCTTCAATTCTACAGAATTGCTTTTTTAGTTTATTTTGGTTTATTCTAAACAAAGAGTGTATCTTTTTAGTTTATCGACATCAGCATGTAGACTAGCTATCCTAAGGAGATGGAGAATCCATTATATAAGAGATGGTAGTACCTTTATTTTGATAATGACTTTTTTTTTTCATTTCAGTAAATCGCTTGCAGGATACTGCAAAGAATATAATCCTTTCAGTGCCACATCACAGTGTTCTAATTTTAACTGCTCTCTTACTAAAATGTTGAATTCTCTATGTGTGTTCGTATGTATTCACATAAAGCACTATAAAATAAACCATGCAGAGACAGTGATCTCTTGTGCACAGTCTGTAAATAATGATACCACTTTTTAGCACAGTACTTTGCATTAAATGACAATTCATGAAGAGGTGGAGCCTGAAATGGCCATGCAATTTCTTAAAATAATTTACTCATTGTCTGTTCAAGAATCTTCTGAGTTAGCAAGTTCTACGTGTCTTCTATAACTCTTTATTTTGGGTAGTCATTCTTTGTCTCTTTCTAAGCCTGACAAAGTCTGTCACTAGAAACTGGAAAAACTGGAATCGCATTTGCAGAAAAAGGCTTGTGGATCATGGTGGATGAGATTTTGAAAATAGATACCTTTGCAGCAGAGATGGCTAAATGCCATCCTGGGCCATCAGGCTCCAGTGGTTGGTCCACTCTTTCCTTTTGTTCGATGGCTGCACTTTACAAGAAAGATACTAACATCCTAGAGTAAGTCCAGTGGAAGTTCACTGAGGTGGCCCAGGCTAGAGCACGGGACATACAAGGCTGAAGAAACAGTCTGTTCAGCCTGAGGAGGAGCTGCCTTTTTGCAGATATCTTAATGGTGAAATACCATCCTGGAAATAAATACAAATAAATTACTTCCTTAAATATTAAATATAGCATACTCATGGCTATTGTGGTGAGTAATGCTACGTGGACAACAGTTCAAGCTCTAACAAGGTCTTTTATTTCTTCCTTTTTGCCTCATATCTTCTACTAGTTAAGAAGATTGCATGGACCTTATCAGGTACTTTGTAAAATATGAACCTGTTCATCAAGTATTCTGTTTTTTTTTGACTGTCTTTTAACCTACGGAGTGCGGATTTTTCTATTGCAGTCACACAATTTGTGTTTCAGAAGATCTAAGTTTTTGCTGATTTGTTTAATGTTTTAAACATTGTAAGTTTGTCTTTTGTTTCCTATGAAGTGTGATCTGTTGGAATTTCAGCAGTTTCATTGAAACAGTAGATGTATATGTATCTATTCATTGCTTTTGGTAAATCAAGCTTAAGGAGGGAATGTTTAGATTAGATATCAAGGGGAAATTTTTCACAGAGAAAGTGGTGAGGTGGTGGAACAGAGAGGCTGTGGATGCTCTGTCCATGGAGATGTTCAAGGTTGGATGGGACCCTGGGCAACCTGGCCTAGTACCAGATCTGGAGGTTGACAGCCCTCCCTGTGCCAGGGGGATTGGACGTTGATGATCCTTGAGGTCCCTTCCCACCCAAAACAATGATTCTGTAATTCTCTGATTAACTCCCTTACCAGTTCTTAACACTTTATATTAAAGCAGTATGTGTATTTGCTGTAATGTTATGATCTCTTCCTGCTTCATTCAAAACTAAACAACATAATTTCAAAGTCATGACTAGCAACTTCAGACATTCAGAGTGGTCTTAAATCTACATTATTTCAAAGGTATTAGAAAATAATTGATTCTTATTGATGCTACATGATGTCATGTTTACTTCTCTCTGGAAAGTATAAGTAAAACAATTTCACCTACATTTAAATATTGTTTATCAATATTTTGGAATATCCCACACTTAAGGCATGCTGAGCAGTAGGAAACTACAAACCATTTCCTTCAATCATTGTTTTATTCTTTCCCATAACATACTGGTTTTTATGTTTGAAATACCAGAAGGATGCAAAATAGTCTCTCGACTCTTTGTCTACCAACTTTGTTGGTGTTATATAATTGTGAAAGTGTTGAACAAAGAAGTGGAGTAGATGATGAATGATCTGAAAAACTGTTTTTCTTTACAGATTCTGATTCTAAACTCTGTCAGATTCATAGCTGTAGTATTCAGCGTTGTTTTAATTTATCTGGAATAAAAGGAATGATAAAAAGGAAAGAGCAGTGAGCGTGTTTCCACAGAAACACATTATGCTCTCAGCCAAAACTAAGTGCTGACCTTGTATTCTGAAAGATGGTTTTGAAGAAAACTTGCTTGCTGATCATAGAATCATAGAGTTTCCTTACATAAATCATTCTTCTTGCAAAAGTATAGAAATACTTCACGTAGAAATCAGTACTCCAGATTCTTTCCTAAAATCCAGTCCCACCCTTTTGCCACAACCATCAGACTGTACTTACTTTCATAAATCCTTGCTTCAGAAAGCAGTGTTACTGTGCTTAACTCATGATCCTGTTAGGGACTGGATATATAGAGTTTTTTTTGTAAATATTACTCTATTCAAGAGAAGTAATATCAGATTGTTTATGTAAGAATGCATAAAAATCATTATGAAAGCTATCAGCAGTCTTTCTTCAGCAAAATACTGTCATCCAGTTTTCTCAGAATGAGTTCTTTAAAATCCATTCTGTTTATGTATTTGCAGCCTGTTAATATTAAAGAGCTGTACCATGATTATGAAATCCATTTATGACTGAATATTTTTCACTTTGGGAGCAAAAAGAGGTCATTTCACCATCTAGAAAATTGCAATACATTTTTCTGTCCTATATTCTTAATCTCCAGTTATATAAAAAAAAATATTTATTCCCAATTCATTTTGCATCTGGATCTCTGATTAAGATTGCTCTTGAGCCACTTCCCTGACTGTTTCTGCTTCTCAGTAGTATTTAGGAAGCATTAACTCAAAATTACATTTTTCTTAGTTATCTAGAATGTTGAATTTACTTGATCTAGTAGGGACAAGTTTTAGGCTAGTGGAGAACTATCAGTTGGATATGTTCAACACAGGTTTATTTTAGCAAATGTGTACATGTCAAGCTTTTTATTTTCACAAATAGGAAGCTTACGTATCTAAATACAAGGTTAACTCAGACAGAAAAGTATTAAGATTCTATCTTCTGCAAGATAGATTAAAGATCAGTTCCATTCTAAGTAATACTTTGAAATTTAGAAACATCAGACTTCAGACAAGGGCAGAGAATGAGGGTGAAAATTCCCTCTTTACAACTGTTGATTCCTTCTCTTCTCTCAGAATTTTGATGTCTTTTCCAGTGGTTGCATGATATCTCTTCTTTTTTCTTGATTATATATTTTTTAAACAAAGCGGAACAAAACATTTGTATCACTTTCTTTGGCCATGAAAGACTATAACAAATATAAAAATGTGTCAGCATGGGAACAGAAGATGAAAAAGTCTGTTTGAATTCATATACAGTCAAGCCCCAAGTGATAGGGTAAGAAACACATTCTCATTTAGAAGCTACAGAGGGAAAGACATGCCAATATGGTCAGACATGGCTGTTAATATATAGGGTTTGGTATGTAGCTCAGCTGAGTTTCCAAAAGTCTGTGCAAAGCAGATTTTTATAATTAATTTTGTTGTTTATTTTTTTTTTAATTAATCAAATACTGTAGATTAATTGGCTTTCATTCTAGAAGATGAAGAAGCTTTATTTCATAACTTCGAGTGGGGAAACATTGCCTGATACAGTTATGCAAGCTGTGAAATTGCTGGCACACGTGCCTTTTATTTACACATGTATGTACTTTTCCAAATTCATGTGTAGGTTGGAAACTCAATGTAAAGCTAATGTACATCCACATCATTACTTTCACTGCTGCACAGTGGACAGAGCATATAAAAATAATGAGAAATGGTTCACTATTTAGCAAACTTGATTGTTCTTGTACTTACTGAAAGAAGACATTCAGAATTTTTCTTATATGCAGAATAAACTTTCAGCTACATCATAACATTTGTGTATTTGGTCCCTTACTCATGCAGCCAGTGATTTAAGGAGTCACTTCCTGCAATAACGTACTTCCCTAAGTTACTGCTCATTTACCTTCTCAGTGCTGGTTTGTTATTATTTCCCCGTTCTTTGTATTTTGTTTGATCTGCATCTTTTTTTCTAGTCAATACATGTAGCCATTTTTGTAGATAAAATTAAGAAAAAATTAGTTTATTTAATTCATTTCTTCACTCTTTCATTCTTATTTTGGTTAAGCTGACTTGTGAATTTGTGTAAAAAAAGTAAAATGAGCCATGTATTTTTATGACTTCAGTGTCTGGATATTAAAGTATGATAGATTTCAGTTCTGTTTTCATTCTGGAATTCCAATTTACTGAGTTCTGAATTTGTACCTACAAAAATTTCCTCAAGCTCCTTCAGGAAACAGTTGCTTTATGTATCTGAAAATGTCTTCATGCACATGAATACAAACACTCAATGTGTTGTCAGCATAATCAGTTAGGCCCTGGGACATTTATGTGGATGGTGAAGTCATCTTGCTAGTCTTTCAAACCTAATGCTGTTATAGCATGCTAATCAGGACCATTCAGCGAACAACGGACAAAACTTTTAACTAGATGTCAGATGCTGCTCCTGTTTCTGCTTTGCAAAGCCGTTCAGACTCTTGTCTTTCAGGGGTTGACTGTAAGGGCAGAATTGGAAAGTATTGAAAGTTCAGAGTGATGCATGAACTAGAACGTTGCATGACTGATGAACTTGACAGGTCTAGAGCTTACAGAAATCATAATATCAATCACCGAGTGCCAGAAGCCATTGAAATAAAGAAGTGCTAACTCATGCAGTAAAACTTCTGCAGGTTTCTTAAGAATATAGAAATTGATAACCAATAAAACAAAATTGTGACTCCATGACTCTATCTAGTAACTTGGAAAGAAGAATTTGGTGTAGATTAATATGAAATGCTTTAAATTATTAATTATACAGTAAAAAATAAATCAAAATTATTTTTAATCCTGTTCCCAGAGTAGGCAGACAAAATCATGGAAGGAATCCCTACACAGCCTACAACAGTATGCTTTCAAATTATAGTAGATTTTTTTTTCTGTAGTCTATAACAGCTGCACTAATTTTACGATCTTCAGTTGTAAACATTGTTTAGTTAGCCATGATGAGAGTTGTTGGAAGGTAATTCACATATGCAGTATAACACAGTTACCACAGACATTATGAAGTAATTATTTGATTTAGCATGTTTGCTAGTATCTTCTGGTGGCAAGATACTGGCAGGGTGGGCTGTTTTTTGAAATTTACTTTACCTTGCATGCAGCCATTCATTTGTTTCATATGGGTGGCTTACTAACAAAAAGCTTGAGGCAGAGCCAGTAAGAAATCTGAATCACAGCAATAATGACAATATTTTGATGTAGCCTCCATTCTGGGAGAAGGAATAAATATGGTATGTCTTGGCACTAGTAAGGCTTTTGATATAATGTTTTTATAAATGAAGTGGAGAATTACGGCCTACATAATTACCTGCATATTAAAATATACAACCAGTGAAAACCAGACTGGAAAAAATGAAAAGGGACATGGGAACAGCCTTCAGCTGTGGAATTATGTGAAGGCATGAGATAAATAAAGCATTTCTAATTGTAACACATTATCTGAGGATATGGTAGAAACCATTGCATGACCATTTTGGATTAGCAGTCTTCCAAAGTCTATCGATACATGTACTTATTCCAACTTCAAAGTAGGGAGCTAAGTTAAATGATATTTGAAAGTCCTCTCTAGCCCTGCTTTTCTGTGGGAATACTCTCTTTATTTTTGAATCTTGCACTCACTTTGTGCAAAATTATATAAAGGCTTTTCAGTTCACCTACCTTAAGAGGTGTAGGTTAATTTCAGAGCAGTGTATGGAATTTGAAATTAACTTATATAAGGCTATTTATCAGTTTTCTTACTGTAGAACCAAAACAGATTGTGTTTACATAAAAAGAAACAAAAACACTATATATCGATTCTCATATTATGAAGTTACCTTGCAGTTCATAAAAGTTTATTCTTTCGCTATGCTCATTATGAGGTATAAAACATAAGCAGTGAAGCATAAATAATTCTTCAGTCCTAGAGATGCTTGCAGATACCAGTGGAATTGTGGTAGTATGGTAAATATTCTCTTTATTTTCTACAGAAATGTATTTTCTGCAGACAGAGAGTTAAGAAAACCTCTGGTGCCTGCATTCAATGTTCATATGGACGCTGTCCAGCCTCCTTCCATGTGACCTGTGCCCATGCTGCAGGAGTGCTGATGGAGCCTGATGACTGGCCGTATGTTGTCTACATCACTTGTTTCAGGCATAAGATCAACCAAAATGTGGTAAGGAATTTGTTTAATGATATGTTGCAGAATTAAAATATGTTTTCAGAGAAAATGAAAGAGGGGATCCACATAATGTATAATGGCTTCGTCTGATATATTTCCGGGCATAAAAAAGTATTTCATCTGGAAGGTTTTTTTCTCATTATGTTATCTGGTAGAATACTCAATATGCTAAGAACTTTTTTGCATTAGACTCATTGTTGAATATGTTGTTTTGACAGCAGCATAAGTGTCTGAGTTCTCTGTTTTGTTAGTGTGGAATGTATTGAAAATACCCAGATCATAGTATCTTTCAAATACTCTCAGATATTGAGATGTATATGTAAGTTCTTTGTATCACAGCCAAGCAATGCCACGCAAATATCCAGTTATAATCATTATTTCATCTGGAAAAGCAGCAGTGATATGTCATGAAAATTCATATTATTTCTATATCTTTTTATTTCTAGCCGATGCTGAGGAAGCACTTTTGATTTTAGATGAGAAACAAGAAGAATTAGTTACCACAGTCTCATAGGTTTATTATCTAAAAGATAAATTCTTAATGAATTGTTACTTATTTCAGAGAAATCTTGCAATGTGTCTTGGGCTTTTAAGAGTGTATTTTCTTTCCTAGCAAACTAGAAGAACTTATTGTGATATCATTGAAGAAATAACTTGATACACTGGTGAAGTTGAAAATTCTCAAGTTTCAAACTCTTTATTTTAATATGTACTTAATCTCCTCTATACACTAAAATTGAAATAAACCCAGTTATGTATGTATAATGTATATCTTTCTTTCAAGAGACTGTCAGTGAACCTTTGATCCTAACAAGACTACTGGAACATAAGATCTCCTTTTAAGTATAATAAAATGCCTCCCAACTAGAGTGATGAGCCAGTCCTTAGTTTCAGTCTGCTGATAGTTCATAAAAAGGCAAATGAATCGCATGTCCCTGTTTAAAATCTCCCCAGAAATGTTATGTGTTATAAAGATTTTTGTTTAAAAAAAAAAAAAAAAAAGTAAGCATATAAAGCCAGTACACTTTGCATTGTTATTATGTCTTCATACATTTTTTATAAAAATGAGTTTGGATTAAAACACAAGCAAACTGCAACCTTTATCTGTACTCGTAACTTAAAGCCCTTGGCTTGTTTAGAAAATGTTACTCACTAGTTGAAAATTACTGGACCAAAGCATGGCCAATGAAAATACAGCTGTTCTTCCTAAATGTTTAATTGTATTTCTTTTCAGACACTGGACAATTACTCCAGGTAGTGAGATATTCATCAATAGCTGGGAAGTCATTACTTGATCAAATAAGTTTTTCTACAGTATGCTTTCTTTTGTATCCACTTCATGTATATGTTGTGGCTACTGCTCTAGCCCCTCAGTTTTTCAAACTTCCTGTAATGTATTTGTCTTTTACACTAGCAGACCCTTATTGTCCCCGAAAATGACAAGTTATTTTCTTCACCTATTCTTTTTTATGATACTGAACGTGCTGTTACGGATTATTTCTTCTGTGTATAGTGCTGAACAAGTGGTAAATCTATCCTAAACAGACTTTTTTTTTTTTTTTTTTTTTTTTTTCCTGGTAACTCTATATCCATGCTAGTTATTAATAAAAATACCTACAAGATATTAATGAAAAACATGTAGATCATTTAAGCAAATTTATACTTTCTATCTAATATAAAATATTGCAGGCTTCAGCACTGTTATTTGACTTTTAGCATGCACTTTCCCTAAAAGAGGGGAAAAAAAACTTTAAAACAGCTATTACTTTGAAAGCTTAGAAATTAAGTGCATCCTTGTTCCATTTAACACAATGGTAATAAAGTGGGAGGGATTCCCCCCAGATTCTCAGAGATTTTCAGGATTTGTATTTGGTAGCATGAAACAGAAAAAAAGTGTGAAGAAACAAGATTTTGTGTAGCTGTTTTAAAGTGTTTGTGTGGATGGTATTCAATATTGATTGGAGTGAAACTGAGCTCACCTTTTTGAAAAAAAAATCTTCATTATCTTTTTTCACTTGGCTCAAATCAACGTCAGATGTGCTGAAGAGAAGGAAAAATAGTGTGTGTTTCTTTCTTTGTTTTTCCTTGGACCTGAGTTTGGGAGGACCAAACATTTTGTTAGAGTTTTTCTGTGGTAATCTTCAGTTAGCCATGAATGCAGTGGATTGAGCCTGGCTGGCTGCTTGTTGCCCACCAAACCGCTCTCACTTCACTTCCACAGCAGGGCAAGGAGAGAAAATAGGACGAAACAGCTCATGGGTTGAGATAAGGGCAGGGAGATTGCTCACCAGTTACTGACACAGGCAAAACAGGCTTAGCTTGGGGAAGATTAATTTAAGTTACTGCCAATTACTGACAGCAAAGCAGTGAGAACTAAAAGCAAACTAAAAGCACTTTCCCTCCATCCACACTCTTCTTCCTTACACCCCCCTCCCCGAGCAGTGCAAGGGAATTAGTAGTGGAAGCTGTGGTCAGTCCATAGCATTTTTTCTCTGCTGTTCCTCCATGGTCACACTCTGCTGCAGCTCCACGTGAGATCCCTCTAATGGGTTGCCACCCTTCCTGCACCAATCCATCTACGTGGGCTTCCCACAGGCAGCAGCTGTGATCTGCCGTGGGGCAGCTGCTGGGCTCATCTCACAGAGCCCACCCCAGCAGCCCCCAGTATTAATGTTTTAAGTAAGCTGAATTGCCAATAGACTGTGGCAAAAGTGTCAAGGATTTATTTATGATCGGTTTTTAATTTCTACCTTTTGAATTACCTAGTCATGCCTTTAAGGTTTGGGATTTTCATTATCATTGTTTTTCTTGTTATACCTTTCTTTACTATTAGCTGGTCTTCTGTGCAGACGTTATATTGCTCTTCACTATTAAGTACGACTATGCATCTTTATTCTGGTGTCAGATTTTTGTCTATTTTCATTTCCTTGTTTACAAACAGAACAAAGGACATGCAGATTCACTCTGCAAATTTTTGCAGGAGTCAAATACATCTTCTTTTCAGCAAGGATAAATTTCTCCTTCTATTTAGTAGTTCAAAGCACTCCACATAAAGCAAGGATGCTATTTCTCCCCATTTCAAGGAAACAAAATTACAGTTGTCCAATGTTCCACTAACAAAGCCTCTAGATGTGAATATGTGCCTAAATGCTCAGGGAATATCTTTGATTGCTGTTTTCCTTCAAGTTTAAAAAAGAACAAACAACACAAAACTCAGCAACCAAGAGGAGCAGGAAAAATTGTGGCTTTTATCTATAGCAGTATTTAATGTAAATCAAGGAAGTTGCTCAACAGGAAACTCACAAACTTACTATGTGAGATAAAAATTTATTGTTACAGATATTAATATATCTTTTCACCTCAGGCAAGCACTTATTGCAATGATAAAGTGAAATTTTTATCAAGATAATTTGTTGCTGCAATCTCATACAATTGTGTTGAAATCATTCTTTGATACCTTTTCACAACTCTTTTTCACATTTTCCTTTTGAGTTATCTACAGTTTTTTTTTCCTAGACTGCTCTTTTAATGTCAGCCATGGAAAATACTTGCAAGTCTTCTGGTGAAAAATCATCATAAAGGCAATCAAAAGGAAAAACCTTACTCTTGTATCCAGATAGTGATGTCAAATGAAGTAAATACACACGTTAAGACTTTGATTTTTTTAATATTGAGATGAAGTTTCAAAAATACATTTTTTATATATGCAAATTCAAAACTAAGTATATGTCTTGTATTTGTTGAAGGTACAGCTTTAGAAATGATACAAAGGTCTGCTAGCAGAAAAGCTGTTTAATGCTGAATGGTTTGAATTATTCCTGTTGCACTCTATATTAATTTGTTCTTGTAAATCGGAGTGCAAGTATGCAAATTACAAAGGAGGATCTGTGATTTGCTGCCAAAAGACAGTAGGTCATGTTTTTTGAATTTTCCACAGTCAAACCATGTTTATTTCTGGGCATGAAATGTATCCTTCACATCTTTTGTCATCAGATTACCAGAACACTTGGAACTACAGTTGAGAATAGGTGCTCCACATGGACTTATTTTGATTAAATCTCTATTATGCACAAGACAATGAGAAAAAGACGTTATATGTGGCAATACTGTTGGGAAAAAAAACACTAAAGAATTCATACAGGATTAGCAAAAGCAGCACTGAAGGTCTGAGAAAGTCTGCTGGAAGCAAATGTGTCCATCTGTGATACTTCATTTTGAAAGTGCAATCAGAAGAGGTATATAGGAAGCCTCAGTTACACGCTTGCTTCTGATCTGCTTTAAATTATCATTTGCTATTATTGAACAGTTTTTATCTCTGTAGCATACAGTGAATGAAAGGACACTGTAAAGGGGAAACTGTAGATCCTTTTTCTGTTGAATACATGTGAATACAATGCTACTGTCTGCTAATTGCTGCCAGCATCAACATTTTCAGGAGTCTAGAGGCATGCCATAGAAAAGACAAATGAGTCAAAAATCATGAACTGGCATGTTTTTTGAAATGTCATGCATCATTTCTGTGCCCAAATTGCAGTTCTGAGGAATGAGCAGAAAATGATGATGGGAGGGTTATGTTTCTCATGTTCATGTTTCCTAATTAAATAAATCTTTATTGTATTTGAATAAGAATTGCAAGGATCTTCCACCACAAACTGCAGTCAGGGAGGGTATCTAGATATGTGGATATCCACTAACTAACTATTTCTGGCTAGCTATCCGTTAGTATTCAATATACATCTGTATACATACTTATTTTATTTTACAAGATTTTTCAGTCCTGAAACACAGAAAATTCAGGAGAAAGTCATTTTCCCTCTTATCTTTTTTGAGTTCTGCAGAAAGGAGAGGTTAACTTTTCTTACATTGCATCTCATTGTTTTCTGTATATCTGCTCCTATCTTAGTTCATCCTTGGCTTAGGTACTGTTAAAATCATGCTTTTTAAACCAGCTTTCTCAATAATCTGGTAACTACCACAGCTGTTCCTTTAATCTGATAGACTTACATAACAACTGTCCTTTCTGATCAAAAATAACATTCTTAACATCAATAAATTCTTAGGATTTTCTGACAGGAAATGTTTCCTGGGACATGCAATATGTTGTTGGAGTATGCTTGTCAATATTTTTTCTGGAAAATAATCAAGAATTCTAACAAGATAACTAAACAATAAACTAAAAAAATTATCTCTTTGAGCTGGGATGCATTTCTTTTTCATTCTTATTTTTTCTAATAAGCTTTGACATTCCTCCTCTGAATATTTTTTCACATATAAGCCTGTATTGTCTCTTGACATACTATATTTTTCCAGTCCATTTTCTCAAAATAATTCCATTTTCAAAGTTTAATACATTTAAACCTTGTAATATTTTCCTCAGATTATTGTGGTGTAATCTTAAACTTCTACTTTCAGTTGTTTCATATAGGTGATAGAATTAATACTCTCTGAAATTTCTGATTTTTTTTAAGTAACTGAATAGACTGGAGTCAAGAATTGCTTGGTAAATGAACATTTATGTTTACTTATGTTTCAAGGTTGGATAAGAAATGCTAACTGACATGTTAGCACTCCTGTGGCAACAGCAGTAAATGGTTTATTCCTTCTTCTGCTCCTCTGCAGTTAAACTAAGTAACAGAATTAACTACATAAGTAGCTATGTAAAATGGAAAATCCAGGTAAATTGTTGAATACTTTATATATATGATCAAAACACTATTTTGAAGTAAACTTTAGAAACAGTATTGGATTTTTTTCTCTGAGGGGAGCTCAGCTAAATCCTCCAAATGCTTATGTCAGGCAGAATTCTGACACACAAAGATTTAGTGTGCTGTCTCCAGAAATGGCACAGAATACTCCTATTTGGTTTGTAGAAGCAGAGAAATTTAAAATTTTTAAATCATAGAAACTTGTGCAAGAAAGAGTCATGATTGTGACTACAATCTCCACAGAAGTGGAAGATGTCAGTTATTATTTTTTTTTCTCCAAATGCATTGACACTACTATTAATGTTTGGAGTCTAACAGAAAGAACTGCTGATGTGTTTTGTTCTCCCTTTGATATTAATGCTAAAAAGAGTTTTCCAGATTCTCCAGAGACCCTTTTAGATTTCTATATTTATTGAAGAATCCATTGCCACTGAAGGTTTGAAAAGCAGTTTTAGGTAAATCAGTAGTTATTGTAGCATATGTCATAAGATTTTTTCAATCTCCTTATGTAAGTATTTCTAGTAAAATAAGTGTTTTCTGTATGCTGTTGCATCTGTCCCCTTTGTATCTTCTACTGTAAGAAAAGTTCAACTGGTCATATACAGCTAAGGTCACAATTAGTTTGTCTTGGTTGAAGAATTGGAGCTTTGTAAGTAATGAATAAACAGTCAAAATTGCAGGGAAGAAGCTCTTTCTGTGTTTGACCAGAATGAGAAGCTCTATTAAACAGTGTATTGTGCTCTTTGTGTCGTATTTTCCACGGAAGTAAATAAGAGGCAACCTGCATATTTTTTTCCTGGTGAAGAACATTGCTTTTTAAAGTTCCTGGGTATACTTCAGTTGGAAGTAGATGCTTAACAACTGTCAGCATCATTTGAGCTTCTAAGCGTTTGCTGATTTACAAGGTTCTATTCTTTTATTTATAAAAACCATTAAAAACAGTTATGCTGCAGAATTTTTGCATAATTTATCAGCCCTAACACAGATCTGATTGACATAATTAGTTCTATTGAATGCAAAGTGAAAAATGAGAAAAAATTATTGGTACTGATGTACTAAATGAGTAAATGAAGAGTGATCAGTGCTGTCTAAAGTCTTCAAGCAAATGCTCTACTCCTGTAGACAGCTCTGACATGAGCTGAAGATGCATTACACTTTTTTTTATCCCATTCAGAAAATAGCAAAGTAATTATGAGAAATCATGTCACAGTACAAGACTTAAAAAAACCTTCTAAAACAATGCAAGACCACAGTCTATCTTTGCCGTGCTTCAAGAACTTCAATTAATTAATTAATATTCTTTCTCTACTGTGAAATGGTGAGAAGGTATAAACTGTAAAGATATTTTTGAGCGCTATAATTTGTTATTCTTGAGAAATGAAAACCTTTGTTAAATTTGTATGATCATGACGGTAAGGAGCAATTTTGCATTTAAAGTTTTTTTTTATTGAGTGTTATTTTTCATTCAGTTTTAACATTGGTACAATTCTGATGAGTAAGCTGGTATTTTAAAATTGCTTCTATATCTTTTTTCAAGAGAACTAAAGCATGTGAGAAGACCATTACAGTTGGGCAGACAGTCATCGCAAAACATCGGAATACAAGATACTACAGCTGCAGAGTCATTGGAGTGACATCGCAGCTTTTCTATGAAGTCATGTTTGATGATGGCTCTTTTAGTCGGGATACTTTTCCTGAAGACATCGTGGTAAATACTTTCTTACACAAGGGTTGGTTTGTTTTGCTATTCACCTTTTGTTTTTGAAGATTAGCGAGATGGAACATCTTGAACTACTTCTTTTGACCTTGAGGAGATAATGTTCTAATGTTTGGTTTGTGTTTGTTACTTTTGCTGCTGAGATTGATTCTTTTCTAATGGGCTTCCAAATAGTGGTTGTTCTAATTAGTCTTTGCCATTTGACCAAATGTATCAGAAGTAATCTTACAAAGCCTTTTAATTAAATGAGAAATATGTATTTAATAAAGGAGATGAGAGAGGGAATTCCATGTATCCTTATCTGTCTCTCAGAGATAACTTGTAAAAATTCCTTGCTGAATAGAAAAATCCTGCTGTAATGGGAAGAATAGCTCTCATGAATCAGTTCTAACAACTTGTTTACACCTTCTGATGTTTAGCTTGTGAGATTACATTATTAATGACAAAAATCATCAGGGAGGAGAATGTGTAGTTTACTGCATTTCTAAAAAGCAGTTGAGATTTTTATTTCCCTAATGCACTTATATAAGCTGCCATGTTTTTCAGAACTGTAAAGGACTACACTGTGAACTTAGTGGATCTGAACAGAATTTGCAAACAATTGTGAAAGTACTCCTTTTCCTTCCTCATTTATAATGAGTAGATTGGATGATAACATTTGTTCTGTTCATCAGGTGCTTCATGATGATTGCACTGCAGTATGACTGATCCTCTTTTAACCTTCAAGCATGTCTGAGACTTCTCTATGCTGAGCTTATTTTCTGGTGTATCTCCAGATAAATCTCTGGAAGTTAGAGCCTCCAGGGTACACTGGCTTGCAGAAGTGCTTTGTGTTGCCAAACTGGTTTTACTTTGCCCTGTGCAGAGGTGGAGAGTCTGGCATACACACCAGTGCATAAGAATATATACTTTATTAATATATTTTCCAGAGATACAACCCTTAGCAGGGGTTCCTCTGTGTTCCTTTACTGCAAAGATGTCTTTGAGCTATTCTATTTTTTGTAGGCCTAATGTTTTCCTGGAGGTAGAATTAGCTGACAGATAGCATCAGCGGAAATGATACTGTTGTTGTTAGAAGCTTCACAGTCACTGAAAAGTTGTCTGCCTTTTGAAAATACAGCATTTTGAGAGGGTACATTTCAGAGCAGTATATGGGGATGGAGCTGTTTACCTCCCACTGCTGTTAATAGAAAACAGCAATTCCTCGCTACATGTCTTCGAAAATTTATCCTTTAATTTGAAACACTCTGAAAGGCTCCATTAATGATCAAACTTTGATTTAGGATGATCAAGATATTAAGCAAATGTGGCTGTATTGTTATTAGAAACCCCTCTTTTGTATATGTCTGCATCATGGTATGGCAGAGATGAGAAACTGCTTGCCACCCTAGTGGGGTATTCTGATCTTGAGCTAAGAATAAATGTAATCAGGTCTGGATATGCCTCAGTGCTTCCTAGATAGTGGATGAACAACATATAATTGTTTGATGGAAACACCAAACGAATTTCACATTCCTTAGAGAAATCTTGTTGTGTTTTCATTAGATAATACACCTGCAGCCGTTACTGGAAGGGAGGAAAAAAATGTTTTTTCTTCTGCCTGGACTAAAACTTGCTAATCCATGCAATGTGCGTATCAGGTGTTAGTGCCGCCGGGAGGACTTATTCATCAAATCTGGTGTGAAAGCAATGTTGCTGCCTATTGAAGAACTTATTTTTCTAATCTGTTTTCACTTTTCAACTAGCTCACAAAGATAGCAGCAGCTTTCTGCTTTCCCAGTATATGCTGAATCCTCTACATAATTTCAGCTCAGCTCACAATAGACCACAATTCCAGTGTTCAGACACAGTGATTTATTTTTAAGAAGGAAAACAGGGAGCAGGGAAATTTCAGTCTCAAAGCTTCTTGAAACTGTTTGCATGTAAGCATTCAATAACTTCCAAATCAGGGTGTACTTTGTTCTGTTCTCATATGTATTTTTTACTGTTTGCATTGACATTTACTACATAGATCAGGATATATTAGCTGCAGGTGTCAGATATATAGGTGTAGCAATATAGATTCCTTTTATTTCAAGCTATTGCTTGAAATATTGTACTGTGTTTGATTTCAGCCTTGTCAAAATTTCTGTTAGCACCATTTTGGTGTGCTAAGAAGCCAGCTTTCTCTCTATCTGGTAACTGTTAGAGGGTGCAAAGAAGCGTCTATAGGTACATATTTTCTGTCAGAAACAGAGGGACAGCTTCTTCTTTAAATGACAGAAAGACTGCCGTGAAGGGATAGTGTGTGGTATCTTAAAGGATGTGAGATGGCAGCTGCGGCAGTTACCTTAACCATGCCAACATGCAAGGGGTGAAGTGCATATGCTTCAGTCCTGAGTAACTCCTTCCGAGAAACAACGAGCATGCCACGTGCTACATCTTGAAGGACTGATGTACTCTAGCTTGTCACACAGCTGCTAGTTCAGCAACAGGAGGGATTCTGTCCAGCTCAACAGGACAGATGTCAGTATACCAATTCCGCATCAGGAAGTACCTCAGGTCTTTGGCCTGCTCAATTCTTTTTCATGCCTGATGGCCATATCTTCAGTGGTACAGTGTGGCAATTTGCTGTAAATTAATATTCTCAGTCAGATTTATTTAACTGTTTATTTATTTATTTGCTTTTCTATACATTGTAGCTGTCAGTATCGCTTACTAGCAAATATAACTGTACACACACGTGTGTGTATATATGTAACTTGAAATTAGAGCTAAAGATGCAGTTATTCCTATGTTTTTTATGCAATTGAAATCTCAGCTAAACAAGGAGGCCTTGCAGCATATGTAACTGGGGAAAGAAAGGTTTTGCCAAATTATATTTATTCCAAGGAAGAGAAAAACAAAAAGAGGTTACAGATGAACATGCTTTGCCTAATGGTGACTATGTGAGTATGTCTGATTACAGGAGAGGTGAGCAGATCTCTAATGAAATGCCAAACATTGTTTCCGGCCACTTGCCCAACTAATTACTGTGGTTCTCCAATTGCCATTTTAAACAGAATTGTTTGCTGTCATGGTTTCACCTTGTGGCTGTCAGGCAAACTAGGTGAATAAAAATAAGAGTACTGATTCATCCTGTCTGGTGACGTATCTACACTGTGTTTTAGTTTACCATCAAGTTTATAAATCTAGGGAGTCTCCACACAGATTGTAAGCTGATCTGTGGGTTGTCATGCCTACAACCCGAAATGGACTTTACTGATTAAAAGCAATAAATTGAATACCTTCCTGTTGTGGTTTAATTCTGGGAGGCAGCTAAGCACTGAACAGCCACTCATTCACTGTCCCCACAGGGGACTGGGAAGAGAATTGGAAGGGCAGAAGTGTGAGAAGTCATGGGATGAGATAGTTTACAAAGTAAAGCAAAAGCTGTGTGCGCAAGCAATACAAGCCAAGAAATTAATTCACTGCTACCCACAGGCAGGCAGATAGATACTCAGGCACTTCTAGGGAAGCACGGCTCATCACACGTAAATTTCTTGTGAAGGCAAACACTGTCACAAGCAATATGCCCTCATTCTTCCCTCTGCAGCTCAGCTTTTGTTGCAGAGCTTGGCATTGGGTGGTATGGTGTATCCACTTGGTCAGTTTGGGCCTGCTGTCCTGGCTGTGTCTCCTCCCAACTTCTTGTGCAGCTCCAGCATTCTGGCATGAAGAAGAGCATAAGAAGTGGAAACGTCCTTGAGTCTATGGAAGCTTGGCTCCTATGGAAGCAGCTCTTACGTGGCTGTGTGATCAGCACTGTTTCCATAAAAAATCCAAAGGAGAACATCATATGAGCCTCTGTGACAAAAATGATCTCTGCCAGCCAAAAGCCCGACACATACTAAATGCTCTTTCAGCTGATGGAATGTTGCTGTAAATGTTCATTATCATGCAACAGCATCTTGAGGGATGTGGAAGAGAAGTGTGTATGATTAGGTGTTAGGAGATAGATATTCAGGAGTCCATGCGTTTGTTTTTCAGACCATGTTATGATGGTTTCCTCGGGTCTTGATAGAATGCCATAATTTTACTTAGAAAAAATTGTTGACATGTAGATTAAAACAGCATCTATACTGCACCTGTCAAAAGCAGGAACAAGGAAGTTTTGCATAACAAGTAGCTTGATTTGTGTGTTTTGGGTCTGACACTGTTTTCTGACACACCCACAATGGTACGTGGCAACCTTAACCTTAATCAGCAGAATTGCGCTGATGCTAATTGAAGTATCTTCTTTCAGTACTGCATCCAAGAGAGCCTTTGCCATCAGGACAGTGTAGATTACGCTCTATCTTTTTGTGTCTGTGAATACTGTAAAATCACTATTATCAGAAAAGGGAGGAATAGGACTATTTGGAACTCTGACAGCTGAAATACATCACTGAAATTATCAAGAAGGATACGACATTTCACAGTGTGCACCTGAATTTCACAGAACCCTAAATTATTATCTTCTCCTTTCTTTGTAATTAATTTGAGCTCATTTTAGTTACTAGTATTTGTAGGCAGACCTACCAGAATCATATCAGTGTAATTTAAGAAAAGCCTTTTCTCAGTCAGACTTTCTTTGCAATTCTCTACCTCAGTCCCTGCTGACAAATGCTCAATTTATACCTCTACAAAATTAAGAAAACTTCAGTAACTCATGACTCACACTCCAGTGTATACATATACGGTGAGCATAGGCTTGCCAATTATCCCTTCTTTCTTGCTGAATACAGACTTACTGATATTCTGAATGATCCTTTCTAGCTTATATGTCTTCCCGAGATCAGAAGCCACATAGGCATCTATTATCTTGGAAGTTGTCCAATACGAAGTGAACTGATTGCAGCATAGGTATAGGGGTAAGAATACAAATTGTCCTGAGGGTACTATTGTAAGGCTGCTGAGAGACAGAACAAATTTGCTTCATCCTCCTTTGAGATACAGAACCAATGGGATTTAGCTGGGCAGCTCCTCAGAAATTATTTCCTCTACAGGCAGGCTGAAGGGAACATCAATTTAAAATGTGGTAATGTTGGAGAGATTTTTTGCACGTGTAGGGAAAAAAAGGTAGTGCTTTGGGGCCTTTGAATGTCAGTGGTTGGCATACAGCTTCAAGAAAAGTCTTACTTCTTTACTACTGACATTATCTGTCCTGTGACAAGTGGCTTTCAGTGGTGCAATAAATGCTGGGATAGTTCAGAGAAAAAGGGTTTTTTCCTTTATTTCTGAATTTGTTAGAAATTGAGGCCTGTGGAAAGAAAGAACAATTGGGAAGAAATTTATGAAGATCAGACATAGAGATTCAGAGCTCAAAATTATGTCCACAGGAGTGTGGACCGATGAAGTGCGGACACTTAATAAGCTTCTCAGTTTCTGTATGTTAGTACATGTATGTCTATTGATTTTGAAACAATGGACTGCTTGAACAGCTGACATTTGGAAATAGTGTGTTGACAGTGTGTTGATGTCCATGCAGACAGAAAAATAAAGGGCTTGGTGATCTCATAAGGGTGCTGTATCTTACAGATCAGACTTGTGTAACTTTTTTCCCATAAACCTTGTCTGGCATTATAAATGACAGAACTCCTGACTGGTTTAAGGTAGTTTGTTCTCTGGGTTTCTTTTCTCTTTTTAACTCTCTTGCCTACCTGTTCAAATCAAAACCTTAAATAGTAGTGCATACCTTCTTTTCATCTGTGAAAGATCCACTTGATTTCTGATAGACAATAATAGAATATTGTTCACTTTTAATATACTGACATTTAACTGTACAATGGCTAAGGAAATTAAAACATTTGAATTGATACTCATTCCAGGCAATCTTCAGATACTTTGGATGTGCTCCAGTATCACCAGCACCAGCATTTCTGAAAACATAAAGGATAGAGAACAAGAGGATAGATCAGATTTGGTATAAATGCAGTAAAAAATTTCTCGGAACTAGGTGAATGATGTAGGAAAAGAGATGCAATTAATTATGATAGGTTTAGCAGCTTTAAAAAAATTGAGATGATATTGAGCTAAATGCTGCACTACTCATGTTCATCTGCCATATTTTTTTTTCAGCATTGCAAACATATCTGCTATGTAGCTGAACTTACTACTTGGCAATTTTTACAATATGAACTTTGGCAGACACATCTGAAAAATTCTAGAAAGAACGTTTGAAAGTCACGTGAACCATCTCTGAGGAGAAAATTTGGGTTTCTCTTTTGAATTTTTTTTTTTTTTTAATCTGTTTAAAATATATATGTATATTCTGAAAAACTGATGTCACTTTTTTCACTTTTTAAAAAATTTTTATTGTGAACTTCTGCACTTGATTTGCAAGTGCTGATACAGATTATCCTAAGCTCTACATACAAGACATTATTTGTCTCATCTGAATACTAACAGTAATGAATTTCTGGTCTTAGTAAGTTGAAATCAAAAGTTTGAAATCAAAAGTTTGATTCAAAAAAAAATTTGAAAAGTAGAAAAGAGGTACCTTCCTACCGGAGGCTTTCATTCCATCTTGTAACTCTTGAGGCTGCAGAGCATTAAAACATGCAGTAGCTTATTTCTAACGTAAAATTTGTTGTACAGTACTATAACTGTATTGATTGAACTGAGATATTTTCACTTTATATTAGAAAACAGAAGTGTTTTTTCTGCGGTTTTTGCTTTTTCTTAGTTTCCTGTTACATTAGAAAGATAATAGATAACTGTAAGAATTGAATACACTATGGATTAAGAGCAAATTAAACCTCAAAGTGTAAGTATTATCTTTATACAGTTTCCTGTGTATAATGCCTATTCCATTTTCTAACACAATGCTTTACAGAACCTTATCAATATAGAACTTACATGAATTGATGGTAATGTCACAGCTGAGCAGAAGAAACAAAATGGAAGATAATCTGTTACTTTGTGGTTTAAGATTAAATGGCTGACTTTGCAGTGAAGTAGCTAAGATACTGAAATGAATTGAAATGTTTATTGTGTTCGCAAAAGTGAGCGTCTGTCCATATCCAGCACCATGATGGATACCACCATGCTGAGCATGTGGGGCACAATAAAATACCTGGAATCAGATAGGAATCACAGATCAAGTGGAAATTTAGGATGAGGGAGCAGCATTATTTGCCTTTCCAACTTTTTTCTGAGGTAACCAATAATTGTAGGATTTTCATATCTGGCAATTTACACTATTTGTTGTATATTTCAGAAGTAGATTATTTTCCACCTTCCCATGTGTGTTATACTGGAGGGAGAAAATAATGGCTGGAGCAGAATATAAAATCCTCATTGTCCTCTGAGTTCAGTAGATTTACTAGGAAGTTTAAGCCTTTAGATCCTTACTTGTCTTCAGCTGTGCGCTCCCCAGGGAAAGAGAGACATGAACATACTAGAGAGAGTACAACCAAAGGTCACCAGGATGATAAGCATCTTTTCCATTATGGAAGACTGGGAAATCTGGGACTATTCAACCTAGAGAGTAGAAGGCTCAGGCTAATTTTGTTGATGTTTTTAAACACCTCAAGTGTTCAGAGAGACCCAGACTATGCAGTGATGCCTAGTAACCAGATAAGAGGCAGTGGGCGCACAGTGAAGTGTAAGAGGTCTCTCCTGAACATCCGGAAGTGCTATACTTTAATTTTTCTTTTTCGATTTGGAGTTGACTGAGCAATGCCAGAGGCTGTACTGAAAGGTTATGAAGCTTCTTGCCTTAGAGATCTTCAAAATTGCCTGGACATGATCCTGGGCACCCTTCTCTCGGTTTCCTTGCTTGAGCAAAGGGGTTGGACCATTTTGTGGATATGGTAGGATTCATGTAACTGTTGCAAGGTTTCTCGGCTGCACGAAAGAGACCGTGTACTTCAGTCAGGCACAGTGAGTCAGACGCTCCGATGCGCTTGCCAATTTCACCTTCACGCTGCTCTTACGAGATGGTGAGTTTTGTTTCATAGAGCATCTTGTACCCCACAGTAAAACTTCCTTACTGTCCTTTGTTTTTCACTTTATTGCGATGCCAAGTACCACTGTGGACATCCTAAGCTGTGTTCTACATCAGGGGCTAGAATTACAGTCTTTTGGACAATTCTGCAACTCTCAGTTAGCATTATTTGTGAATTTGTGTTATTGCTGAAAGACTATGTATCGACAGAAATATATAAAGTAAAAAATTCTTGGTGTATTAAGCAATGCATGATTCAATTTGTCTTCTATTTTCCCTTTTAGTGAAAAAATATATTCACTTTGTAAGAGAAGAATCAGCAACATTTTAAGGACAACATAATATGCATGAGTTCAAAGTATTTTTATATTATGCGGTCTGTGATCCAATGCTAAATTTGTTGAATTACAGAAACTATTCTGTTAATCTGGTGATTTCATTGAATTTATACCAATTCAGAACCAGAATTGCACTCCTGGGAATCAGGCCTGCTCTTTCAAATGCTAATGCACTGTGTAAATTACTGTTCCTGTTTAGATAAAATTCTGACTGTGGCAAATTAGCTACCACTATCCTTTTCATTCAAATTGTCTTGGAACGTAGGAAACCTAATTTTGTGTTTCTAAAAATTTGCATGAGTACTGTATACTATCAGTTTCTCAAAGAAAAACAGTTTGACAGTCTTTTGACATCAGCAGTTGATTTCAGAGAGTTTCTACAGTTCTTTGTCTTCACTTCTGCTTTAATAGTGTTGGTAGATATATTCACTGTTTTCAGCTGCAGTATGTTATTTGTCTGTATGACAAGCTTTTCTAAATCAGAGGTGCTGTTGTAATCACATTGGTCGTGCTCCTTATAAAACAATTACTGGTAAGCATGTCTGTGGGAGCTTAATCACTAGTGCTAAAGTTGAAAGTTAATGTTAGCTGAAATAAGATAAGCAGAGGAGACAACTTGTATTAAGTGCCTTTGCAGAATGGCCTTGGGGGCATTTCAGCTCTGACGTCAGGACTGAGCAGAGGTACAGGGAAGGTACCTTTCCTGCTCTCCCCCAGAAACCTTGTTCTCTCAAGGGTTTGTACAGCAGTAGCTAACTCTTAATGACAGCTTGTTCACCACATGTTAGTTCCTTTGCATTCTTTCCTGTTTAAACAGTCTTTACATATTAGTGCAGAGAGCACTATATCTCATGGCAGGTATCCTAGTAGCAATGAATAGGGTTAGTAAATTAAATTCAGTTCATAATTTGAAAGTGGAGAATTTGGATAGGACTAACTGAAGTCAGTGGCAACATTATTTCTATGCAGTCGCCCTAAGGTTAGGCTAAGGTTGTTCATACTTTTTTCATGTTGTGATTCTGGGAATGAGAAATCCAGCTGAAGTCCTGTCAATTGAAATGAATGTAGAGAGCATGTTTTGTCTGTATTGTGGGAAGTAACAGTTTCCATTGAAGTTTCTAAAATCCTACAATTAATGCCCATTTTGCTATGAAATAAATTTCAGTTCCTCCAGAATAGGAGTGCAGAAGTAATGGTTATCAAGTTCTGGAGACTATTTATAAATTTCAAGTTATTTTTTAGAAACCAAGTAATTTTTAATGTAAAAGCTCAAATGAGATAGTATTTTGGCTTTCTCCATACAAATAGTTGATAGAGAGATTGATAAGTCTGAAACATTCTTGTGAATTTAAGAATGAAGGAGGTGATAAGAGATGGACAGTTTCTATTTCAAGTTTGATTTTAACTGTATATATGGATTTGCAAACACAAATTAAGTATTGGTATGTAAAATAAAAGTGAGATAAGCAGGATAGGAAGGCCAGGTTTATTGCAATTAGAGAGCCTGATTTAGCTATAATTCATCTCTTCAGTATCTGTTTTTCTTTGATCTTTGAAACCTCAGGGTAGATTATGTGCTTTCACTCTTCAGGAGGATTAGAATATTGTACCTTAACCCCTATGAATGAGGGATGGAACAATATGTAAAGGATATGTATCATCAGGCACAGTAGAGGCTGAAGTCAGTTTGCTACTTCTGCCTTCAGCCATTTCTTCAGAAAAGTGTCATGACAGCAGCATAGTGGGGCTCAAGAGCCTTCTGATACAGAAGGCAGCAGCACAACAGAATTGATTCTCATGCAGCCTTCATGTAAGACTGCAGTTGACTGACTGAAGAGTGTCTTCCTGGAGGGTTTTGATGTCTTCTGGTATAGAAATAATGAGTTACTTCAAAGTACAAAAATATATTCATCTAAACTAATTGATACAAATATTTTGCATTGTCAAGCTTTGAGCTAACAGTCAAATAGTCTTCAAACGGATGGCATCTGGGAAGAATAATGCCAGTTAGATTCTGTGTATATTTTTTTAAATTCCATACTATTTCTTTATCAGTAATCAAAATTATTTATACAACTTACATATATTTTATTCTTTTGCTGCATTACAGAATCATACAGCAAGAACAGTATTATAAGTATGTGATAGCTCAAAAACCTGTTGCAAGAAGAGCCACATGTACCCACTTTAGCCCTGCATTGTTCATATCAATTATACTGCCACTGGTACTCCACCAGAATTTTAATAAACAATGAGGCATTTTCTGCTTTGTTTTCAAAACAAAGCAAATCAACAAACAAAGCACAGAAATGTCAAAAAATGGAGAAGTTTTGCTGAGTGACATAGAGAAAAATGCGGTGATTAAAATACAGTTTAAACAAACAAAAATATTTTATTTAGAATACAGTCGAAAGCTTGGAGATTTCCAACTCAACTCTGATTTTCAACTCTGGAAATTCAGAGTTCAGAGCACTGTGCCTGCTAGTTAAACAGATAAGCAATTCTGTTAGAGTTGAGGAAAATAAATTTGAAGTTACTGAGATACATGTCATGGGAATGACTCAGTTAGGAAATAAAGAGGTGCCCACCTGATTATGTTTGCTGTCATGGTTCATGCTTGTTTACAATTTGATGCTCCACACTGTGTGGATTTTGTAGAAATGCCTAATGGGAAGTGCACAGAAGAAAGTTATATGTATGGTAGGCTTTAAAACACTTTAGCAAGATGCAGAAGAATGAATGGTTCAGAGCAAGAAGAGGCTATTCTGTATGTGAAAGGACATAACTAATAAAAAACACTAAGTTATACCTGTTCATAAATGTAAACCCTGGTTTTGCGAAACAGCGAAGCTGAAAACAATTGATATTTATTCATACAAGTTGGTGGTGAATATGTATAAACTTAAATAAACTGTGAGAGTGAACTTCTCACATATGATATTTCCACTTTATACTGTATAAAACAGATCAATTTTTTTTTTCTTCAATGTCTTTACAAATGTTTGGGCTTATTTTTGTAAACAATGGAAAATCTTAATCTTCCTTTTCTAGTTATATATATATGAATTTTTTAGGACTATGCTCACAGAAAATGTCTCCAGTAATATTAATCAGCTGAAGAGGTTGTCACTTACTGATTCGAAATGTATTTTATATTTAATTCTGCTCTTCCCTACTAAGCTCACTGTAGGAGCACAGCTGTGAGTTTAGTAGTCTCCTTCAGACAGTGTTCTGATCTGATCAACATGGAAATTGATTTCCTTCATCCTGATAGAAGTTCCACAGAATGCTTATGCGGAAGTATGAGTGGGAGGTAGTCTGCATTTCTTAAAACAAGACGTACTGATAGAGCTTGTCAGCTGGGGCTTCAAATCAGAGACCTTCATCACTGTATCTTCCCTTGAATCAGAGCAGGATCACATAATCAAAATAAATAACAAACTCCAGATGATCTGATGAAGTTGTCTTGTGATTTGATCAAATATTGGCATTTTGTCATGATTGTTTTCCAGGAACATTTTTTGATATTAGACTATTGCTAGATTTATACCTCCTCTAAAAGATGCCATGTGGGCATTTTCCCTTCTTCCAAATAAGTTCTAGAGATAAAATCACCAATGTTATTGCTATGATTTCAAATACAATGCTTACTTTTTGGCCGTGATCTTACTGTTTTAAGTGAAGGGAGTTAATTGACCCTTTTCTACTAACCACATGCCACATTCACCTAAGACTAAATCAAGTTTGGAAGGATTTGATTCCAGTTAAGCTCTTGAAAGATCAGGCGTGCTTTAAGCTGACAGTTGAAAAGGCAGAATGTTGTACAAGCTTATGAAAAATTGATGCTGGATTCTGGAGCAATTCTGAAGATCAGAAATATTTTTTAGAGTGTCTTTTCAGGTTTTTAAACCTAAAAAAAAATTCACATTTTTAAACAAAAAAGAAAGATTTTGAAAGTGTTACTAAATGATGCATTGCAGTTTTTAGGTCTTTTTCATTCAACTGCTGCATTCCTCAAACTTTTTTTTCCCCATTAAGTGCTAATATATTCTATGTCAGCTATGCTCTATTTTCCTTTCTAAGATTTTTTTCTCTATCTAGCTTTCTGTCAGACCAGAGACTCAGTAAATTAACTTCGGCTGATATCTGTAGTCACAGAATAATTTCATCATTTCCTACTACAATCTTTACATGAAAGACTTCAGTATCCTTTCTACTATCAATTTTACTTTCCAGCTTCTCTAAGCCTGTCAGTGCCTGAAGATATGAGCCACACCTGCTGAAGATGACTTGCTCAGCAGCACTGAAATTTAGCCTTGTTGACTTCAGGAATCACAGGATTTAATTTTGTGCTTTCTTTGAATTCAATAAATTTAGTTGTTTTCAGTACGGTTGCTTTGAATAAAATATAGGAGAAATCCAAGTCGCTTACATTTTTATAATTTCCAAAATAATTGCTGATTTTTAAATATCTGAATTCGTACGATAATTGTAAAGAAAACCATTATCAAAATAAAATTGTAGTTATCCAGAGGATATGTGCTTCTGACAGTTTTGGAGAAATCTCAATAGTTCTTAAATTCATCTTAAATATGTACTTTCTAACCTTGATTTAGAAAGTACATATTTCTAAATTGATTTATGTCCATCTCTGAATATACTTATTCATTTTTAAATTAAGATATTTTCTCCAGGTGTCATTGGCTGCAATTCGGATTATTGGAATATCACAACATTTCTCAGCTTATGGTTTCTGTTCTCTTCTTTTTTCCTTATTTCTCAGTGTGGGTCCATGTTTGTTCTTCTACTCAGTTGGTATCAACTATCACCAGCACAATGGTGCAACTAGAGCTAGTGCTTACAGATATTCTGTTCAGATTTTATGAACCAAAGTATTCTTCTGTCACTGTGATAAAAACAAAAGGGGAAACAAAAATGTAGGAAAAATTCTTCATGACAATGGTAGGCATAAAAAAACATTATTTATCATTCCAAGATTTATTACTAATGGATTGATTACAGTTTTAGCTCAATGTATGTCATGAACATCAAAACATATGTTTCTGAAGTCAGAAAATACAGCCTGTTTTTAAAAAAAAATGTTTAAGAATTGTTATTCTTTACAAGTTTTTGCTTATAATGAAATTCTTTGAATATCTGTGAGACTGTGTCTAAAGTGTATGTTACTTACATCTGGCTTATGAGAATGTTCAGGGATTGTCATATCTTATGCCCAACTTTTCATGATACAACTGAGCAGAGTGAGATTGTGTTTTGCTAGTCTTGACAGCCTAAAAAATAGGTCTCATCATGCCTTCAGAAGAAAATGGTGAGAATATTTTTACAGTAAAAAGGTAGAACCTTTAAATAGTCTGCACAATACAAGAAAAGTTAGGAACTGTCAGCAATAATCAGCATTTTTAGAATGTTTCCCAAATGTTGTTCCATAAAGTAAGGTAACTTGGTTATGTATATGAGGGATGAGTTTGTGTCATAATTCCTGTTCTTCTTAGTTATTTGCATGGGAACTGTTAATTTTCCATATGAGCAATTCCATTAGCTGACAGAGAGAAGCTATGAGGCTTTTTTCTTCTGCAAGATACAGAGGGACAATTCATGAAAGGCTTTTGTTCTTGGAAAATTAATGTTTGGCTTGATATTCTTGATAGATTGTTTGTTTTAAGGAAATTTACAAAATTCCATGATGCTTTTTAAAAGTTTGTTTGAAGACACTTTGTCAAGACTTTTTAAAAATTATTTCTTATGCTTTAGGAATTGATAGGGGAAAAGTATAATAAGTATAATAATGTTACTGAACATCTTTGTAGTCATCACCAAGGAAAAAAACTTCCTCTCTCTTTCCTGTGGAAATACTGAGAAGAGTATACTGGAATGCCGTTTCCAACCCCATAAGTGGGCGGACCCATTGGATATTTGGTGATACTAAAAGGATGTATCATTCTGTGTCTGTCATAAAAGCCCTTTTCGGGCAAACACAGATGATATGTCTTAGAGCTGTCCCCTTGGAGAGCGCCTGACAGACAATAGAGACAGACATCTGTTTTTCAAGAATGTGTGTTTCTGCAAAAGCCCAGCATTATTCTGTTTTTCCCATGAGATGAATCAATTTCATGGATATATGTGATTAAAGACAATTTACCAGGCTTGAATTGGGCTAATGCAGTATTGTAACAAGATCACACTCCAGTAAGGATTGCTGTAGTGTATTTTTGCTCCCACATTTTAAGTTCTTTGTCATAATCCCTGGCCTCAGTTAGAAGAGGCAGGTGAAGCCAACAATACATTTTGTTAATTATTCTATTTAAATGTGAGACTGAAAACAATGAAAGTACCACAGCAACTTGAGATAACACCAGATCCCAGAGAACCTTGTCCCTGAGTCCTTGCATCTGACCCCTTGGCTCTTTCTTCTCCCTTCCTGTTTTGCCTCTCAGCAGTGAGCTCAGATAGCATGAACTGAGTAGTTCCTCTCACCTGTAGGAGAAAACCACTAAACTAGCTCCAATCTGCATCACAAGTGTTTTGAGGTAGTCTCTACAAAGTACAAATGCTTTTTGGGGAGTGAATATTTGTCACAGGTGGTTTCAAAGTAATCAGTGAGCACAGAGCTGGCATGGTCTTTCCCATGTCCATCGTACTGTTTCTGAAATGAACAGTGTGTTCCGCACGTAAGTTATTCGGGTCAGACCTGAACCATGTGAAGCAAAAGAAGCCATAGCAAGTACAAACTGTGCTGCTCTGACATTCTCAACAAATCAGGCACAAAATTTGCCAAAACACAGGAAAAAAACGTGTTTTGTAACTCCTGAAAAATAACAAGCCAAACAGAAAACCTCACCTGTTCTTCATCATATGTATTTAGACTATTTCAGTGTTTCTCCATCAGCTATGCAAAGAACTCATTGACATTCTCACCATTTATAGTTTGATCTATAACTGCATTTTTCAGTCAGCGAAGTTAGCATCTAGCAAAATTGTGCTGCAATTAACAAAACATGAGTTATTTGAATATGGAAAGGAAATTGTTGCGCATATTCAATTGCTCTTTAGTGATCTTTATTTTCAGTGTGTGACAGAAATTAATTTGGGGAAATGTATCACAGTTGCTGATAGCTATCTGATTTATGCATATGTTGCCTTGCCAATGCAGCATCAAGCTGTTAAGAGAGTTTCCTTGGTCAGTATTTCATTTTCATAAAGGCTAACAGTATCTTCTGTTAGCCCATTAGCAGGATTATAAAACTTGAAACACACATAGTAATAAATCTTCTCCAATTATCAAGTTGTAAGAAGCAGCTTATTGGTAATTTCAAAGTATATTCAAAGTGTATTAGCTCACTCCCTGACGTGAGAATCCATCCTTCTTTGTAAATAGAGCAGAGATTGCCTAAAGCTGGGCCCACCTGCAGAGGGAGAGGTTGTTCAAGTGAAGTGGCCTGATGGAAAGCTGTATGGTGCAAAGTATCTGGGACCAAACACAGCTCACATGTATCAGGTGAGTGTCTATATTTATTACCAGATGCCTATTTTTGAGATGTCTTTATTGCTTATTCAGCTCTAGCATTGGAGTGGCAGACCACAAGTTCAGAGCTGCAGGAGTATGGACTAAATTGTAAACTGCTGATGCCTTTAAACCAGCACATAATGCTGTCTAAAACATTAACTAGTACTGTGCATTTCTGCCGAGTTGATGTTTTGCTTGATCCCATGAAATTAAAAAGAATGATTATTTAATAGAACTCAATCAGTAGTCTTCACAGAATCACAGAACTGTAGGGGTTGGAAGGGACCTCTAGAGATCATTGAGACCAACCCCCCTGCCAAAGCAGGTTCCCTACAGCAGGTCGCACAGGTAGGCATCCAGGCAAGACTTGAATATCTCCAGAGAAGGAGACTCCACAACCCCCCTGGGCAGCCTGTTCCAGTGCTCCATCACCTCACTGTAAAGAAGTTCTTGCGCACATTCGTGTGGAACTTCCTATGCTGCAGCTTATGTTTCCCCTTGTCCTGTCTCCACTCACCACTGAAAAGAGACTGGCCTCACCACTATGGCCCCCACACCTCAGATATTTATAAACCTGGATTAGATCCCCTCTCAGTCATCTTTTCTCAAGGCTAAATAGACCCAGTTCACTCAGCCTTTCTTCATAGGGGAGATGCTCCAGGCCCTTCACCATCTTTGTGGCCCTCCGCTGGACTCTTTCCAAGAGATCCCTGTCTTTTTTGTACTGGGGAGCCCAGAACTGGACGCAGTACTCCAGATGAGGCCTCACCAGGGCAGAGTAGAGGGGGAGGATCACCTCCCTCGACCTGCTGGCCACGCTCTTTTTAATGCACCCCAGTAAGCCATTGGCCTTTTTGGCCACAAGGGCACACTGCTGGCTCATGGCCAACCTGTCGTCCACCAGGACACCCAGGTCCCTCTCTGCAGAGCTCCTCTCCAGCAGCTCATCCCCCAGCCTGTACTGGTGCATGCAATTATTCCTCCCCAGATGCAAGACTCTACACTTGCTTTTGTTGAACCTCATCCAGTTTCTTACTGCCCAGCTCTCCAGCCTGTCCAGGTCTCGCTGAATGGCAGCACAGCCTTCAGGCGTGTCAGCCAATCCTCCCAACTTCATATCATCAGCAAACTTGCTGAGGGTGGCCACTGTCCCCTCAACAAGGTCATTGATGAAGATGTTGAACAAGACCGGACCCAGCACCGACCCCTGAGGGACACCACTGGTTACAGGTCTCCAGCCAGACTCTGCACCACCAACGACGACCCTCTGCGCTCTGCCAGTCAGCCAGTTCTCAACCCACCTCACTGTCCACTCGTCTATCCCACACTTCCTCAGATTTGTTATAAGGATGTCGTGGGAGACAGTATCAAATGCCTTGCTGAAATCAAGGTAGACTACATCTACCGCTCTCCCCCCATCCATCCAGCATGTGACAACATTTTTCATTTTATAAAGGTGAACAGGTAGAATATTAAGAGAAATAGTTATTTTTTTCCAAGTCATTTACTTACTATCTCCAAATTGGTCATTTATTTATTTGATTTCAGGTAATTACACTATTAATGAGATAAAATCTATTAATACTTTGTGACCACAATGTGCCCCAGGCATTTTGTGAAAGGATGGAAGGAAAAACAGTAAAAAGAAGAGTGAAAATAGCTCCACTTCCATTTGTGCAAGGTACTTTTGAATTAATTAACACATAATCTAAGGAGCATTTTATCCTTAGCAAAGCCAAAATGAAACTGAACACTGCAGCTTTAAAAGCCTTTTAAGGCTAAAAAGCTGACTTCTGATTTCAGAGACACAATAATCGTTGGTTTTTTTTGTACTTGCCTTTGAGAAAAAATCAGTCAGCAGCTTTGAGTACTGAAGTGAATGGTAGAAACTGCAATAAAACAATCACAATAATAATACTACTTCTGGAAGAATGAGAATCTCGGTACATTTCTTTTATATATATATAATCATTTTCACTTATGTAACTCTTTTCATCTGAAGGCTTCACATTACTGTACAAAAATGGTAAATTTGCTATTATATCTGCAGATAAATTAAGGCACAGGGAGGCTAAATGATATGCTGCATTGACCTTCTCAGTTTGCCAATGACTTGCAATCAAACTCAGGTCTTCAAATGCCTGATCCCTTGAGTTAGTCTCTAAATGTTACCCTTTTGCTTATATTTAGAAGATGTATTATTTTGTGAAAGTGAAAAGTTGTGTTTTTTTTTTAATGAAATACAAAGATTGTTCTACAGTAACAGTAATCTTCTAATCATTTAATCTTCTAAACAGTTGGTCTTCTAAGGAATACTGTGAGATTAGATTAATATGGTTGTTTAAAACCAAAATAGTAAAAAAAAAAGAGATTTTTGTCTCATTTAGGACCTCTGAGACAACATGATAAAAGTAGTATAATAGAAAATAGACTAGCATAAGGATGTTAGTAGGGTCTGCAGTTTTTGCAGTTCCTCAGCATAGCAGTTATAGGATTATTAAGTTTGGAGAAGACCAGTAAGGTCATCAAATCATCTATCCATCACCTCATGAGTTTCCTCATGAATTTCACCGAGGCCCAGTGCCCAAGCCACAAAACCATGTCTCTAAATGCCACATCTGTACATTTCATGAACGTGCCTCTATCCCTTCCTTGGTTAGCCTCTTTCAATGTGCACCCACACCTCCTGAGAAGAAATTTTTCCGAATATCCAACCTGAACGTCCCGTGGTGCAACTTCAGATCACTATCGTCCTATTGTTGTTACCTAGGAGAAGACACTAATCCCACCTAACCACAACCTCCTTTAGGTAGTTGTACTGAAAGATGAGATCTCCTCTTAGATTCCTCTCCTCCAGACTAAACAGTCCCAGTTCCCTCACCCACTACTCAAAAAGCTTGTGCTCAAAACCCCTCACTAACTTTGTTGCCCTTCATTGCCCACTCCAGGGCCTCAGTATCTTGCTTTTAGTTTTGGGGCCCAAAACTGAACACAGTACTTGAGGTGTGACCTCTTCCCCACCAGCTCATTTTCTGGCACTGGAGTCAGCCTGCTCCTGTGCATTTATGATAGAATCACAGAATTTTTAGAGTTAGAAAGGATCTTTAAAGGTCATCTGGTCCCAGCTCCCCTTCAGTGAATGGGACATGCGCAGCTAGATCACATTGCCCAGGGCATGATCCAGCCTGGCCTTGAAAGTTTCCCAGGAAGTACATCAATTACATCTCTGGGCAACCTGTTCCAGCTCCTCACCACCCTTGCTGTAAAAGATTTTTTCCTTATATCCAACCTAAATTTACCCACTTTAAATTTGAAACCATTTCCTCTTGTTCTGTCACCACAGACCGTGCTAAAAAGTCTGTCCCCTTCTTTTCTGTAGCTCCCCTTTAGATACTGAAAGGCTGTAATCAGGCCACCTTGCAGCCTTCTCTTTTCCAAGCTGAGCAGCCCCAGTGCTTTCAACCTGTTTTCATAGGAGAGGTAGTGGGTGTTACCTCAACACAGGTGCATGATCTTGTATTTGGATTTGTTGAACCTCATGAGGTTCACCGAGGCCCAGTGCCCTAGCCTGTCTAGGTCCCTCTGGCAGGCATCCTGTCCTTCTGATGTGTTGAATGTGTTGACTGCACCCCACAGCTTGATGTCATCTAGAGACTTGCTGAGGCTGCACCCAACCCCATCAGTGTCATTGATGAAGATAATAAAGCACTTCCAATCCTTCAACTGACTGCCCCAAAACCCCAAAGTTCCTTTTAATAGCCTCAGGCTTCTCTGTTTGACCTCATCATTGCCAATCTGAACTACCTGAAGTGGATAATAAGTATTAAAGACTACTGTGAACTGCTTTTAATAAAACAAACTTTTTAAACAAACTGGGGAAACAGCAAAGATTAAAGGGTGTCCAAGTTGTACTATACAGGATTTCTGAAATTTTGCAAGCATTTTAATCTGTATGACAGGACTGCCAAACATGACCACAGATTACAGAGTCTGTGACATGCAAGGTGCAAGATTAACTCCAAGACAAATGAGTAGTGCTTCTTATTTATCTTAAGTGGTTTCCAACACAGCCTCCAGGACACATGCACATACGCACACTGTTTTCTGATCTCTGTTGGACACTTGAGATTCTCATACCAAAAGAATCTCTTACTCTTTCGTGTTCTCTTATATTGTACCACAAAAGGAGAAACTGAAAACGAGTCTCTGAAACAACTGTCATCTGATACAACAAATCTATTCAAATATTGAAATACAGATAAATTTTTGAATTGTTCTCATGTTCTTGAGACATTTGTACAGAATTTGACAGTGCTTATGCATGCAGGAGCTATGACAAAATGTGCCAGAATTTGTGTCATCTAGCTTAACATTTGCCATCCAGTTACCCCACACAATCCCCAATCAGAGTTATACCTGCAAATGGAGTAAGTGTTCATTTCAAATGAAACTGTTAGTGATGTCTATCTGTGTGATGTCATTTTTAATGTAGGTATGATTGTTTTCAGTGTTTATTTTAGATTTTCATTTGAGATGATTAAATTATTCACCCTGTTGTTTTCTACATTTTCCACTGATCCTTTAATCTTGTTGTCGTGATGAAAGAAAATCTCATGGAGAGAATAAAGTGGTACACAGACCCAGTGCAACTGCAGAAGTGCAAATAAAATAAATTGCTGGATAAAACAGATGATTGATGATGTAGTATATGCAGTCTGGAATAAGTTTGAGTTATTAGAGACAATGGTTTTGTATTTTGCATGAATCACAAAACAACTGGAAGTCTTAGAGAAGTGCTTATGTTTGCCTTTAACATTATGGCAAATACATTTCCAGTGCAGTTTCATGCTGAATTATAGCTGAAAACTTTCCAGTTGCAAAGTTGAACATATTTCACACAGCAAACTTGTAAAATTCTGTGGTATGAAGCAGTCTCCTCCCTCTTTACCCTGCTATTAAAACAAAAGTCTTTGCCCATTAATTTTCTCATTGCATGGAACCAAGGGATTTTATTTCCTGCCTGATTCTTTCACTGGTGATGCATAACAAGCATTACTGCAGATACGAAGCAAAAACATACTATGAAATGTACTGTGCAGTAAAGGGCAGGAAAAACAGAAAGTCTGCTGACAGATAATGGTGAAAAATAATAAAATGGCCATCGTTTAAACAAGTTTAAACCAAAGGGAACTTTATGTTCCACTAGAGTACCACTCGCTGACTTGGCCTGTAGGGTTAGTAACAGGAACAGAGGGGCGAAGATGACTTCTGTGATTTTTTTACATATCTTGCTCTGTGGAGTTTTCTTTGGATTTTAAATGTGCTCTGGATTTATGCATCCCTTTTAAATTGTTTTTAAAGAGATCTTGCTTTTAAAGAAGTTAATAGTTCATACACCTGTACCCTTACTTTTGACAGTGGATATACTCTGTTGGATTCTTCAGTTGTTAAAATTAATCTGACACTCTCAGTCAAGGCAAGGTTTTAATTTGGACCTACAAAACCCACTCCATCTACAACTTCAAATACATGATTTTTCAGATTTATCTATGATAACACTTTAATAATGTTTTTATATGTTTGCATTTGGACTTATTATTCCAATATGTCTGTTGTCATTCAAGTGGTATCATAAACGGAATGGGGCTTCTTTTAAGTTCTTGCCAAACTTTTAAGTACAGTTTCTATAGGAACTAAAACTGCAGTCCTAGATAATAGCTGAAAGTCACAATTGTTAGATGAAGTATGAAAAAAAAAATCAGCAGCTACTGAAAAGGCATAAATGCTTCAAAGCCTCAGCATTTTAACATTCCCCACACCTAGTTACATTTCCTTTCTCATTTTCTGCTAACGGGGTTCATGTTGGATTAAATCTAAACCTAAGCATGATAAAGCTTTTCATCTTCTGAACAGAGCATTTTAAAGAAATTCCATCAGATTCAATAAAATTCTGTTAACTGCTATTTCCCTAGTTGTCACTCATACTTAGTTTCTTTTGACATCATCTTCCTCAACCTTGAAGCACAGGATGTTAAAATTAAATTTATTTATTTATTTATTAGAAGCAAGGAATTAAAATGAGGCAAATTAAAATGACATGAAGACGTTTTAATACATCGGTCCTACAAAATTATTTTGTCTGTGTTGTTTCTGCTCTGCATTCCTAATAAACTTTATTTTATTGCATGTGTGTGTCAGTGTTGATTTTGAAGTCTCTTTGCTCAGATGTTTTTTTTGGTCTAATGAACATTCTAAGAAATAACATTTTTTTTCTGTTTTATCTTAATTTCACTAAAATAGAAATTATTGATGTTCAAATCTCTGCTTGCATTTTTATTCAGACATTCCCAGAAACTTCCCAGAGTTAAATCATGATTTTTTTTTTAATACTCTTTTTTTTTTTTTTTTTCCCAACTAGGTTGAGTTTGAGGATGGTTCTCAAATATTAATGAAGAGAGAAGAGATCTATACTCTAGATGAAGAGCTTCCTAAAAGAGTGAAAGCCCGTTTTGTGAGTACTTTCTGATAACTTCATGGTATTTACATGCTCAAAATGCCAACAACGCTATCCCTGGCTTTATTCTTACTTTTTATTTTAATTTGTACAGATTTTGCACAGCAATTAGCACAAGTTCACGTTTGCCAGTGAGAAGGATTTGTTGTATTGCTAATACAGGCAAATGCTGCCTAATTCTTCTCTCCCAAAGGAGTCATTGTGGTAGAATATCTGTCAGATCATGAGTAGTATTTTGAATTTTAAAATAGATAACTGTTATGTTCTTTCAGAATGTTTTTATGATGTCCACAACTTTTGAAAAACTTTCCAAATTATAAGAGCTTTGAGATTTTAAATGCTTTTAATTTAATAAAAATGCAATTAACTCGTCCTGAGAAACAGAACACCTGTTTCATGAAAACTCATTAATATCACTAACAGGACTTAGACCATTTCTCTGGTCTTTAGTTTAAAACCAGAGCCTCATATTTTTCCAGTTTCTTGTGGTTCCAGACAACATCCGCTGGTTAACTATATGCCATTCAGAAAACAGCTGAGGTTCCTGAGGAGCAGAAGTTTGAAAAGGGAAAGTTCTGCCATACAGATATTGGAGGAAACAGATCTGTCTTTGTCACTAATGCTAGATGTTTGTGCAGTTCAATTCAATACTAATTCTACTCAGAAATGCATTGTGCTCATCTCAAGTCCATGTTCTCATTTAGCATTCTTTGTTCAAAACTGTGCCTAGTAAGTTGAATTACCTTACTTAATCTAACAACAAAGCATAAAGATGCTAAGTTGTTCTCATAAATAAGAGAAATAATTCAGTATTGTGTGAAAAAAGGATAACTCTCTTATTAGAAAAATGAAGCTTTGAAAGGGAGAACAGTGCACAGTGTAGTTTTCATTGCTGCAAGGTGGCGGGCTCATACACAAAACCTGCTTGCATATCTGTTACGTGACATTAATTTGATTTTTGAGAGCTGGGTATGTGGCATGGTACGGGAGTAATGTGTAGACTGGATTCTTCAGGCATATTCAGCTTGGATTAGTTCGATGGCCTAACTAACAGCATCACACATATGTATAGATAAGTAACTTTGACTTCCCTTTTTTTTTGCTTCTTGCCTGCTTGCTTCTTCCATCAGTGCCTCCTTTCAGTCAGTCCTCAGCAGCTATCCCCTTTGTGGAGGTTGCACATTTTTGGGCTGTGTCAGGGGCAAGGGTTGTCGTAATGCGTGAATGGGGCAGGAAAGTGAGAGGTAGAAGAAAGGCAGAGAAAACTGAGGTTGTCAGTGAGTGCCTACTGGCAGGATTTACTGAAGGAATAGAATGAGATTAGGACAGCTCTTTCCAGTTGGAGGTGCAATAATCAGATGTTCCTGACTGAGACAACTTTTGGCCAGTTATTTGTGGTAAATGCAAACATCTTTCAGTGTCCTAATTATCTAGGGTTAGGAAAGATGTCATGGAAAATGTTGAACAAACCATCTGGATATATTCAATATGTTCTTCAGTGTTTTTTAATTATATTCAGAACTCAATTGGTTATTTTTTTTTCTTTTTAAGGAGACTACTTACATAAAACTTTTATAATTAATTGCATGTCCTGTAGAACAAAAACTGTTGCATTTCAGTAAGAATATCATTATGGCCATAACTGAGTTCATGCTCTTTTAAAAATGATATTTTTATAGTTCAGTATTTTATTTTTGCATCTGACACCATTCAATTTATATGGACATTAGATATAGGTTAAAAAACACTGAATTTGGTTGGCTACAATATCCAGTCTATACACAGGCCTTTCCATGATTCTCCACAGTTCCCTCAGGTTCTATAAAAAAAGGATTTATTCCTCAAGGTATGTTTAACACTTCCTTCACCTCCTCATGCTGAATTGTTTCCCCTTCTTGAAATATATGACACTAATTTCTTCTAACCAGAGTTTTTCCTAACTGTGGAAATTTTACCACGACTCAAGTAATAGAAGTTGGTTCCAACCTCTCTGCCACTGTTTTTCCCCAAATGGATTGCTGTTTGCCATCCTGCTTCTTTGTCACAGTTGATCCTTTAAGTTTGCTGAGAAACAGCTGTTGATTTCAGCTCTTAGTAAATCAACTAGCATACAGGTTTGTTAACAGAAGTCCTTGAGGTACATTGCACTTAAAACATATCTGAATAAAACACAGATGTGGATAATACTTGATACTGCTGGGAGTGAAGCTACCCAACAGTTGTGTTATTTCTGTGTTGCTGTTTTGCATCCTGAAAGAGTGTGATTTTCTGAGTTCTGGATAAAACCAAACCTAGCTGGTATTAATCACAATTCTAAGGAACACTAAAGATCTAAAAACTTAATTTATGAACATGCAAAACATGGTAAAGTAAGAATTGTACTTTAAAATGTGTGTTTAAACTATACATTTAGTATTTATACATTTTTCTACAAACTGTGTCGTATCTGAATAATCCATCATATAGTTAGTGATGATGCCATGGTGATCTAGTGGAATGTACCTGTACTTCCATGTAACTCCACTAAAATATATCAGAACGTGGTAGTGTGCACCAAGTCTAATGTGTATTTAATGTCTGGTTTTAGTCTACAGCGTCTGACATGAGATTTGAAGACACGTTTTATGGAGCGGATATTATCCTGGGAGAAAAGAAGAGACAGAGAGTACTGAGTTCCCGTTTTAAGAATGAGTATGTGGATGATCCAGGATACCGCACCTTCTTAAAAAGCTCGTTCCAGAAGAAGTGCCAGAAGGGGCAATAAGGGGAGTAATGAAGAGATGAAGACAGACAGAAAGACACACACACACACTGTTTTAGACTGGTTATAGGTGACTAAAAAGTCAAGCAGCATTAGTTGCGATTGGTTTTGAGTTAATTAAGCACTTGGTTTTACAGTGAGGCAGTTTATATGTAAGCCTCGTCAGATAAAGTACTTGAGTTATTACTTCTTCAGTTAAGTAATAAAGATTTTGTAATACTTTTCATTTTGAAACTAGGAGGGAAAACCAAGTGAGAGTAAAACGGATTACACAGCGATAGACTGAAGAAAATTTTTGTTTGAAGTTAGTGGAAAAATTCTCTTTGAGTAATAGAAGATTCACAGTTAGAAGAGGAGACACTTTAATAAACAGAGACAATTGCACTAGCTCATTTTTTTTCTGCCAATAGGGAAGGATGTTAGATTTAATAATAGCAGTTTTTGTAAAACATTTTTTAAGCAAATACAAATATGTACGGGATTAAGACAAACAAAATCAGTTTTGATTCGTACAGTGCTCTTCCTTTTTATGTCACTACTGCTCTCAGTAGGGTTTGATGTGGACTCAACTGTTGACTTAAATATTTTTGGCTTTTCAGAAAGGTATCTTCAGCACAGTAATGATTTTTTGTACATTTAAAGAGGCAGATTTCTGCAATTATTTTTGAACACGTTTTTCATAAGATCTATAAAATAGCTATTTGTAAAATATAATTTTCTTTCATTTTCTGTATTGAAAATTAGAGTTTAAAAATATATGCTTAACAGGCTAGTTTTGAATGAATACAAATGGTCTTCCTTTTAAAATAATGGTCTATCACTGTAATAATATTTTAAACAAATATATAAATAAATGATTTCCTTTTACTTGCATCATTTTGTCTCTTGACATGATTATCAATTCCAGCACCTCTGGTACTTAAAGGAAGGAGAAACTTCACTATCTGCAGTAGACGTGTAGTTTCCTGAACACAACACAAACACATGACTTAGTATTCAAACAGTAACTTGATAAATGCTTTAATTCCTTGTCTATTTCTCTTCACTCTTTGGGATCTTGATCTTTTTGCATATTTCACAGAAAACAGCATGTCTGAATGCATTTCCTGCCTATTTGTCTGAAACACTTTGGTTTGTGAAACCAGAAGAGAGCTTTATCAAAGTTACATCATCTGTTTCTTATAAACTGGCCCATCAGCAGGATTTCTGACTTCCTGCCACGGGGAAAAAAAAAACACCTCTCTCAAAGTACAATTTGAGCACTGCTGTTTCTCAGGCTCTGCTTCTAATAAAGAACCAAGAAGCCATATATATCAATATATGAACACAATGAGTTTTTCATGACAAACCCAGTGCTTTGTTTGCCAAGATGCACTGTTGCCCTTTGCAACGTTGTTGTCTCACTGTTGCCCTTTGCATGATTTTTATTTGTTTGTTTATTTTAAGTGGACAGCAAAGTCTTCTCATCTACTGTGTGGCATCTCCACTATAAATTTAATTTTTCTGTGTTACATTAACTATTTATTATTTTGCAATGAAATCACTCAGAATCCCTTTAGTCTTAGAAATTGCTTAGCTGTGACAATCATAATGTATTTCTTACTGGCATATTTCTTTAGAGGTAGTGGGTTTCAGTGAGTACTGTCTGGCGTATTTCAGAATACCAGAGCTTTTTCCAGAGTTGTAAAAGAAAAATTACCAGGGGTACTGTACCAAAATGCAAGATTGCTGCCCTCATGATATAAATACAGCTGGTGGCTGGTAAGTTATTACATATAATGTAAACACCAGTAATAACTTCTTGATATTAAGTTCCATAGCACTGTTCAAGGATAAGAATGAGAGTGTGATCCATCCATCATAAAGGTGATAAGAAATATTACATTATTCTTCAGTTGAGTACATGTAAACACACTTTGTAAATAAATAAATGAGGCTGTGAGATACTACACAGGCTAAATGTTAAGTGCATGTTCTTTGACTGCATCTAATATGACCTATTAGTCAAAACTGAATAAATAATTACCCTGTCTGTACAAAATGGATGTAGAATTTTTCTCTTCAGGTTCTTTGAGATCTGCTAATAGGAATAATTTCTGAATGGTATAAGGTGCTATAAAATAGCTGTCCTTCTTTTCCAGCTCTGGAAAAAGTAAGTCTGAAATGTACTTTTCTTGATTTTAAATAAATAAGTTCTTGAATATGAAAATAAATAAATGTCCATAGTTTTTAGTAGTGTAACTCATACGTTTTAAAAATACAGTTTATTTTCCATGGTGCCTTGTACTGATAATCCTTTGCTTTAAGTACGGAGAAATATTAGATTTAATCAACAGAATATAAAAGAAATTTTGTTTTAGTTTTTAAGCCACTGAGCGTTGTCTCTTGAGGTCCTCTGTATAATTGGATTTCTTGTTTCCTGAAGTATGAAATGTGGGACTGTATTTGCTATTAAGTGCAGAAACATTGACCTTGATTTTCCTGTTTTTGTCTCCTTATCTATGGAGCTGAGAGAATGATCTCATGAGGTGTTGGGAGGCTTTGTAGTTCGGTAAGTGCCAGATGCAGAGTGCCATGTAAAGAAGGGAAGAACATAGTTACTACTACCGCAGTTTCATGCCTCCTGTCGCAAGATCTTATAGCACTTGCTAAACAATATTTACTAGGCATCCAGCCAAGAAAAAGCTTTCCTATCCTTTGCAGCTCTTCAAATTTAATGTGTTTTTCAGTCCCATGTAAGTGGTGCTGATGTGGACCTTATTAGTATGTGTGAAGGCATGATGGTAAGTGATGTGCATATAATAGCTGGTATGCCAACTGCCAGGAACAGGAAGCTTGCCACTGTCTGAATGAATTTGAAATAGGTCATTATATTGCCAATGTAGCCAAGTTCTCACTCCCATAGAACATTCCATTGATATTTTTGTCCTGTTTCTATGTCCAGAAATGTCTTTCCTGATGAAATAGCATCAGGCCATTACTAGTTGGCTTACAGGGAGGTCCAGTAGGAAAAGTGCAGTGTTACCTTTAAAGTCAGGCTGACTGAATCGTGGTGATTTTCCTAGAAGAGAGCTGCATACCTCCAAGAGAAACCACTCTCTTTCTATTACCTTAGTCCCACAGTAACAAAGTAAATTGTTTTGCACATTCAAAAATCCTGAAGGCTATGTGTGTGTGAGTGCAGAGTACACGAAGTACTAGCTTGACAGGCCAGGGTGCATTTTATTTTTTTCACCATATTCTCATTCATCTCAAAAATACCAAGGAAGAGTCTTGAATACTTGAATTTATGCTGGCTTGTGAAGCAGAATATTTTAGCACTATGATTTCCTCAGCTATAGCTAAGGTTTGATAAAATCGCATTACTGGAATTAGATAAAAATTAGATTACTTCTCTTGAATCCTATTTGCTCTTGTATTACTATAGAAAAGCTATTTTTTTGGTGCTTAATAGGAGCTACAAAATGCATTGTGCTGTGCTACAGTGCTTAAAAAATTTCAATTAAAAGGAGAAATTGATAAATTCCTGCAAAATCTTTTTGCTTTGAAGCTTGTTTACATTCTGCAGCTGTAAGTGAACAGCAGGCTTTTGCAACATATAGTATTATACCCTGACACTTAAAATGCAACAAGATAAAAGCTGCCCCTATTTACATAGCTCCACCCTTTCTTATTTTGTGAGATGTTCTCCGGCATACCGACAGCAAGAGAAAAAAATGCAGATGAGGTAAGTACTGCTTAAATGATCATCTGGCTAAATAGCAAATAGTTTTATTTGCTACCTGTTCTGCTTGAGTTAGGCATCTCTGTGTAGTGGCACAGCCCCAACTGTTGTCTTTGATAACATGTGATGGCAAAATGATAATTTTGCTTGGATGCATGAAATAATTCTTTTCAGCGTGTGAATATTGTAGCAGCATTTTTATTTCCCCTTAAACAACAGAAGTATTTCATGCCAGTGCCCAATAGCATATTAGCAGGAGGGACAGCTTATGTATGGTGTGTGAGATGAATCTCCTACCCATATGCAGAAAAGTCATATTCATCTTTTAAGAAAATACCAGAGCCATCTGAAAAGTTTACTGCATGCCTTTGAACTTCAGAAACCATCTCTGAGGGATCATCTTGAATCCTGAATACCTCAGATAGGAGTCTTCTGTGATATGTCTAGTGAAAATAAAATGAGTGATGATATGGTGGAGTATAAAGGTTGTAATGGAGTTAATCCAAGGTGTTGTATATACTGCCTGCTTGGTTATGGTTTCACAGTTGCTACCAGACCAAACTGTTCCGCAGCCATGCTGCTGAAACATTATTCTCAACAATTTAATGTGTTTCCTATATCTAGATTTGTAGGCAGGGCTGGTAGCTGCCAAATCTTTCTTCTGTAAGTAAGCTTTTGTTCAGTTGCTAATAACTTTGGCAGTGTCGGTAGCCTACAGCTGAAACTTTTGTTTGTCGATAGCTGAAAAACATCAGAGAACTCAAAGCTGTTTGTTAATTTGGAAAAACGATACTGGGGAAGATAACCTTTGGTCCTTCTCTCTGGAATGGGGCCATTTGACTGAGTGTTATGCTTGAGTGCTCCATGTGGAGGGGCTTTAAGATTGGAGCAGCCATTTGCCACCATGCATATCCAGCCCCAGTGCCCTTCTGCTGTGACAGAGCACACTGCATGCACAGTGCCAGTGCCATCACACTGGGACTCACCTTGCCAGGGCTGCAAACTGGGAAGGCCTTTTCCTGTCCTCTGGAGTTACTTAAGTGGAGGGCAGAGATGTGCTCTCTGTTGTTGTCAGTGCCTTGCTGGGTGTTACTGCAGTAGAACAAGAAAGCAGGAGAAAGAAAACAGATAAACCTGCCTTCAGAGGAAAAAAAGGAAAAAAAAAGGAAAGAAAAAGAAAGAATTAAGGCAGATAGGGAGCATTCATGGAGCTGGAAGGGGAAGAAAGAGTGGGATGAGATTCCAAAAAAGAGATTGGGTCATAGTCCTCTGCAGAACCCAGGATGCCCGAGGCTCAAATTTCTTCTGGTATAAGCAAATGGCTGTGAAATGTACCAGCAAATTACTGGCAGGTTGCCTATAGGAATAGCTGTTTCTGATGCCAATTACTGCATCAACTGAAGGAGCAATCATCTTTATTCTCCCAAGGACTTGATCCTCCTGTGCATAGAGGGAAAGGTAGCTACATGTTACAAGTTTTAAAATACGCTTATGTCTTTATTTATTTCAGATTGATCATCAGAAAAAAAAAAAAAAAGAAAAAAAAAACAACACAACAATGTGCATTGGTATGCATTTCAATTTCTGAGCCAGAGTAAGGTTGCAAAATGAGGTATACAGCAAATGCCAGAATTTTCCCAAGAGAAGGAACATCATGTTTGAAGCCTCCTTATCTGTTTCTTACAGATCTAGTCACTAGAGCAACCGTGGGGAAGAATCACCATAGTGACTCTCTGGGATGCACAGGAGTTAAAGCAAGTAAGAATGGAGATGCACTGCATTCCCGAAGGGCATTTCTTGACACAGTACTAACGGTTGATGGCAATGTCATGCTGCATTATTGAGGAGAAAAGGCTCAAGGAACAATGTAATGGAACAAAATTATCTTCAAAAAGTTTCTGTGTCTAAAAGTAGTCCTCTGCAATCCATATGCCTCGCTGCTCCTCTGTGTGCCTGGGCAGTGGGATGATCAACAAAGCTGTTCGTTCTGTCCAGTGCTGAGAGAGCAACCCAGGGTGACTTGCATGGCCCTGTTGTTTCCCTTGGAGTCTATTAAGTGAGTGAAGGCAGGACAGGAGAATTACTTATTACATAAAAATATGTAGGAAAAAAAGGATTACTTTTTCATTTTCCAACTGGCCATGATGTGTAGGAGGAAACAGCAGTAATAGATTTCTGTCCTAAATGCCTTTGTTATTTTGAGCAGTAAATCCTCTCAAAATGGCTGGGACTATTCTGTTTATTGCCAGTCCACTCTTGTAGCTCCCACACCAAGTTCTCTTTCCTGACAATTCCCTCTTTGCCAGAAGGCAGAGGAAAGACAACTAAGCTTCTTCCTCTCACTTCATGCATAGAACTGAAAAGAGTTTTTCTGTCATTCTTTGTCTGATGGGAAGTAGTCTTCTAAGGAAGCCATCTCAGTGTCTCTAGTTCTATATATGACTTTGTTATGCAAAGATGACTTTGTCTAATGTGTGTTAGTTTAATATAAGTGTCTGGCTGCATTAGTGGCCACGTGCTGACAGGAAGTTTCTGGCTAAGCAGTTTGTCCAAGTAGCTGGTAATTCAAGTGCCCCATATCTCTGCAAAAATGAGGCATCCTTGTCAATACTGTCTGGAGTAAAATCCATGATCCACTGAAAACAATGATATGTTACCTCTTGATGACAGATTTCCATTTTTTTATTTTAATTTAAGGATATCAGCATGGTCCTGAATGGAAAATAATACCCACCAGAAATTTGCAAATAACCAGCAGGCTCTAGACAGCAACATACTTGGCTTTCCCATTTTGTTGAAATACGAGCACCAGAACTGTAGGGTTCTTCATAGTTAAACATTTGTAAGGTGCATTTATGCACAAAATATATTTCCTTCAAAGAAGAAAAACAAAACAAAACAAGCAAACAAAAAAAACAACAAAACAACCCCCCCCCCCCCCAAAAAATACAATGGAGAGACAGAACAAAAAAAAACAAAAAAAAAAAACACCCAAAACCCAAAGAAAACTAAAAACCAAAACCCAACACCTGCCTCGAGAATGCCAGGAGGCATTAGATTTTAATGGAAATTATTAGTGGGACATATGCTACATACAAAGCTCTAGCTGTACATGAGGTTTATTTTGATATAACTGTTACCTCAGTCCCTGCAAGCAATGGGTAGACTTCAATGCTCCTTGGGAATGCAGTGCTGCCCCTTTCTTGTCCCCGCTGTATCATGTACTGTAGAGAATCATATAATGGCTCTTTCCTACAGTTTCTGTAGTGATTAGAGCTATTTGACAGGATGTCTTTGTAACTGAGAATAGGCATTCTTAAGTGGGAGAGGATTTCAGTTCTCAAAGCTAAGGAGATACCTGAAACAACACTGGAAATGGAGTATTTATAAGCAGCTGAGTAGGGCCTCTTATAGGTGGTACATGGGATTTCAAGATCCTATTTCCCAGGCAAATTGTTGTTTTGCCCCAGAGAGCTTCCTCCCTGAATTTGTTCAATTTCTGTCGCTCTGGATGGACTGACTAGGCGTAGTGCCAAGCAGCAGATGTAGTCTGTTCCAAGCATGCCCTACTGTTATCTGAAGGACGCCTTGTCACTCTTGTGTCTCCATGCTCCATCTGTGGGTTTTTATTTACCTGTCTGCTTAAGACCTGGCTGGCAGGTTGAGAACGTTCTGCTTCACTTGTTCACATGCAGTGCCTTTGTGGTCAGGAATCGGGGAGTAGTGCTGTCCCAGACCATGAAGGGGATGTTGGCTGTAATGTGTATTTCAGCACTACTAAATTATGACGTGGCTACAGATAACAGTGGTAAGTACAGCTTTAAGCTAAAAGTTAAGCTGAATTTTGTGACATTGTCGCCCGTAGCTAAAAGACGAGAGTATGGCCTAGTAACACCGTGGCAAGAGCTTTGTCACAACTTTGACACCACATTCCTGTGTGATTTTAGGGAAGTTGCCAGATACACTCCTTTTTCTCTGCTTAGAAAGATTAATGAATGTGACATTACATGAGCAGGTTAAATAAATCCTAAAAATGGAAGAACTGGTAGATGTTGTCAGATAAATCGTTGCATGAATAAAACTCTTCAATAGCTTCTTTATGCGTGGTAAAGGGAAGCTGAGGCTACATGAGAGAGTTCCTGTAATTAACAGTAAACCTTTTCAGAAAGAACTGGTTATAGCATGCCACTCAGACATTCCCATACCCTTTCAGAACAGGCAGCAGACAGAATGACACGTCTGTGTGCAGAGTTCATTCTCAGCCTTTGAAAACACTAGGGAAAGACAGTGATTTAAATCTACTGCTGAACCCTCCAAGGTCTTTGTCCTTAAAAGAGGACTGATGCCTGAATACAGCACTAGAAGATTTCAGAATAGTCGAAGTCTGTGTTTCTAGAAAACTCACCTGGTATTTGACTGTTCTTGCACAGCTGGGGATACTAAAAAGTGCAGTAGGTGGGCACACAGAGTGAAACCTCCACCCATAAGCACATAAACAGTGTGCATCACACTCAAGTTTCAGTACTTTGTCCAATGGCATTTCCTCAGAACAATGTCACTATGTAAACACTTCTATTGTAAAGTATCCATCAAATTAACTACTAGAACAGCACTGTGTAAATTTATGTCAATTAGTAGTGTTCTAAAAGGACAGAGAAGGCAGCTGAGAAGCTCCAAGAGGTTAATCACTTTCCATCAAAATTATTAATTTTATGGTGTGTTTTAAAAGGAAGGACACAGTAGCCACTGACAAAAGCACTGGAGGATAACACTACTTGTATGTCAGCACAAGTGATTTCTGAGTGATTAAAAGTGACTGATCTTAGTGACAGACTACTAGTGGAAAGGAGACTGTAGAATGACAGAATGGCACGGGTTAGAAGGGACCTTAAAGCAGATCCAGTTCCAACTCCCTAGCCATTGGCAGGGCCGCCTCCCACCAGCTCAGGTTGCTCAGGGCCCATCCAGCGTGGGCTTGAGCAACTCCAGGGATGGGGCATCCACAACTATCTGGGCAGGCGGTTCCAGAGCTCCCTGCCCCCATAGTGAAGAATTTCTTCTCAGTATCTAGCCTAGATCACCTTTATTTTGGTTTAAAACCACTACCCTATTACTACATTTCCTGATGATCAGTCTCACACCAGATGTTATTTCTGTGACAGTGGAGAATCCTGCATGGAAACATGATGAGAAAAACAGGGCTTGTATAGCTCATGAGATGCACTATGTTACGACACAGGAAGAGTCACCTATCTACTTCTCTGGCTTGCCTTCCCTCTTTGCCTAAATCACTCTTCCAACAAAGCAGACAAGGATTAAATTAAAACTAAGGCCTGAAGCACACACATCTCTACTTCGGCAGTGAAGATGTGGTGTAAAAAAAGGAGGTTTGACTTCATTGCAAGTTTTACTTCAGCTGTTTGTTGGATGTTTTTGGTGATACTTTACATGAGGAAGCACAAGAATTTGCTTTTTCCTACATAGAGCACAACCAGCTTGTTCAGTGTAAGATGGGGCATGCATCCCTTGCTAAAGTCTGCATAGCACTAACACGACAACTGCTTGTGTGAAAACTGCAAGTTTTGGCCCAATGAAAATTATAATAATACAGCAATTATAGCTTAGTTCTGCTAAAAGAACACACTCTGGCATCCCTTTACTGTTGTCAGGCCATGTAATCCATTTTCTCTAGTGAATTATGTGGTATTCCCTATGGCAGAAATACTGCTTTGCATTTTGCTACATTTCTTTTTATCTGGATTTTCTGTTTTATGCTTTGCATATAGCCCTCAGCCAGCATAATTTCCTTACTAGAATCTTTCTCCTTCTGTCTGGTGCTCCCTTTCCCAGTTGAGTTTAACATGTGATGGGCTAGGTGACATGATGAAAACATTCTTATCTTCTGTACAGCTCTATACCTCATGGCATCCTTCTGGACAAACTGTCCAGCTGTGAAGTGAACAAGTTCACATTATGCTTGTTGATGAACTGGCTGAACAGCAAAGCTCAAAGGGTAGTACTGAATGGAACTACATCTGGGTGGTGGCTGTTTACCAGTGGTGTTCCCTAAGGCTCAGTTCTAGGGGCAGTCCTGTAAATCACGTTCATCAATGTTCTGGATGCAGGAGTTGAATGCAACCTTAGCAAATTTGCCAATGTTACTAAACTGGGAGGTGCTGGCTGCCTGGAGGGACAGTAGTAGGCCTTGCAAGAGGAATCTGTATAGACTGGACTGCTGAGCAATCTGCAATGATGTAAAGTTCAACAGAGGAAAATGCTGGATACTGCACCAAGGTGCAACAGTGCCCAGCACTGACTGGAAGATGAGTGACTGGAGAGCAGCTCAGCAGGAATGGACCTGGGGCTGCTGGTGACAGCAGGCTTAGTTTCAGCCAGCAGTATGTCCTGGCATCAAGAAGGCAAATTGTATTCTGGGTTGCTTTAAACACAGCACAGCCAGATGGTCCAAAGGTGACTGTTCTGCTGTATTTAGTGCTGGTGCAGCATCACCTTGAATACCGTGTGCAGTTCAGTTCTCCACGACATAGAAAAATTGTTGAGGTCCTTGAAAGCATCCAGAAGAGGGCAACATAGCTGGTAACAGAGCAGGAAAGCACACTCTGTGAGAGAGGCTAAGGGTACTCTGGCTGCCTAGCCTGGAGGAGGGTGAGAAGTACCTCAGTGTTCCTTGCAGCTCCCCGTGGAGGGGAAGCAGAGGGAGGTGCTGGGTTTGTTCCTGGGAATTGATGACAGAACAGGAATGGCACAGAGCTGCTAGAGGAAGGTCACATTGGGAACTGGGAAAGATTGCTTTACTGTGAGAGTGATCAAAATAGGTGTCCTAGAGGGAGAGCTGATGCCCCCAGTAACATGCTTTGGCTTTTGGTTAGCCCTGAAGTAGTCAGTCAGTTGGAAGTCAGGACTAGATGCTCCTTAAAGGTTTCTGCCATCTGAACTGCATTACTATTCCCTTCCCTTCCCTTCCCTTCCCTTCCCTTCCCTTCCCTTCCCTTTCCTCTCCACATGAATATACTAGTGCACTGTCAGTGACTCAATTTCCAGCATGAGCTTGAATTTCTCTTGTCTTGTTGCACAGCAAGTTCATACATTTTTTGCACTTGTAATTGTTGCTTTAAATATTTTATAATTAGTTGTAGAGCAGATATGGGCTTCAAGATCAGCCCAGAGTAGAAATATCTCAGGAACCCCTGCTAAATTAGTAGAGAAAGTGATGGTGTATAGTGAAAAAGTCATTCTCAGCTGCATTAGAACTAATTGATCATTGTTAATAATAAAAAAAGCATGTTGCTCAAATATTTGGTTTTAACATGTTTAAATGTAAAAAAAATATTTTTCTTTATGGATTTCTCCAGCTTGTTATGAATATATATCCCCCACAAAAATCAAGTTTTTCCCTGCTACTTTGCAATGTACTTCATGAAATCAGTCTTACCAAATTAATTTCCGCATTGCCAACTAAAAGCTTTACATTCAGTAAAATAATTTTAGTAAGAAACAAATGTCAAAGTGAAAAAGTCCTAATTATTTCTCTCACTGCTATTTGAAGCAGCAGATTGGAATGTTACATATATTTCTAAGTGTGTATTTTCAGGTCAATGTCAGACTACAGTAACTCATCAGTAGTGCAGTCTTTGAACTGGATGTCTTTTAGCAGTTCCCCCAGAGAGCTAATGAAAAGCTAAGAAGGTGTTCCATTTGATAGCAATTATGTAATTAGCATTTTCCTTGGAGATAAGTAATTATGCTTAGCTGGGAATGGGCACGTTTTCAGAAATAGAGGAGTAATTTAAACATAAATTCTGATTTTTACTTTGCCTTCACATGTGAAATGCGGTAGATTACTATAAGACATTTGTGCTGTTATATTCATGTAATGTAACACGTCCTCCAGCTATAACCTGTTTCTTATGCACTAAAATGGTAAGGCAACTGAGTGCTGCGGTTTTTTTCTGTTGTTGATTTTGTTTGTTAGTTTCATTAGTTTTGTTTGTTTTTAATAAGAAGGGGCCTGGCTGCTGCAGGAACCAAGGATGCTATAAAAAAATAAAGTACTATGATGCAATCCTGCACAACAGAACATTTCCTTTTGCTCTCAATCTCTAATAGCATTTCAAATAGATAAGGCAGAAGATGAGTCAATAGCGCAGCACAGGTTGTACCCAGGTGTACAGTCTTGGAGGAATACAATACCTATATCAGCAAAAGGAACACAAGTATTCAGAATGAGTGTTCCCTGGATTTACCGAGAACTCATGGAGTCATAGAAACCTCTCTGCTTTGCAGCAAAATGAATCCTGATTATCTGCCTTAGAAACTAAGCAGAATAGGGGAATACATGTACTTCTTAAGCCTGTCCCTTCTAATCTTGCTTTTGTGGGGCAGAGCGGGTCATTTCAATTGCATAAAGGCAAAGTAATTTTATCTTAAATGACTGAAAATGCACATTCTAGAAAAGAAAGGATAAGAAAATTCTGTTTGGTTCTCTCATTTTCAACTAGCTGACAGATATGATCCTCACCTTTTCAGTTACAGAAATAAAATCCAAATATTTACAAATGAGAAAATGAGAGCAATATCACTGTTTCAATCATCTACTTAAAAGAAACAGTTTGATTTTGACAGGCGGATAGATCCGTGTACATCTAAATCCGCAGTTTTGAATGAAAATTCTCTTCTGTTTTCTTTTTCCAGATACAATAGATGAACAATTTGTTACTTCTAATGAAATGTTGACAATATCTTTAATTAAAATAGAATAACATATTCCATTAAAATTTATACAAGTTAAACCTGTTCTCCTTGCAATGAGCTTAAGTTCTGGCGGCTGATATTAGCTGTGAATTGGAAGATGCCATCTCTCCAGTGCCCTGTTATTACCCTGTTCTTTCTTCTGAGCTGATTGCTGATAGCAAACTGACGTGAACAAGATATCCTCTTAATCTCACTGGGATTAATCATATTGGATGTTTTCTTCAATTAAGTACAAAGAAAGATAGCCTTAATGAAGTCTTTTCATCATTAGGAAAAAAAATAGTCTTCAAAAACTTAATTCTTAAGCTGACTTTTGCTTCAACACTCACACTGAGGCAGTAATTGCTCCCTGTTTCCAAAGTCTTTCAGGGGGAATTTTCTTTTTGTATTTGGTAGGAAACTACCTAACCCTGCTCAATTGTTTATTCCCCAATTACCGTTGTTATTTTTTTAAAAACTGTTTTGTTTATTGGCAGTTTTGGAATTTTTCTCCCAAACTTAGCATGAAGAAGGCCTTGTTCCTGGCAAACAAAAAGGCTGTGCAGTTAATCATGAATAGTGTCAGCAGAATACCATTTTCCAACAAAGAATCCTGCCTAAGCCAGACTGCACGGACCATCAGTCTTGGTGTAGCTGGCAGCTCATGTGCTAATAACAGTAATGACATGAAGGCTTATAAAATGCACAATACACTCCTAAATGGAGAGTTCAATGGGGGAGGATATGATTTTAGGTGAAATCAGCATAGGTTACCAAGACAAGCTGGCAATTAATGACCTATCGGGAAAGCATAATTTTAGTCCCTTGTTTTTTTGTGCTGATTGTAGAGCAGCTCTGTTAAGAAAACTGCTGCAACAAGTAATCAGAGAATATTGTGAAATCTCCATTACTGAAGGTCTGTATGAGCAGGCTACTCTAACATCTGACAGAAATAGATCCAGGATAGCAAGACTTGTCTCCTGAAGGAGGAGATGTTCCTTCAGCCCTAATTTTGTAATGTAAAAAAGACAAGCTCTTTGATGACCTTAAAGTGAATGAACTAAGGTTAACTGAAAGCAAGCATCTGATTACAGGATAGGTAGCCTGAAAGATTTTTGAGATCAGCGAAGATAAATACTCCATGTACTGACAGATAATACCTTCAAAAACATGAAGACTTCCATTTTGTCAGTAAACCTCTTTATGAAAAGACTAATAAAAATAATCAGTCTTTTCTTTGTAAAATCACATTGTCCTACTAAAAAGGCTGTCTGTATCGTAATTCCCAGTGAAGAAAAAAATATTTTGTCACAGGAAAACAGGAGAGATTGTGTTTCATCTTTGATACAGACGTATGGCTACAATGCTACTATCTTGAATTTCAGATGAATTTAATTGAGCTCTAATGAACAAAATTAGTTGTTCTAGTGTAATTAGAACCTCATTTGAATGGTTTAGCAAATGAATACAATAGTAATAGTGGTTGATGATCTTTCTGCAGCCTGAGTTTCTCAGTTGCTTTTCTCTGTCTCTTTTCTTCTCCCCATGTAAAACATATGCAGTGACCCCAGAGGATGAGATCTGGAGAGGCTCTTTAATGCTGCTTATCGAAGCGGTCTTACTGCAGGACAAATTTGCAAGGTTAGTGAAATGAAAGACTGAAGAAACTAGCCAGTTATTGGAGACAAGCTGGAAAAGAAAAGCCAGTGCCTGTAATTGCATAATGCTGGATATGTCTTCACACTACAAATAAAAGTAGTGGCAAGCTGATCTGTTTGATACTTCGAGAAATGAACCTTCAAAACATTTGTTATGAAATAGAAGTATGAGCTCAGAGAGCAGACCTCATAATATCTATGGAGAGTATTTTTCTGATTTAGTCTTCAGATGATTTGGATTTCCCAGCTTAAATGTATAAATGTTACATTTCCTTTCCTCATTCCTATTTAAGGACAGCAGCCTGACCCCATTTAATAACAAATATGAATGTATTTTTTGAAATACATATGTTTGAAATATGAATGTATTATTGATATCAGATGATTTACAAGTTGTTCAATTGTTACTTTCTCATGATTTAATAATGACAGCTATCAAATGAAGGAAAAGTCACCACCCTACCATACCCCCTACCTGTATAGTACCTACTACCATACCTCTGCCTGAAACTCTGAGAAATACATAGAACTATCTAGAGAAAAATGTAAAGGGAAAAATGCTTTTAACTTTATGTCTCCTATTCTTTGACCCTTTCTATTTCTGCACATCATGCACCCTCTGTGTCTTTTTCCTTACTTATCAGATCCTTTTTCTAACCCAATAACAGAGCTATGCAGCTTGTCCTGCCTCAGACTGTTCTGATCTTTGATTTGCTGGCAACCAGAGAGCTTTATTCCATTGTTGTGAATGAAGTGAGAGCACTTCATTAGCCCTCCTTACTGATTCATCAGAGAGTTGCACTAAATGTGGGGCTGTATGAGAACAGTTAGAAAGTTTTACAATTTCAATCTTGAGAAAGTTGGATGTCTGAAAGTTGGATATGAGGAGACTGGAGAAACGCAATAGGAAATTCCTGAAAATACACTGACTGTCAGGAGTAGACAAGGAAAATGAAGTAATGTTGTTTTGTTGCACATACAGCATCACTGGACATGCCTCGGAGAAGTAATACAGAAGTTTTCCAATTGTGTAACGTCTATGTTTTCTGTTCACGTCTGAGAGACAGGCCATTAGCTTGTGAGCCACTTCTCCTTCACAGCTGAATTTCCTGGTGTACATATGTACGAAAACATACTTGAATGGATGCACAGGACAAGATTTTGTAGAATACTAGCAGATATGATGAGCCAAACTTAGGTATACCCACAATTCCATGAACTGTTTGCCACATTTTAACTTTGGTTTAAGTCTGCATCAAAAGTCTTAGGAGATGCACATGTGGTTTGTAGATTATCTGCATTTTACCTCATTAGATATGCTTATCACTATGGGCAGAGAAACAAAAAGAATAAAAGAGCCTCATTTGCTCTTTAATATTCTGTAAACTCATCTATAGATGAGTATAAGACACATGCACAGTCAGCACTAGTAAAATGATCACACAAAGAAAAATATTCCTTTTCATATAGCAGCATGAATTTCCTTTTAACCCTGGTACATCTGCACATGCTTTCCCCTGCCTGCAGCATCTCACTCTCTCAGAAGATACAACAATACCATATCCTGTGCACTGTTGGCTATGCTTCTGGAACCAGTTATTATAGGAACTATTCAAAAAATAAGCATGCATGATAGTAGGTTGCCAGCTGGTTTTAAGAATAACTCTATGTTCTGGGAGTTGGATAGTGAGCCAATATAAATATCTGTTTATATATGAATATAATTTTTTTTTTTTTAATGCATATCTGTTTTTATATAACTGTGCTTTTCTTCCCATGTGATTTTTTCTCTAGCTCAAATCAAGGACTGCCGTGTGTTGGCTTCAGTTAGAGAGACCATTTGCTTTTTCGTCTGATATACGAAATGTGAATGGGGAAGATGAAGCAAATCAGCTGAGATTCCTCAGCCTGCCTGGACTGCAACGTAAACAAAAGAGAACACGTTTCCTTGTCCCATGTCAGTGCTGTTGACACGATGCAGCATGGGGGCCAGGATCTGTAGAACAACCAGCTAATATTACACAAGAGTCCATCAAACCTAAGCAGCAAGTACTGCCAAAAAGGAAGAAAGGTTTATGGCTGCTTTCTAATTAGAGCTAGAATAGCTCAGTTGGAAAGGACCTGCAAAGACCATTTTGTCCAACTGCCTGTCAGCTTCAGAGCTAGCCAAAAGTTACAGCATATTACTGCAGGTCTTGTCCAAGTGCCTCTTGAGCACTGGCAGGCACAGGACAACAACCACTGCTCTAGGAAAACTGTTGTGGTGTTTGATCACTCTCATGGTACAGAAATGCTTCCTAATACCCAGCCTGACTCTGTTCTGGCCACTCATCTCGCAGTCTGTGTCCTGATGCCCTGATGCTGCCCCTGGTATTTTCCTTGTTGAACTCCATGCTGCTGCTGATTTCCCAGATCTTAGAGATGTTGCACAGAACTGAGGGACCTTATGTGAAAGGAATTCTCAAAAAATACTGAGATATAGGAAGAATAAAACTTAAGAAAATGGAAAAACTGACTGTTTTAATTGATTTTAAAGCATCTGTTTTCTACAATATGTATACATAAATAGAATATGCATGCAAATGAAAAAGAAATACTACGTAGCCAAACTTTCCTTAGGCAGATCTATTTTGTATGCATAAAGCTGAGGGTGAGGTCTGCACTAAAATAAGTAACAGTTACACAGCTGAGAGAGCAGAAAAAATTGTAGGTTCCAGCACCTAGATATGCCTCCTGTCTCTGCTGTCCACCCTCAGACTTCGGAGAGATTAGGAAGAGTTTCCGGGGAGAAGATGAGGCATTCTGGCTACAGGTATATGCATGTCTAAGTCCATTCTGACATTAGGATTGATTTCTTGCTCTCTAATGCAATCACAGAAAGAGTGTGTGATATGAAAAGCAGAAGAGGGACTTTACAACTGGGATCTGCCAGCTCAGCTCCAAAGGTAAACTACCATTTGGTTCAGCACCTATCAGGCAGGTCCTGAAAACCCAGGTAAATAATTTCCCCTCATGGACATCTGAGTTCCAAAGTGTCTGTAAGTGCAGCTAGCAGCTTCAGCTAGCTTTCATCTGAGCTTTCAGTCCAGCAGACAGAGCACATCTTAGGAAAAATAAACCCCTTACCAATAACTCTTGAGAGAGTAGGTAAGCACTATTACTAACAGGGAGAACCAAGGTAATTAATTCCTATGACAATTCCAAGCACAATTTTTGTCTTCTTGCATTCTGAATGGGACACTGCAAGAGTCTGAGCTGCATCTAAGCTTTTCCGCAAAATTCCAGCATCTCCACTCTGGAACATTACAATGTCCTCTGAAGCAATCTGTATTGAACTGCTATGGTAGATACAATGATTCACAGAACAATTCTATTTATGGTCCTGATCAAAAGTGCCTTGAAATCTTTCCACTGATTTCCTTTGGCTTTGAATCTCTCCCATTAAGATTAAACCTCAAAGTATACTTTGTTCTAAAATTAAAGAGGATTTTCCTTTTTTCCCAAGACAGATCAGTTGCATCTCTTTATTTGTAGAAATAGCACACTTGCCATTTTATGGTAATGCTTATCTGTGGTAAGTAAAATTCCTGCTTGAAAGGTTTAACTCTGCCATCTACCAATACATCTATGAGTCTGTTAACCTGTCTGCCACAGCCTGCCATTCATGTCAGGAAAAGAGATTCACTGTTTTGCAGAAGACCAGTTATCAGAAAGGCGGTTTCATGAAATTAGAAGTATTCATTTTCATTATGCTGGCAGCTTGTCACCACAGACTTGGGCAAGAAGGTCTGGTGTTATCTTTTTTGTACATGTACATGAAGCTAGACATTCCAAAAGGTCTGAATGCTGAATGTTTTGTGGCTTTGATAAAACCACATCATTAAAGTTCATGTAGAGCCACAGTATGATTCAGCTCAATGTAATGTGAAGGAGAGTGTCTGTGTATAATGAGTTAGGTAGGTTAAATCCTCTAAGAAAGGAACTACAGGATCCTGTAACTTATTTAAAGAAAGTCTAGCTTATTCACCCCATCTCAGAGAAAATCCATGAATAGTATGACAATTCTTTAAAGAAGCTACCTAGAAATATTGGAGGGTGGCATGCTGTGCAAATGGTTTGGTTTAGACATGAAGCTCATTTTTATTGTGCTAGCTCTTTTATGTAATGAGTGAGGAAAAAAAGTTTTATCTTTCTGAGTCAGACAGAAATTCACTTAAAAAGCTACCTGAATTGCCTGAAATTAATCCCATTTACAACATATTTCGGTATTTTCTGTGTACCAAAAGAGATGGTACTCCTTGAACTACAGATAGTGTACTAAGACAGTATCTTTTATTTTCACCAATGTTAGAAATGTTTTCTTCCGATGGTGAGCTAGGTGTCAGAAAATGTGTTCTTACCACTGTGCTCTAATTCCTAATGACTGTATACATGGGTGGATAGTGATAGGACAAGGGGGAATGGTTTTAAACTGAGACAGGGGAAGTTTAGGTTAGATATTAAGAGGAAGTTCTTCTCACAGAGGGTAGTGATGCACTGGAACAGGTTGCCCAAGGAGGTTGTGGATGCCCCATCCCCGGAGGCATTCAGGGCCAGGCTGGATGTGGCTCTGGGCAGCCTGGTCTGCTGGTTGGCAACCCTGCACATAGCAGGGGGGTTAAAACTAGATGATCACTGTGGTCCTTCTCAACCCAAGCCATTGATTCTATGATTCTATGATTCTGTGATTCTATGATTCTGTGATTCTATGATTCTATGAATAGCGAGAATTCCATAGTAATCTCTTATAGAGCTAGAGCATCAGGTTACAAAACATTTAATGATGTTGGCTAATTTTCCAGGCAAGTGTGTATGGGGAGACAAATATCTTGAATTGAGTCCTTGTACTAATTTTATCTTCCTAGGTGGACCTCTCCCTTGCTTTTCAGTTGGGAGCTGGCACCAGGAAAAGAAAAGAACAACAACACTGGTGGCGTGTAGAAAAAGATTAATAATGTGAACAATGCATCAGATTACAGAAGTTCACAGAGTAATCATTGTACAAGCAGAGAAAAAAATGACTGGAACTCAAATTCAAGTTATATTCCATATGGCAGCTACCGTAAAGGATAGCAGTTTGCATTAGAAGGAGATCTTGTCTCATCATTTGCCTCCTGTCACATCCAGGCTTTAATGTGAGCTGTTCTTTACTTGCAGCCTTTCTACTGAACTGGGGAAACTAACTGCAGCTGTTAGCAAAAGCTTGGTTTGGCTTTCATAGCTGCTAATATGTTTGATGATATCAGTGTTTGTACATCTTTCAAATCTAGTGTTGTTTCAGCTGTGCTGGAAACCTGCTCATTGATATCAAGTGACAGGAGGCACAAAACTGCCTTCATCTATAGAGAAATGAAATAAGAAATTCATTCCTATTGTTTGTTACCAGGTGGTTCATCAGCCCTGTGAATATTTGGTCCTGTGTGATAGGAGATTTAAATGCCGTGATCAAAATAAATTAACATTTTTTTTCTGACATGTTCAGTGGCATTCATGTGCTAATGAACTATCTGAGCAGTTTATTATTTTTAACCTATCTATTTTCATAAGAAAAGAAACCAACAAAAAACACATGTAGAAAATCCCATTTTGACAGTAGAGATTAGGAAACTGATAAATGGAGAGACTGAAAGGAAGGGAGATCATAAAGGGTTTAGACAGTTATCTGCCAATTTGGCTGTCTGGATCCAAAAGTGCAATATGTAGCTGCTGCTTAGCCCTGAAGCTTCTTAAAAGTATGTGAGTATGTAATTCTTAAATCACCAGGCAAGTTTTGTAGGACTTAATGAGAGAGATTTGCATATATAAAGAGCCACATTGGTGCGTAGCTAATGACTTAGGTTATTGCCTACGCTATTGTGTGCAGAAGTTTCTTGAGTAGAAAAAGCAGCCTATAGAAATACTCATTCCTGGGATCCACTGGAAGAATTAGCAGCAGAGAGTAGACAGGATGGCTGCACGTACAACAAGTAAGGAATATTCTGCCTCACAGCTCACATTGTACAGACTTGAGAACAGAGGCAGAGAGCTCTCTGCAGTGTTTTCTTTTTCTGGATTTGAAATAGCATATCACAGCCGTGCAGTCCTTCATCTCAATATGTGAAGCTAGCTGGGGTCATAAACAACTTATGGGACACAGAATCGTCAACCTGGTGGCATTAAATGGTTGACCTCTATCCTATCTTTTCATCTCTATCACTCAGTAAACTCCTTTTATTCATCTTATGAGAGTGATTTGCTTCAAATATCTTCATTAATAGCTTATTATCTTCCTGCTGAAATGTTTTACTCTTTAACATTTACCCTATGACCAAAGAAGAAATTATTGAACCATAAACTGCATACTCTTACTGCATACTCAAAAAAAAAAAAAAAAAAAAAAAAAGGATAGACAGGGGCAGAATTTGGCAAAAGACCAGCATGGCAATGGCAATACCCATTTTACTGTTTTATTACAGCTCCTTTATGAGACAGAGTATGGTTTCCTCCACTGGGGCAGAGAGTTCAGCAAAGGGAAGGGCAATGAGACAGGAAAGAAGCTGGATATTGACAGGATAAAATGAAGGAAACCAGTAACTTCACAGATAAACATCGGAACATACTGCAAGTAGTCATAGCCACAGAAGGAGCTGGAACAATCTCTTTTTCTTTCATTAAGAGCTATGTTTCTATAGGAAATCACATGGACTTCCTGTTATGACCAATTCAAAAAAAAATCTAAAATGTCACTCCTCCCTTCCCCCCACCATGTGGCTGGCACATTTCTAAAGATTGTTGAGCAGATATGATACGATTTCTATTCTAATGTCTATCATTCCTATTTCTCTGTTAATTCTGAGCTGTCTGGGGCAGTGAAACAAAACACAAAACACCAACCTGACTTGGAAACAGGAATGTGGTAAGATGGATAACATTGAGAAAACATTGGTAGATGTTTGAATAAAGAAATATGCAGAGCTAAGATGTGATTCTCTATGGTTTTGGAGATGGTAACTCTGGATATGAGTCAAAACTATATGGGATTGATCTCTTTTCAATTGTTTTTGCCATTTCTATATGAAGAGGGTCCGAAGTTTCCCATAACATTGTAGATTTTTTGCAAGTTTTGCAAGTCAGAGTGTGGTTCAGGTATCTATACTTATTTTCATGTTTGGATAGTCATTTTTAGCTACACATCTTTTTGCAAACGAGTCTACAACTTATAACAGGAAGATTTTTATGCCAGGTGTGGAATAAATATGCTCTTTCAGATATTGAGATGCACAACTAAACAATTCACCTAAGTATCCAGAGTTGAATTTTGGTATACATCTTCAGCATGTTTAGCCTAGTAATGATCAGCTTTGAATGTGCTGTGACCAGTTTTTCTCAAATGCTGCTATTGAGCTGCTCTGCATAGCAGCACAAGGAATTAAATTTTTGGAAATCAATGTTGTAGTGGTCACAGTAGTGCTCTGCACGTTATAAAAAGCTATGGCAAAACCTGAAGAAATTCATGCTGCTTTTACAAGGAATTAGATTTAATTTCAGTCTCTCCTTTTTGCTACAAGCTGGAGAAACATAATTGCAAAATACAATTAGTGTGATAAGAAAAAAAGTGCTACAATTTTCTGAAAAAGAATACATAAACTAAGACTACTCTGCTCAAATTAGAAATCATAAGCGGTATGTTTAGGGTTTAGCATTAATTTTTAAATAGCCAGTCTGACAAAGAGTGATACACAAATTGATCTCAAAATTGAAAAGGCTGCAGACAGTTGGTTTTTCAGAGAGACATGGAGACACATATATGAGGACTGCTCCAAAAATAATGCCTCTCATTTATTATGGTGCCTCATATCAGCAGAGGGGGATGTCAGCTTGGCAGTAGAGAGCTGAACCTTCCTGCTACATGCTGTTGCTGCACAACAGTTGGCAGCAGAGGGGCAGGCTGACAAAATCGTGTCTGATAAAAGTGTGGATGAAGCAAAGGTGTAATTGAATTCCTCCATGCAGAAAAAATGGCACTTGTTGACATCCATTGTGGCTTGCTGAATGTTTATAGGAACCAAAGACTGGATATGATCACAGTGAGGCTGTGATGGTGTGATTTGGCAGTGGTGACAGCAACAGTGGGTCACCTTCATTCATACACAGTTGTGTAAAAATGCATAGATAATGGTGGTGACTATGCTAACAAAAACTGTGTTAGTAGCTGAGAATTTCCTTTATCAAATTGTGCTCTTTCTGTCTGCTGTTGTTTCCACTGAAATAAATAGGAAGCATTACATTCAAAGCAACCAACATAAAAGAAATTCAGGAAATGCTAGCAGATATAATACTGAGAGTTATGATGGTTCCCACTTTCCAGCCAACACACAAAGGTGTTTGCATTTATTCATTTATTTATTTATTTATTTATTTATTAAAACAGGAAGCACCACATCTCTGAGTCTATTACCAGAATGAATGGATTCAATATCTGTTCAATGATGTGTTCAAAATGGAAGCAACGTTATTAAATATCAAAGATGTTATTAGCACATTTTACTTCTTAGCAGAATGAAACAGGCATTATCTCTCCAGGTGCTTGCAGAACTTTCTCTGACTGGAGGTGGTGGGGACGATGTGCAGGGCTCAGCCCTGCGTTCTGTGCTCACACAGAGCTGCAGCGTGCATGTACAGGTTACTGCTGCTACTGCTCCTGCTGCAAACCCGGCGCTGGGACTGTGATGCAGAAATCCAGCTGACTGGCTTTTTAAACCTTTGTTAGGAAGTCACCAGTTGTGTAGCTGGTTCGATTGCAGGCCATTAGTTCCCTAGGCCTTACTTTCCCTTTCTCCATCCATATAATAGGGGCAAGTGTGTGATGCCCTGTTAGCAAAGTGGTTGTGCTGACTTGTAGCTCTGTAACCATATTCAAGAAGGGAATGTTCTAACCTTCATCTCCTGGAAGTCGCCTATCTGTTACATGCCCAGAGCTATTACCCACTAAAGGACTTCACATTTTTGAATACTTAAACTGAAAGAAACAGATATGGGAAAACTACATAAATCCATTATTGCAGCACGAATATCTTTCTGCTTCAGGCAGGGAAGATAAATTGCCACCAAAATGATACAAAGTTGGTTTGATTATTTCATTGGATCAAATATATCATGCTGTCTTGAAATCTCTATGCTTTCAAGTCAAAATTAAAGAATTTTACCATAACCATATTAGACATTATCATTTGCATATTTTTCATCTCAAAAGAGACTTTTGAAGTTATGTAATGCTTAAGTATTTAATTGTTCTTCACATCATTGAAACATCAAATTATATCCAGAAACAGAGAGGATTCTCTTGCTAGATAGCAGTGATTGACTCTCTATCTGACAAGAAGAGAATTCTTATGTTAGGAAAAGAAACAGCATTAAGGAAGTAACTCAAAGAGTTCCAGCTCTTACTTTGTTCATTACTGCGATTTGGGCATTCTTTATGTTTGGATTTAAGCATGACAATGTTTCACACACAAAAATAAAAGCAAGCAACAAAGAAAAAACCAAAAGCAATCGTTGAGATAATTTAAACTTAATCTGTAAAATCACAACTGTGCTGTACTTTAAAAAAAAAAAAAAAAAAAAAAAAAAACGGTGAAGACTTGCTTCTGCATGGATTTCTTTTGCACAGCTTATCAGCGATAATCTTGATTTAATTGCAAATGCAGATCAAGCAATTAGCAACCTTTCACAGCCTGGGGGCATGGGGGAAGTGTGAAGCATTTGTAAATGAAATTCTCGCTACTAAAATCTACCAGGTATGGATATGAGTTTATTTTAACCATTGAGAATTTTTATAGAATCTGCAAAGTTTCTGGAATCCTTACAGCTTTCTAGAAGCAGTTTTTTTCCAGCTCAATTTCTCTCTTCCTTCCTCATTTTAGCTTAGGCAGATCTGTTACAACCCAGCCATTAGAAAGTGTAGTTGCTCCATTTGCAGTTAAATCTGCTCTTTTCAGCCATTTTGACTGTGTTGTTACAGAAGAGATTATATGTTGTGGGTGCTAAGAACTATGTGTGGTACAGGTACCTAGAAGATGTTATCTGATGTTCGGGGAAGAGTTAAATCTTTTTGACAATTCAATGGTTCCCTTTGGGTTTGCACAAATGGCACCTGTTGTTGAAGTCAATAGAGCTTACAATTTAATTTCATCTGCCTGCAAACAATCTCTCTCATTAGGGGGTGAAATGATGATAGAATTCACTGAGGCATGCAGTTTCACTTTCTACAGGGCAGTACGTAAGTACAGTCATCATTTTCAGTGAAGGGAGGCACAATTATCTCAGAAACTGATTGTAAAGAAGAAGAAAGGTGAAAAATATCTGGGAAAAACATAAAAATTCTTTTTCACTACATTGTTCTGCTGATGTCAGTTTGCAATCTAATTATTATGTTTAACAGAATTTCAAAACACAGTATCTGGAGGAAAAAGAGGTTCTTAATATATTTTTCCAACTATTTCAAAATGAGCTCCCCAGTACATGTAAATAAGTATGTAAGCAGGGATCAAGGGTTAATTCACACCAAACTTATTTTGTGTTGAAAATACCTGTCTCTACTTCTTGCAGCTCCTTAGGTGAATTAACTGGCCAGATAATGTGTTTCCTATATTTTAGTGCAAAGGGTGTGAACTTCACAGCATATTAAGTTAATGGGGCCTAGTATTCAGTAGGACACATCTCTGCCTCGCAGTAAATTAACCTGCTTCCAGCCAGTGTCCCACTGCCTTGGATCCTGCTAGGAGGAGCTGAGCCACTTCCCTGTGCACCTCAGTGGCCTCTGGCTAGGCTGCTGCATGTTGCTACTCTGCTCAAATGTATGTTTGTGACAAACCTTGGATCATTCTCTTGAAGCTACACCTGGAAGAGTGCTGGCATCCCATGCTTTGGTAACGCTGCTAAGGAAATACCAGAAGAAGGATAGTCAGTGATGATGTTCAACTCTAATCTGCAAAGATAACTGCACAGTTGAAAGCGAAAAACTAAAATCAGCTTAGAAATGGTTAAAGACAGCTAACTTTGTCCTTTCAGTAACTGGGAAGGATTTAGATGCATGGGCTTCAGTCATTCAGAATAAACATATTCCAGTGTGGGCAAAGCTCAGAAGCTGCAAGGAATTACCTGCTCTTCCAAGGAGCACTTCCTTCCTCTTTTCTTTGCTCTTGCTGTTCACTCTACTATTTCTCCCCCCATCCCTCCTTCTGTCTATTCAGCTTTTCCTGACCATTCTTCTGTGTGGGAGGTGAGGCTTTGGCACAGGTTGCCCAGGGAAGCATTGGTGCTCCTCCCTTGGAGTGGTTCAAGGCCAGGTTGGATAGGTGCCCTGATCCAGTGGGAGACTTAAAACCTCCCCATGGCAGCAGGTTGGAACTGGGTGAGCTTTAAGGCTTCTTCCAACCCCTTGGCCATTCTGTGATTCTCTAACTTCCCCAGTGTGCTGCTATCTTGGCTGCACCCTGGGGCCAATGAAGTCAATTGGAACTAGGGCCACAGGGCAAGCCCAGCACTCACACCCATAGAGGCCTGAAGCATCTCACCAGACAGCTGACAAACACGGTATCACCCATGTGGCCCATCACAGTCTTCACAGACTGGAAATGGTTCTTTAAGTATGGCTTTTAGTAATGGAGGATAAATTTAACTTGTTTGTCAGTTTGTTCCAAAATTATAACTGATACCATCAGAAAGAAGTTTTCTTATGTTGCCTAATTGCAAATAAGCATGTACAGGTAGGATGATATTATTTATGAAAACAGTGAACAGCAGAAAAATTTCAGCAGAAACAAAAGATTAAGCACCATCCTTAAAAACAGATAATCACTGATTAACCACATTTGTTAATGAAAGCTCAGCAAATTTCTCAAAGAAGAATCCTTTAGATGCACTTAGCTCTTACAATACAAAGAACACACCTTGTGAATCAGGGAAGCCTCCTGCCCTTGAAGACCTTCACTCACAGAGCATGCATAGTAGTATGAAATGTTGGATAACCCTGTGGGAGATAGTATGAAAACAGAAACTGAATGTAGCAAGGTCTGCTAGTTTTCTGGAACTACCACTTGGCACCAGGTTGTGCAAACCTGAAGTAAATTTGGTCCTGCATGTAAAATTGACCAGTAACAGACTCTGTTGTTTGGGACAACATTACTGCATTGTGCTTTCCCACATCAGAAAGGTATTTCCACTATCTGAACAGCTTTCCTTAAGACAGAGCTTACACAAATTAAAAGAAACAGCTTCTGGCATTCTGGGTCTCAAAACTGGCGTGCTCTAAGCATGCTAATCAAGTAAGCAACACTCTCGTATTTCTTTTTAAATTTACCACTTTATCATTCTGGGACACAAGTATTAAGCAAACACAATTAGCTATTGAGACAGCTTACTAACGGTGGCAGTGAATTTCCTAACTGTGGCAAGAGTTGGTTGTTGTGACAGACATGCTCCAGCTCATACAGTAATTAATTCTGCACACTTTGTTATATATATAAAAAAGGGCCATGGTGTGCCTTCTGGCCATATTTTATGAAACTGCAGGAGAAACTCAGCAGCACTCAGAAATGCACTAATTGTTGCTTTTCATCATGGAGAAAGGCAGTCAGAAAGCATGTTTCTCCCAGTATTGCCATGCAGTTGTGATACTGTGGGTGACCTTCCTGGCGGCTAGGAAGCATATAAACACCCCAGTGCTCTTTCTGGCTTGACTTCATGAATGGAGAAGACAATGCTAGGAAAAGAAGAAGAGTTTAAAGTCAGCACAAATTTATTGCTTTTATTTCCATGCTTTAGAACTGAAATAAATAATGACATATTACTGAAGGGACAGCACATAAAGCTGGAGTTCAGGAGTCATTGATTTTACTGCTAGGATTATTTCAGCTTCATTTTCCTTTAATCTTTCTGTCCCTTTTCCTACAGAAAGAGAAAAAATAAATTATAGTTTTTATAATGAAAGCTCCAAACGAATTTAGGCCACTGTGCTGTTTTTAAAAGACAGCCTACAGTCTTAGCTCTAGTTCTACCATGGTATGTTTGCAGTTGAAAGAGGTATGGTCACTAAAGCCTTGGAACTCGGGTAATGGTAAAGACAACCAAGGAGATGAAGTACTATGCCTCAAATTAAATGGCAGAACTTGTAGAACTAAGAGCAAAACTAGGAGAGTCTCTGGACTCTGGGCATGGGCAAATGTTTAGAAGTGTAGGTGTTATCATGGTTTAATGAATTACCAGTCATCAAGTGAACTACAGTAGCTCTATGCAATGTACTTACCACTCACTGCATGAGATGAAAAAATTGTTTGCTTACATTCACATGATTAGATGGTTAAGATAAAAAAAAAAAAAAAAAAAAGGACACATGATTGGCAAAGGGTGTTGTTGTTTTTTTTTTTTCCTTTTCTAAGATTACTGACATTTGTGGATATTATATACTGAAAGCAGCAGGGATCTGCATTGCAGATAGGCACTCCTGCAGTGCTAATCTAGGAGCAAGATTTCCTCCAGTGTCATTATCAACCATCCACGCATTACTAAGAAAGTAGAAGAATAGCATGAGGTGAGAGATACTCAGATTTTCCACTAAGCAGAAGGAATATTTGGTATTTGGAAGGAAAGGACTCTTAGGGATATCTTCCCTGGAAGATCATATTTACTAATTGCTTGTAGTCAATTCAGCTTGATGGTTTGTAAACTGCACTTATTGCACTTAATGCCTAGAAAAGAGTAGTGCACACATTCTAATAATTGTATTAGTTTCAGATCCTATCCTGCTCTGAATGAAGTACAGTATTTGCGTCCCACCACTCCTCTGAGTGCTTTGTTTTCTACAAAATTAGTACAGGCAGCAGGTGGCCTGAAGAAATTGCTAAACAACAGCTGATCCGAGTCGGAGCAGGCTGTGGATTCCTGCAATGGAACAGGAGGTACAGCTCTATTATACCGCCTGCTCAGTCAGGAGCCACCCCCACCAGCGATCAGATAACAGGAGACCTTGATAACAGGAGGTTCTCCAGCTTAAGACAGCACACATTACTGACTTTAACTCCTTCTCTGCACTTTTTGCTTATAGTGTAACAAAGCTTTGAAGGCTGTTTTCATGGGTTATGTGATTTATATCTTGCTATTGATGTTAATGGCCTTTGCTGACCAGCAGACAGGTTCTGAGGAGCAGATTATACAAAGTTGAGATGCATGTGTCTGATGCTGAAAGCCAGCAACTTCAGAGAAACTGAATGAACCTTACTTGTATTCCAATCAGAAGACATGAATAAAAACCAGTTGAATGAAATAGCAGAGAAAGACACAGATAGGGAACGTGTTACCTTATGCTCACTGTCAGTGACATCAGACTTGGAAAGACTTTTCCTGCAAAAACCAGCTTGGTTACACTTGACAGAATCAACAAAGTGTAAGTCCTTCTCAGGAAGTGAAATTATTTGGTTTCGTAACAAGTTAAGGTTCATTTGGGATCCAGGTAGATACAGTACAAGCCAGATATTTTGAACCATAACTAAAGCATAACTCCTAGAAAGAAAATTTGGCTGTGATTTGTTGACCTTGAAAAAGATGAAAATACATCTTTGATTCATATTTGCTTTTGACAAACACAGCTTACAGAAATGGTCCAATATACATTGGTATTTCCCTGAGAAAAAAAAGACATTCTGCAATTACGCATTGAAAAGCAAGCATATTCATTTTATATTATATGTAAAATCAGTATTACTGTACATTTCAGTGTCAGTGAACTTATTTGGCTGGACAGTGTTTCAAACAAACTTGACATTCTCAGTTGACTGAACTTCTGTGCCTTTGACTCTTGATTCTTCATCCAGCTATGGTCAGGAGGCTCTTGTCTCAAGAACTCCTGAAGAGCACTTTAATCTTATACTTTGCCTACATATAAATGGTCAGGATTAACCCTGGTGGAAGACATTGCACTCCAACAATTTACAATCCTGTTAGGCTTTCCCCCTCTCAGCATTGAATGCTTCTTGAATTTGCAAGAACGAACTTCACCTTTTTTCTGATATCTCAGAAACAGTTTCTATAAAGTTTCCTGTGAAAACTTTAGTAGAATATCTTAATTCACAAAGTGCAAACAGAACTTTTCAGGTCCAGCTGCATCAGTTACAGCAAGGCAGATTCACGAGGAAGCTGTGTGCCCAGAATAGAGAACAGGTTGATAACTAGAGTTACTGTCTAGTAAAAATATTTTTTCTAATAAGCTATTGAAACTCCTAGAAAGGTTTGTCTAATCTATTAAGGACACAAATTGTATCTATGGCTTGCAAAATTAGGATAAGACGTGGCTATATAGAGTTGTATTGCTGCTGCTTCTAAAAGAGACTGCTTCAGTTAATGCCTCAGAGGGGAACTTTCCTCAAAGGGAAAAAGTTGCCATAAATTCTACCAATTAGAGAACTGCAGTGCCTTCCCCTTGAGTGCTGGATAATTGGACAGGTGAAAACAGTATGGTGCCATCAAATGAAGGCACATCTGAGTCATCCTGAGCTTTTGTTCACCAGCTCGCACAGGATTGTGTCATAACACAACTGCCTTAAAGATTGGCTCAATTTTCAGTAATCCTACATTTGTTGATGGGGAAAAGAATCTCTGTTGGGGAAGATGCTGCATCCTACATCTACCGAACTGAAATAAATAAGGTAACTAGAGACTTTAAGGTTACTGAATGAAATTGTATATTTCCTGAAGATTAAGATTACATATTGTCTCCTTAGTCATAGTTCTGGATTCTCTTTTATCTCAGGTCCTGCAAGTTATGACAACTGAGAAATAATTGAGAAAACAATTTTCTACCTTCTTTTTCTGTAGTTAGGTTATGTGCAGTTTTGCAGATTGTCATATTTTATTTTATACTGAAATATACATGTTGAAGCATGACGTCTATTTAAGGAAACAGTAAAAGGAAATTTAAAATAAAACTGTCCTCAATCATGATAATTTATCTTAAAATAAAGTAGATCTTCTGCTGATACTCAAAATTTCCCTAGTGACATTTTCATTTCTCTTTAGTTTCTATAGAAAAAAAAAAAAAAAGAAGTTTATTTCTTACTATCATGAAATCACACAGGGGTATAAAATGTGATTGAAATTCCAAATTTTAAATTTTCAAATAATTTTTCAGTCTAAGCTAATCTATGACTAGATTTTGTTTAGCTTCTGTAGGCCTTAACCTGGATGTGTTGCTGTCTGTGTGTGTTTGGTTGAATATTCTGATGCTGTGCTGAGCAGATATTTTTCAGGTTTTCTTTCTCGGATCATTGGATCATTGTGTTTCTTTTAGGCTGAATTTGCTCAGAAATGTACCTCTAGTTTAGCCATACTTCAGGATGATCTAAAATAGAAAGAAAAAAAATAAAAAGGAAAGGTGAAATGTCTTTTTTTTCCCCCCTCCTTTGCAGTGATGAATAGAAACAACCTAAAATTGAAAATAAATATTATTTCTCTTTCCTTTTAAAATGTGCAACTAACTTATGGAACCTCCTAAAATCTAGACATTAAAGTATAGTGAAAAAACAAGCTAGAATCTTTGCATGTCTTGTCTAGGAAAGCACACATTTGGGATGAGAGCTAACCAAAGCCACTTGTTGTATACAGGGATATTAGAGGAATACTCCATATATTTGTGCATGCAGCTGTTTGCAAGAGTAAGGGGTTTTGATTTTGTTTCTTCTTTCTAAGCAGCCTTGCATCTTTTCAGTATTGCTGTGTTGAGACTCTTTGAGGAAGCTGAACTCTCTGACAGCTCCAAGAGCATGAGGCCAGCTGAGGTGTGAGCTACTTACAGTTGAGAAAAAGAGGGATCTGGGTGTCCTGGTGGACGACAGGTTGGCCATGAGCCAGCAGTGTGCCCTTGTGGCCAAAAAGGCCAATGGCATCCTGGGGTGCATTAGAAAGAGCGTGGCCAGCAGGTCGAGGGAGGTGATCCTCCCCCTCTACTCTGCCCTGGTAAGGCCTCATCTGGAGTACTGCGTCCAGTTCTGGGCTCCCCAGTACAAAAAAGACAGGGATCTCTTGGAAAGAGTCCAGCGGAGGGCCACAAAAATGGTGAAGGGCCTGGAGCATCTCTCCTATGAGGAAAGGCTGAGTGAACTGGGTCTATTTAGCCTTGAGAAAAGACGACTGAGAGGGGATCTAATCCAGGTTTATAAATATCTGAGGTGTGGGGGCAGAATGGCGAGGCTGGACTCTTTTCAGTGGTGAGTGGAGACAGGACAAGGGGAAATGGCCGGAAACTGCAGCATAGGAAGTTCTGCACAAACATGCGCAAGAACTTCTTTACGGTGAGGGTGACGGAGCACTGGAACAGGCTGCCCAGGGAGGTGGTGGAGTCTCCTTCTCTGGAGATGTTCAAGACCTGCCTGGATGCCTACCTGTGCGACCTACTGTAGGGAACCTGCTTTGGCAGGGGGGTTGGTCTCGATGATCTCTGGAGGTCCCTTCCAACCCCTACAGTTCTGTGATTTTGTGAAACACTGTTGACACCATGCAATCAGATCTTTAGAGCAGAAGCGCTATTGGTATTTTCTGAGGGTGTTTCTTTTTTTTTTTTTTTTTTTTTTTTTTTGCCTAGTGCTCATAGGCTTTGAAATTTGTTAGATGATATCTAACAAATACACGATCAAATTAATATTTTTCAAAGGTCTGAAGAGACATTCATTGTGCACAATGCTTAAATAAAGATATTGTCAATCCTTGGTTTAGATGTGTTTTCAGTAATTAAAGAACATAAGAATTTTATTCGGATTCTACTTTCCCTATTTGTAATTATCCTCTTGAAGTCCCTTTGTAATTATTCTTTTTTATGATCCTTTACATTAGCATATTCAATCTAAATTGTTTAATTAGATGATAGTTTACTCAAATTACAGATGCATAAGTTTTCTGCATAACAGTAAGGAAAATAGAGAGCTTTTGAGCTTGTGATATGCTAAGAAGAAAAAAAAAAAAGTATTGTACTTTTGTTAACTGCAAATGCAAATTTACTTATTTTAAGTCCCTTCTCTATTTACTCTGCAAAGACAGAAACAAATCCTGTGCTGTTATTTAGATGACTTCTTGGTACAGTGGGATTTAATCCTTAAAACAGACAGCTATGAAGCTGTGTACAGTTTGCATTCTTTAGGACTAGGTGAATACATACTGGAAAATGTTAGTGTAATATAGAGGCATAATGTATGTATATTTACATAAAAGAAAAAAATTCCCTCACACCTATCTATCTTTTAAATTCTTCAGGACTAAGACTATGTAATATCTCTAAAGATGACTTCGTCAACAAACACATTGATTTCATGACTGGTTATATCTCCTACAGTTGTCTACTTATGACAAATGTTATTTTATGACAATCAAATTCTCACTCCAGAACTGGCCAAATATTAAGGTTTGATTTAGTCATACTTTTCATGACAACCAAACAAGTCATTCCAAATTCTTGTCAGATATATTTCAGTGTCTTGCCACTCAGTTATATATTCTAATTTTTCTTAGAATCCATTGCAAGTTGTCCAAAAACAAGCACTGGAATTCTGCCATTTGAACAATGAAGCTAAGATGTTCATGTTTTTCATAAGGAAACCACATGTGGTGGTTACTCAGTGTTGTTGAGTGTTAAGGTCATGACAGATGTGTCTTCATTGAAAAATGCTGTTTAATGTTAGCTGTAAAGTAAACAGTATCTACTTCTTCTTGATTGTCATCTCTGAACTCTGTCAACTGTGGCATTGAGACAGGTCAGTGACAAAGAAATAACTTCAATGAGCAGTTTGACAAAAGTCAACACCTTCCTACAAAGTACTGCAGATCTCGCTGGCAGAATAGTAATGCGAATTATGGTCCAGCAGATAATGTGCTCCTTTTTACAGCTCTCTGAAACCTTTCTATTCTTTTGGTGACTTGACTCAAGGCAGCATTTAAACACCACACAGCTCATAGCTCACTCCCCTTACCCGGGGGGGGATAAAGAACAGAAAAAGAAGAGCAAAAGCAAAAATACCTTTGGTTTGAAATAGTTGGGTAGCTTTACTTTGAAGCTAACATGCAAACAAAGCAAATAAGGACTCCTGTACCTTTAAGACTTTTTTTTCTTGAGGAGTGACCAGCCTTCCTGGACCACAGGACTGAATCCCAAAGGACTCTCCTTGATGTCAGATCAGAGCCAGCTCCAGCTGTTCCAAAGAGACACAGTGCTACCCACGCTGAGCCATGACCAGCTGGGTGTGCCTCTGAGAGTGGCTCATGGTGGAACAGGCTGTCTCGCTCCAATTTATAGAAGGGAGAGACTGTCTCCCTGCAGCCCATGGGCACCACGTGAAACAGATCTCCACATGCAGCCATGGAGGAGCCCGTGGTGCAGCAGTGGATGAGGCCTGAAGGAGGCACAGCCCATGGAGCACTTTCAGATGGTTGGCTGCAGTTTGTTGGGAACAGCCTGTAGTGGAGCAGGAGGGCTGGGGGAGCTGCTGCCTGTGGGGACCTGCGTGGAGCAGTGCCTGAAGGGTGGGCCTGGTGGTATGGAGCTGCATTGGAGCTGTGCTGGGAAAGCTGCAGCCTGTGGGAAGCCCACATGGATTGATGGAGACAGGAGGGAAGTTGTTTTTAGTTTGCTTTTACTTTCTCGCTGTTTTATGGAGTTAGTAACAGGCAATAAATTATATTAATCTCCCCATGCTTCCCTAACTGTTTTGCCTATGGCAATAATATGTGAGCAATCTCTCAATCTCTCTGTCCTTATCTCAGTGCTGGAGCCATTTTTTGTCAGCATTTGTCTCCTTTTTCCTTTGAGGAGAGAGAGTGAGTGATGCAGTGGAGTTTAGCTGCAGAGTGAAACCACCGAAGCAGAAGACACATAGAAAATACAAATGTGAAATGGTATATCATAGAATCACAGAATCATAGAATGACCTGGGTTGAAAAGGACCACAAAGATCATCTAGTTTCCACCCTCCTTCCATGGGGGGGACATACTAGGACAGTAGTAAGAAGAGTTCAAGAAGGCTGGTAGCAAAGGTACGTGCATGAATTTCAGAAAGAACAATCTCACTGCAGTGTAAGTTTTGCTTAGATCCAAGGAAAAGTGCTGTGATAATAGGGCGAAATGGCCTCCTAAAAAAAAACAATGTCTACTCTTGTTCATTACCAAGGAACCTTTTGATGAAAACAAGGTTAATATGGAAATGGTCAGATGAATGCCCAGAGAGAAAGCAACTCAAATTTTCTTGTGTTTCAACTATGCAGTTTACTTTTGATCTTTCGATGTCCCAGCCAGACCAAATGCACAGGATAAAATAGAGAATGAGGGAAATCACAAAGTGTCAGAGTAAAGGGACAGGCAAAGGGACAACAGTGGCCTAAAGATGCTTCCAAAGAAGGGCCTAAAGACACTTCCAGAGAGGTTTAAAACCTGCTTCTACCATTACAGAGTAGGAAATTCGTCTTTTCCAGTTTTAAAACAATAGAATTACTACTGCATATCACCAGCTGCTTCTATGAGCCTTACCTGCAATAGGTATGTGAAATCATTCACATTCTGCTATTTTCACATAATCACAAATGGGAAAGATTTTGTTGCATGTGTGCCACACACTGAAGGACTTGTCTTGCTATCCAGTTATCTCAAGCGTAGTCTTCTTTCTTTGCTTTGCCAGACTGATACAGTATTAGTAAAAATATAAGTAAAGAAGTGGGAATGACAGAAATGCCTGGCATGTTTGCTGTTGGCAGCAAAGCTGGTGGGATTACTCACAAACAGGAGGCAGGTAGAACATCTTAATCATTTTCATCTGTATTTAAAATATATTTGATGCACAAAAGGGAACATGGTAGCAAAAGAAACAGCACAGTTAAATACTGCTGAATGGAATTGCAGGTTTTATATAACAGCAGGTCGGATACTGTCTTTTGACTGTATACATGCTTGATAAAGCAGGTGTAGGCTACATGCAAATATCATTGCTCTATCTAGGAACAAAGTCTGCCTAGGATTTTCACTGTTAGGGAGAATCTGGAACCCTCTTAGCAGTAGAAGAAGCTTTAAAATTGTTTTTCATATACAAGATGATCCATTCCTTAAGTCCAAAACTCAGAAGCACACTCTTCCCAAAGTGATGTTGGAATTAACTGAATGTTTAGAAATCACAGTGAATATGAAATCAAACATAACAATTTATTTATGAGACTTATGTTAGCCTGTCTTCATTTCTTGCCAGACTTTAAAGAAGCAGTTAGGTGAGAAATCAGAAGTAGAACTAGAGCAAGCATTCTATTAAAAAAATGCGCACATTTAAAAAAAATATGTAGTAAGCATCTCTTTTTTGGATCAACATTCTGCAAGGAAAATGGTATAAAAACAAATCATACAAGTAGTAGAGAGTCATTATTTCATTCAAATGATGGAATATATTACATATATGTTGCTGTCATATATATAACTTGCTCTGATGTGAGAAAAATTTTATACAATTTTTATAGAAACCTTATGCACACTTCATTCTTAACTGTAGGGAATCCCTCTCAGAACCAGTAAATAAGCAGCTCAGGAATTAAATTAGCCCCCAGCTACCGTAAGCAAATAACCTACGTGGGAAATTGTGTTATCTAACTGGCCAGTTGATGCTTTGCTTTTTCCAGCTTTAAGAAAGAAATTAAATGGTAAGGCAGTGTATTACTCTCATTTCCAATCCTCTGGAGCAGATAAACATTATCATGGAACTGGCCAAGGATGAAATTTAAATAAGTAGTGATTGGTGAGGATGACAGGAAGAGTTTCCAATGTACAAAAACTGACAAATTAGTTTAATTAACTGCAAATTTTGGAATACAAAGATATGGGGAAATTATTTATTTTGATGTGTAATGCATGCTCAATATTTCTGTAAACAGATTAGGATAAAGAAACCTTGCCACGCAATTATTCAAGAAAGAAGTAAGAAAAAAAGCTGGAGCCATCTACATATTTTTCTCCTTTTAAGCCACTGTCACTTTATAATTCCAGTGTGGATTACAGATTCGTTCCATTTCATTCAAGTTCTCACACAACCCAAACTCCTTATTCATTGCACCTTCAAACAGCCATGCTGCATAGCTGCCACTGTCATTTAATTACCCTAGCCTCTCATAATGGGGATAAGATTATGTGTCTCATATCATGATCGTACTCCTACAGTGTTAATCTTTTTCTGATAAATCTATATTGTGAAAAAACAATCTGCTTTTTTGAGTACTGAAGGAACTGAACAGGAAGTATGTAACAAAATGGTAGTCCAATCTGTTTTTGTGGTTGCCTGGATTGCAGAATCTTTTGGCTTGAGTTTCTGTGACCTCTGGTTACTTTTGCCAAAAATGCTATGGAGGTAAGTGGTCATAGCAGTGAGTGCAGTCAATTCATTCACTTTGGTAGTTTCAATTTTTTACAAGCATAATGTTCTTTTTACTATGATATGCTGTGGTTTGTGGTATGGAAATATGTTAATCTGGAATTTAGTCTACCTAACAGTACAGTAATGGCAGGATGGGGTTGCGTATGAACCAAAGGACATGAAGGTTTCCCAATACTATCCTGAAACTATTATTTTTGTATCCTTGGCAATTTTGTATCCTCATAGCATATCCCTTTCTCCATTTGTGTGGAATAAGAATCTCAAATGTCCATGGCATCAGTTAATTGTAGGATGCTCCCTATTTCTTTACAGAGAGCTTTTTTTGTGGCAATTTTGGTCTCGGTGCATTTTGTGTCTTCAGAAATAATTTTCAATTGGCCATACCTAAACTTGGCAATTGCGAAAAAAATAATCCCTGTGTTTTCAGACTGTGACAAAAAATGTTAATGAAGGTTGACCTGAGCGCGTACGCTATTGAGGAAAGTGATACAAAAGACAGTGATTCTGATGAATGAAAAAGGATATGCTTTTTTTCCCTTCTAAGTAGGACTGCCTGCATTAAGCACAAACACTCTGATTACGAGCAAAGACTTTAATAATTACTTGCTTCTTCCCAAACTAAAAAGTTTAGGTTTTACTTGAGAAACAGCAATATCATTAATAGCACCATGGTGACTGGGAGATAGCAGTCGGATTACAATCTAATGGAGCTCTTGAGTTTAAAATGTATGCTCCGGCAGTTTTAACAGTTTGAAGCCAGAGTAATAACTGACTTTGCTTCACCCTTGACATTTCATGTTGCCTCTGGTGTTCTGTGCCCTAAAGTCCTTCCCCTCATGAATACAATATTTTGTACTACCATTACATTTTTAGAGGTGAATATTCATTCACATATCAGTGCTCAGTTTAAGAATTTGTAAGGTTTCTTTTTTTTTTTTTTTTTTCCCCTTTCTTTTTTTTCTTTTTAAAATCAGGTTCTAAAAGATTTTTAATAAAATTACCCTGAAGTGCAGAGGTACAAGGGCTGCTCTGAAAGTAATGACTCCTGTTTTATTATGCTGGCTTATGACATCAGAGGTAGATATTGATGGTACGGCAGTGGAGATTGAACCTTCTCACCAATATTCCATTACATTTTTGTTGCAATGCAAGAGAAGGCAGCAGAGGGGCAGTCTGACAAAATGATACCTGATGTGGACATGTGGATGAAGAAAAGACATGTCACTGAATTCCTCCATGCAGAAAAAATTGCACTCACTGGCATTCATTGACATTTACTGAAGCTAACAATGGATGTGAGCACAACGAGGTGGTGTGTGGTGCATTTCAGCAGTGACAACAGCAGTGTTAAAGACAAATCACATTCTGGATGACTATGTATAGTTGTTCCAGCAGGAGATGAAGACTATCTTGATCTGCTCATCCATACAGATTGGTGAATTACAACCAAGGAACTGTGTACAGAGTTAAATATTGGCTTCAGTGTGCTGCAAACAACGGTGGCAACTTTGGAATATCACAAAGTTTGTGCTAGTTGGGTCTCATGAATGCTCACACAGGAACAGAAAGAAAACCATATTTTTTTCAGTGTCTGTTTAACCAACATGAGGCTGAAGGTGACAGTTCCGTGACTGCCTTATTACCAGTGATGATATGTAATATCACCACTGTGAGCTGGAGTCAAAACGACAGTCTATGGAGTGGAAACATGTGAATTCCCCATCAAATAAGTTCAAGACAGAGCTGTTAGTGGGTAAAGTGGCATGCACTGTCTTTTGGGCTAGGAAAGAGGTGATCCTTCTGCATTTCCTGGAGTCCATACAAACCGTTCACTCTGACCTCTATACTGCAATGCTTCCTAAGCTGAAGTCTCAAACTTCCAGAAACAGGCCAGAGAAAAAGACAAACTTTCTTTTATAGTAAGATAATGCCAGGCCCCATATCAGTTTGAAGAAGCTGGAGCACACTGCCAGACTTGGATGGATATTTCTATCACACCCACAGTCACAGCAACTGTGAAGCAGTGGGACATCTTTGCTGGTGTAGATTTTTATGACTGCAACATGAAGGCTCTTGTTTATCACTGGTGAAAATGTGTAGCTAATGGTGGTGATTGTTGAAAAAATAGTGTTTTGCAGCTGAGAATTTGCCCTATCAAGTAGTGTCATTGTACTATGTATATGTTGTAGTTTCCATGGAAAATAATAGGCAGCATTAATTTTGGAGCAAACTACGTAGAAGCCAGCCGATTATAGGTCCCAGATGTCCGGTACTGCTTGCGTCAGCCTCTGGGCTTGGCTTTCAGTCCATCTGTTGGATTAGATTTGGTAAAGATGGCAGAGCGCATGTCAAAAGTTGTGGGAGTGGGTGAGGAAACACAGTAGTTTCAGAAAGAATTTCCCTTTGGCTGAAATCCTACCTGAAAAGCATGGGAACATTTTGTGTTTTTCTACTTTAGGTCAATCTCCCAGGGTAAGAAAATAAATAACATTGAAGTGAATCTGGAATGAAGGTTTAGCTGCCTTTTTTATCTTTGTGCTCTGTGGCATGAATTTAGCTGGTTTCAGCAGATCCACTTGACACTGTAAATCAGACAGAGCTATTGTCCTTGGATGAGGCAAAGGGATAATTAGGCAACTGTGTTGTCATAAGCACCACCAAAGTCACACATTAGTTCTGTACCAGAAAGGAATTGGAGAGCCTTGGCACACATATTGCAGAGCTTCCTGGCTTTTTGGAGAAGAGTTCTCAATTATCCAAGGCTGTAGGTCTCATTAGAGAATCAAACTGTTTTTTCATAGATATGCCCTCTTTGACTTAATTCATATTGGTTCACAAGGCAGTCTGAGTGAGGTTCCTTCAGCGAGAAGGAGGGTTAAGCTTCTTATGACTTTTTTTGTGTAAGACTGAGAAAATGAGACTGATTATAACAGGTGAGGCAATACTGAAAAACTGTCAATGCTACAAAAGTAGAAACTCAGTATACAAAGCATGGCCTTTGGAAGTGGGAATGTTCCTTTGATATAATATTTCATAGAATATTCTGATCTGGAAGAGACTCACAAGAATCATGGACTCCAAATTCTGGCAACCAAACCCACCAAAAATTCAAAGCGTATTGCTGAGAACCAAATTGCTGCTCCTTACTTGTTCTCAGAAAGGGCAGATAAAGCACAGGATAAGCTGTGAAATGTGCCCATAGAAGTCCTCTCAGTGAGTATGGTTTTGGTGCTCATATACACATTTACTTGTTGTTCAACACTGTGCTTCTCTTTCGAGTTATTTTTGAGAGAATGGGCAGTTGATATTTCAGACAGGGAATGAATATTTCACATTCATGTATAGTGGAATCAGTATCCCTAAAAAAAGTCCACCCCAAAATGTCACAGGGAAATTCTGTTAATGCTTTTTTAAAAAAAAATTAAAAAAATAAAAAAAAGATTCTTGTTGCATTATGTTAGTTAGCTACAGACCTAGTGGAATAGTAGATTCAGAATGGAAAAGAATAGACCAATATTTTTCAAGTACAATTTGATATTATTTTACACATCAATTTTATACGTTTTTACTAAGTATGCTGGAGTAACTTCAATCATTTAGGGAAAAAAAACCCAACATTTAACAAAAATACTAAATATTCTTAATGACAATAGTCAAATAGTAATGAATGAATATTTTCAACATATCACAAGAGCAAGAAAAGTGCTTAGATTTGAAAGCTTGTACAGATACCAGGAGGATCTCTCAGCAAATCTTATTCAGCATGGACTATAAATATCAGTAACATTATTTCTGAGAGGTAGATTTCTCTCTCTAAAAAAAGTAAATCAAATTTAGCACTTAAAAACATGTATTTAAAACTCTTGAAACATGTAAATGCCCTTCACTGAGCAGTCTAGAATTAGGCACAACAAGGTTGTTGAGTCAGCCTGAGGTGCAGGCTGAGATTCAGCTCTGATACTGATATGCTTCCTAAAATCGAAGAAATTAGTTGTGAGAGGGCTGAAATACAGGGACTCTGAGTTCTTCCAAAGAGTGTACATATAATATTAGAGACCTTTGTGTTGTAAGTGCAAAAATATGTACCTTATTTTCCCTCTTAATATAACTAGGATGTGCTTTTCAGAAACACCTGAACAGAGATCACAGATTTTAATATGTTTATTTCTAACTTGAAAAACAACAGTAGCATTAGATGCCTGCATATCACAAACTTATTTTGTAATAGAGATTATTTATACATACCAAGGTTTACTGTAAGCAATTTTAGTTGACTCACTGAGGGTAACATACTGTTAGCTAGGGTGAGATTCCAAACTTCTGCTGTATCCATGTGAGTTTGACTGAATTTTGGTTTTGACACCTACTGAGTTTCGTAGTGGAGGATGCAATAGAGTTACTCAGAGCAAACATCATCTGGGATCTCTATTTACAAGCTCTAAATGATTACTATTCTGGGGTACTTGAAAAGGTCGCAAGACTCAGCAGGAAATTCAGCCTTCTCTGTTTATTCCTCAGACTGTGATTCTTTCAACATCACAAACCTGTGCATGAGCCACACTTGAGAACATAAAAATTAAGACTACTTTTTGGGCCTGAGTATTGTACATTTCAACACATTTTGCAAGTATGCATTCTTGTCTCCAAGAATAAAGGAGAACATACTTGGAGCAATCCATAGTCATTAAAGGAAAAAACACATGCATATGAGTTTTGAGATGCTGAAATGCTCAGTTATGTCCTCTTTGGGAATAAGTTGGTAGATGCACAAGAACATTATTGCAAATTCCTCTAAATTCGTTCATCATTTTCTAGCTGGTGCATATGATCTACTTCTCCACACCTGAGCTATTTACACGTGAAACCAAGAAACTGTGCAGAAGACTAACTCAGTCAAAGAGAGCTACATTTAGTCAATTTATGGTCTAATTTTGTGCCAAAATTGGATGATATAAAGCATTTTGAAAATTCATAGTGGGAAGAATACTTAGTGTGCACACAACATACACACTGTAGGCCGTGAGGAGATGTCTGTTGTTTATTCTTCTAGAACATAATAATGTGCCATAAAAAATATAGTGTCAATACGTATATTTAGCATTGGCTAGAGGAATTGAAAATTATTAAAACTGCTAATATATTGCACATATCTAGCATACTCTATGTGTGTAATTAAGAGCTGATGAAGAAAAAAAACATGCTTTAGTATCAAAGATCACTGCTATGATTTGACTGCATCTCTGCTTTGGTAATGGTTTCTGTGCTGACACCGCATAAAGAATTTTATGTAGGTTTCAATGCAATTCACAGACAAAAGCAGTCTTAGGCAAATTCAGTAAAATGCACCATTTAACACTTGCAGAATCCATGCACTTTCTTTGTTTACCTAAGTTCATGAGTGTGAAAGAAATACCAGTAAAACAAGTGGTTTAGGCCCTCATAAGTTTTCAAAAGCTCATCTTGGAAAGATATTCACAGGCAGTTGAACAGTAAACATTTTAAACCCCAGAAGCATCATGAGAAGGCTGTAGTTCTGGGATTAAATTGACTTATATTGTCTCAGATAGTTGAAAATAAAGCAAGTTTAGTATTGGCATAATTTGTGTTTCACTTCCTGTGCACAAATTGCTTTCTGCAGAGTGATGTGAAGCCATGCAATAAACCTGCAGTCTGCTTGGCTGATGTAGCAGGTTCCAGTTTATATCAACTTTGATGGATGCACTTAAAACATTTTGATAACATGACATTCCCCAATGTCCAAATACAGCTGAAGAAGAGTGCACCAGCTGTTGCTTTGACTGGTGATCAAGAATCTCCCAGATAAAGGCAATCTCATGTAAATCTGCCATGAAAATGATTGTATAGTCTCCTGTGAAGCTACATTTTTCCAATTACACTGTTATGTAAAGGAAAGTTAAAAAACTGAACCTGAAAACATACACGAACAGGGGAAATTCTCAAAACGGAAATCAGCATCTGTATTGAGATGGGCTCCGATTTTTTAATTTTAATTGTTCTGCCATCTAAATTGCTAAGAATTTCAAGAACAGACAGATTTTTGGAAGCCTAGTGTATCCATAGAAAGTCTACTGATATGTGAGGGAAAAATAAGTATTTTCTCTCACCTTCCCACAGATTGCTGTTCCTTTCCTTGACTCCTTGGTTGCATAATGTTTATGTGGGCAGATGTTCCCAGAATTCGCCTCTCTGCATGGGACCTCTTTACAACCCCAGCAGGCAGCCAGATTTTGCAGCTGAACCCAAACATCGAGACTTAAACTGCAAGCAATCTGTTACACTCTAGCTAAGGAAATAAAAGTTCTGCAACTGTCAAGAAGAGATGTATTAGTTTGGCCATGCCTAAAATGCTCTGGGAGGTTTTCTGGCAGCAAACACGCCAATCATGCTCTGAGCCTTCTTGTATGACTTTTTTTTCCAAATATAATGCAGTCAACAGGTAGAATCAATTCAAAAGAACTATTATTTATACCTAAGGGGCTAGGGAGTTCATTAGAAATAATTGCACATGTACACTGCAGGAGTTGCTCAGCAAGATATTATATTGTATGACAGCAGCCTATAGTAATTTAGGTGTAGTAAACAGCCCTGAGATTGGTCGATTTTGAATTTGGAAATCTCTCTCTGTCCATTCCAGCCCCCAAACCCAAGCTGTTCCTGGGAAAACTGACGTGTATACTGAACTACTTGGCTCTGCATACACTTCTTATGTTGCTAGATGAGCCAAAACAAGGCACCAATCAGAATCAGCCTGCTCTCCCCTTCTGTCTCAACAATATATCTTCTTCCTCCTTGACAAGAGAACAAAAGCAGTGTTTTCAGCTTTTAATCTATCTTGCCATCAGTGAAAAGAATGAGACCATTGTTTTGATCTCAAGCTTGTTTTGAATCTTTGTTTTTACTTGCTTCTGTATCCTTGACCAAGGCCTATAACTGAGGATCATTCAGGACAATGTGAATGAAAGCTTACAACAGACAGTACAACACAGGTCTCACTGGCACATGAATGTTAACAGCTTTTTCCATAACTGGAAAATGCTACCTGGTGTAGGGAACCTGCTTTGGCAGGGGGGTTGGACTCGATGATCTCAGGAGGTCCCTTCCAACCCCTACAATTCTGTGATTCTGTGATTCTGTGAAAAGCTGTGCTTCTCTTGGTCCATTACAATCCTGTCCACGGCTGGTATGTGTTCTTTGACCATGAATCCATGGACAAGAAACATAGTGATTGAAGTTTTCCAGCAGTCCCAATCAGTGGAAAGTACAATATAGAAATCTTCCTTTAGCATAATACAAATATTCTATTTTTGCAAATATTGCTGCTGCTCCCCAGTTTTCCTTAGCAGGCTTCTTAATTTCTGGCAGACTGGAATTTGTCATTTATTTTGCCTTTGTTTGTTGCAAATTCAGTATGCAAAATTATACATCACAGCACAGTGACAATCTCAGCCTAGACTTATTTCTTTTCCTTTCTTCTCTCTTTCCCCTTCCCTTTCTCCTTTTCCATTCCTTGATCAAATACGAGAATACGAGGATTTTTTTTGAAAGCACTTCTGTGCTTTCATTGCCAGTTTTCTCACTTCAATAATCCTTGTTCTCTTTCTTTAAGAAAAGACTTACAGACACTTTCAGAAATGTTCTCTGATAATTTTTCATATGCTTAATGTCTTTGTTTTAAGTGATTTGTGAATTTCACAAGAATATTTAGTTATAAGTGTTGTTTGTCAAAAAACATTGAATTTAATAAAGCTGATTATTTGTTACTTGGAATAATATAGTAAAATGAAATTGCAGGTTCCTTTCCATTAAGAAGGCACATCCTTATTCTACAGCAAATCTTCCCTTCCTCTGAAAAGAAAGTTTATTATTCTACCAAACTATGATGTTAGTCTACTAACAAGTAAAGGACAAAAGCTGATAATGAAAATGTTCTCAGAAAATCCCAGCCTGACATTTTTTTTTTTTTTTTTTTTTGGTAGGCAAGCATTCTCTTAAAGCTTTAGTGCTAATGTTTGCAGTGGAAGAAAACTTCCTAGCATATTTCCTACGCATTCCCCCTTTTTAGATGGAAAATTAGAAACAGCATTTTTTCTTCTAGTGCTCTTTCTCTCTTTCGATTCCCACTTTAAATGACAAATTTATACATAAATTAGTAACAAAGACAAATATGTTCTGAACTACATTCCTGTTTTAAAGACACAACTATGTTTTGAAAATATTCTAGGTGTTTTTTAACGTCACTGAAATTTCCTTGGACATATGTCCCTTATAATTCATTTCTGCAAAGATTTAATCATAGAATCATAGAATCATAGAATGGATTGGGTTGGAAGGGAATCCAAGAATCATGAATTTCCATCCCCCTGCCACAGGCAGGGCTGACAACTTCCAGATCTGGTACTAGACCAGGATGCCCAGGGCCTATTCAACCTGGCCTTGAACACCTCCAGGGATGAGGCATTCACAACCTGTCTGGGCAGCCTGTTCCAACACTTCACCACTCCCTCTGTGAAGAACTTCTCCCTGACATTTAATCTAAACCTTCCCTGTCTGAGCTCAAAAGAAAGGAAAGTGAAGTCTCAGCTGGCCTCAATCAGATTAAAATTGCATTCTGAAGCATTCAGTGTAGTAATTTTACCTTCAAAACAGAATTAGTGGTTTGATTGGTGGCCTCACCCTTACTTTGCTGTATTCATTAGGTGGTCACTCCTATTTGGTAGGTAAATCTTGAGTACTGTGGTAGCAAGACAAACATAATATTCCCTTTTCTATAACCATTGTGTTGTTCTCTGCAGAACTGCCATAAATTATTTCATACTCAGAAATATGCTGACATATCCTGCCAATAAATTGAAATCCTCGTACAGCATCCTCTTCTTAGTTCTTGTTTTTACTTTGAGTACCTTTTGGAATGGCACTGAAACAATGCCATTCATATGAGGACTAGGCAGTCCAGGTAGCAGCTAAAATAGAACAACAGCTGTTAAAAAAGAGAAAAAGAAGCATCCAGGCCAGATCAAATCCATTTGGTTGTGAAAATTGAGCTCATCCTAATTTGTAAGCATACTCAACAATGTTCTTCTAGGAGGTACAAGTTAGCAAGCTGGTTTATCATGTCAAGGTTGCAGTGTTATGTGAGTTTTTGTCAGTGTGTAATTGGACTTTACCAGTAGCACTTACAGTTTACTCAAGGCAGCAAATTCTTCAAATCACTCTGTATAATCTGTAAACTCAACTCAATGGACTTTGCAAATGTTTTTTTTTTTTTTTTTTTGACAGCTGGCTAGCTTAACTTGATTTTTTAATTTTTTAATTCTAACATGTGTTTGAAGGATTAGCAGCAGCTATAGGATACTGTTATTTTTTCAGCATCAGGCATGACTTAGTAGGTATCTTTGAATGTGGCCATTCAGAATACATTACTGTATGTCAATAATCTTGAACTGCCAACTATCAGAAATAGTCACAAATGAATTATTACTTTTCTTTTCTGCAAATCTAGTGCTTCATTGATCACATTCTTCTTTTTTCTGAAAACACTGGCTTCAACTTACTATCAGTTACTAACACAGTCTCTTTTTCATTTATAGACATAGAAAATGCGTGTGTTAGATGAGGTGGCAGATATGTTTTCCATTTAATAGCAGTAGATGAAAACACCATTCTATCAGCTGCTGCATATAAAATGCTATAGTAAGCAGATTCTAGTGGATAACTACAAACAGGCAGGTCAGTTTGGTTCTCTTTAGAATTGTGCTGCTTACAGGCAAGACATTTTGGCATTTTACATGAAAGCCTTTCCATGTTTCTAGTTGCTAAATTTACAATTAAGTGATTTTTAGATATTCTTCTAAAAGTTTACAATGTATTCCAAGCTTAATATAACTCTTTTTGTGCATACACTTTTCCCATTTCTTATTTAGCCTAAAAGCCATCATCAAAATGACCACAACAAAAATCCATTAATCTACAACTGTCTAAGAAACAGATTATGGTTCCAAATTTATGCCTGCAAAACCTGTTTCAGGCCACTGAAGAAGTACCAGTAAGGTGCATTTGATTTAGATTCTGCAATGTTAGAAGTGAACAATAACACTGCATTTTCCTTTGTTACAGACTTGTTTTGATGTTAGCCAGCATAAACTGGTTATAAAATGCGAATTTCTATGAAGTGTTTGTACACTTCACCACAACTTGCACCAAAGGCAGTAGTAAAGGTAGTTTAAAACTCGAATGGAAAATCAAATGTGCCCTGTCTAGCTTTGTTTGGATAGTGGCCTATATGACAGAAAGAAGGAAACTCATGGTGAGAAAATGAACATTTAATACTAAACAACCTGAAAATCTACAAACAGCATTACTGCAAAGAGAGTGCTTCTTGTCCTGTGTGTTGACTGGTAGAATGCTTCAAGGTTCAGATTGAAATAATCATCTCCAGTTCTCTGATTCCTTCTGTATTAATTGCAATGCAATGTCGTAGTTGTCGAAGATAACTGTGATAGCTGTTCGGTGACAAGATTCATTTATCATTTTCTCTTTCCACTGCAACCTACTCACGAAATTTCATGCTGACCAGCTATATGGGTCAAAAGGTTTTGTATTATTAATCATCTCAAATTGAAAGCTCACTATATCATGTATTGTGCAAAAGCATGACAGACGGACTTGATTGTTAATCTGATCTTCCAGTGTTTTGCTCAAGTCATGCCCCGGATTGTCATGCAGCAGTAGAATTTGTGCAGTTTGCTGTGCAGCAAAAGAAATTTCTCCAGACTTGTTCTAGTGCTTTTTATACCTTATACAGTACATAAAAGCCTTTTACTTGGGTCATTCTAACCTTTGTTTCTCAGCAAAAATGAAAGGTCTCACAGATAAATAATGAAAGGTCTTACAGATAGTTCATTGTCTTCATGACTCTTTGCACTGTTACAAGTACAATTGCTAGAAGAGGCATGCTTAGGAATATCCTATGCTCTATTACATGTATTTTGCAGAATATTAGAACTCCTACTTTGAATGAAAAATGTCAAGAGGAGGTAATTAAGCTCTACAGCTTGATACTTGCATCATTTCTTTGGTTTTAAACAAATGCCTGGATTTCTCTGTTTGGGAGGTTCTGTTTCAAGCTTCACACATTTGGAGTTTGGAGTGACTGTGGAGTGTGTATTTATCCAGTGATGTTTTTAACAAGAGCAGCTTTACGCATAAAAGTAGAATAGTACTAGTGTTTAGTACATAGATGTGTCCCAAAGTGAGTCTGCTTACTTGATGCTTAAAGAGAACGTATAGAATACCTTGAGAGATTCCAAGAAAGCAAATTTTCTTCTGAAATTTCATTAAATTTGTTTCCTGACTCTATTTCAGAGTGGCTAGTGAAGACTCATGGAAATACAAACTAAGATAGGATGAACAGAAAACAAATCATATGTTTTAGTTGTCAAATAAGGTTTTGCTTCATCCTTTGAATAATAGTTTGGCACGGTTTTTATTTTGCTGAAATTATAACATTCCTTCCACTGCAACTAGAATGACCCCTGAGTAAGGTATATTTTATTTCTCTCTTCCTCTGAAGCAGCTCTAGTTATATAAATTGTTACTTTTATTCCTTAAGAAAAGCTGGTATTTTCTCCATCTATTATCAGTGTGAGGCAATGCTTCTGGTCTGGTGTAATGCTTTAAATTATAAGATCTATTTTGCATTGATTGGCCACTAAATAAACCTAGACAAAAGCCATCTATACTAGAACTGAACAATTCAAGATCATTAATCAAAGTGTGTTTTTGTTACTGTTTTAGTGCCTAACCCTACTATTAACTTGTCACAGTTGGGTTGCTTTTATGTTTTCACACACTGTGTGATGGATTAAACTAGTTAGCTGGCTAGATAGATTATATGCATTAACACTTAACAGCTTTGCCCAAGCACTGGGCAAAGCAGAAGGGTTACCTTATATAAAGCTTGAAAGAATCTGATTTGCTGTGTTTCAGTCCATGCTGGTTCTTTTCCCTACGTAATGGAAATAGACTTTTAAACTGAAATATCTGTTTGTATTTCTTGGTGGATTCTGACTTAAGCTTCCATGCTTTTCCACTACCCATAGACTTTTTTTTTTTTTTAACAAAAGTACTTAGAAATTCCAGTAGCAATCAAATTCAGTTTGGAGACAGCCTCTGCTTTTCATTATTTTTAGCATGTTGGCAGACTCTTCAATGCTTGAGTTAATTGTGCTGCTTTGATTTTCACTGTTTAATTGACTATCAACCTGCAGATTCAATAGGGGAGTTTTTTTGGTGAAGATATAAAATGTATTCTTCTGGAATCTTTGAAGACCAATACTATAGAAGATGCCGTACAGTAACTAGTCATATGACCTATTCTTTCACCTATTGTTCTTCTCTGGCCAATTCAGCTTTCACTGAAATATTTGTTCTGTACAGTTATTTTTTTGGTTTGTCAGTAATTGCTGCATTGTGGTTTGTCTTCATAGTTTCAAGGATGACATCTGAGAGCCTTTCTGGGAGTTGCTCCCACCCTCACTCTTTTAGTAACAGTGGGCGTTAGAGACTTTCCCAGCAGACCTCATGGAGTCCAGTACAGACACTGGAAACATCTTTCCTATGGATAACATCAATTGCATTAAGTGATTGAATTAAACTTCAGATTATAATATATTGTACATGGTATAATAAATTGTACATGCATTAAGCTTCAGTGCTGCCAGTAGCAAGTATTTGCTACACTATGTATGCAATTCTTCTGGAAAAGTAGTACTTTCCTTGGTTTATGTGACCTTATGGAGGAACTCAAGCATTTAGATTTAATAGCTAGTCCAAAAAGGTGGATAGACAGACCTGCTAAGCAGAACCAGCAAAATATTAAACCAAATACTGAAGTATATTTTTCTCGAGTGATGAAAAGACAACACTTACTGAATTGGACATGCAGTACAGCATGCTAGGGTGGCTCTGCAGAGATATTTTTTATGTATAGCTGTAGAAAAATGGGTTATTTTTCTTGTAGTCTGCACACTTTTAAGACAGCTCTACCCGAGATATCATTATGGGCTGCTTCCGTAGGTTTTTACACAGATTTTGTCAGCAGCTGGTCATATGTGTGACCAGTGCTGGGACTCTTAGAGCCACCCCATTCCTCAGCTATGCAAACTCTGCCAGCCTTTGTTCTCAGGGGCTCTGAAAGTGCCTCTGACAGGTCAGTGTTATAGGCAGCATTATTCTCACATTAATGGGAGCTCAGGCTTAAAAATGTCTATGGATGTTCTTACTCATACAGGTACACATATGCTTTTGTAACTGATGTTGGAAGTAATCCAGTCACAACTGTATTTCTTCCAGGTTATATCATCATGTGCAACATCTGTATTTGTTGCTTTAATTCAAGACGAGAAGGTGAAGTACTCTTAGAGCAACTGTGTAAGGAATTCTCAGTGTAAACCCAGACTAAACACTGCTTATTTCATATCTGTGTTCAAAGAGGGCCTGCAGAGGCAGTATTAGAAGAATCTATGTGATAAAAAGACCATGCATCAGATAAAATGAAGGACAAGAAGTAAATGAAATAGACAGGATAAGTAAAACATGGTAATTAAAAACATATGGATAGAGTAAAAAACATCTGTTAAAACAAGCTCCTATTTAGTCGTGATAGAAGAAATTACGAAAACCATGGAGGTGGTAGGTCTTAAAATGGGTATATATAATAATGTTCTCTGTGCTGAGACATTAAGATATTGATGAGAAAGAGGAACTGGAAAATCTGACAGATACGTGATCTAGTTGACGTCATTCTCAGGTTGGAAGCTTCAGCCAATAGTTTGTGTACCTTACAAACAAAGGAAGTTAAGAATAGTTAATGTTATATGAAGGCAAAAACTGCTAACATGTTATGAAAAAAGGAAAAAAGGATGATAGTGGGCATTTGTAAATTCACAGTGTCACGTAAAAAGAAAGAAGTGTAAATTTCCAGGAGGATGTGGATACAGCATTTTTCAGTAATATTTACAGAAGCTGATATGTGAAGCACAGAGGACATACAGGAGAGCTTTGAGTGTGGTAAGGGAGATGTGCTATGGTACAACATGATATAAAAAAAAATGGTGTGGTACAATGTATTTGTGTATACCTGGAAGAAAATGCTAGATCTAAAGTGAGGCATACGTTCCAAGACAAGTGATATGATGATTAGGGTGTTCCTGTTGATTGAGATGTATATACATCAGCATAACTGCTATCTCAGTGTTGCTTTTATGCTTCTTGTGATGTTCTGGTAGGCATTACTGAGCATCACAAAAGCCAGAATTATTTTGCAGCACGATAAAAAAAATACAAGAATATGATACAGAATGCTGTTTCTTGCTTTAAAACTTTGCAAAACTGCTGAATAAATTTTTTAAAGTATCAGCAAAATTTTCATAACTCATAGCACCTGACTAGATTCACCCTAGGGTGTTGGAGAAGTTAGAGGATGTTACAGCTAGACCTCTCTCAACAGTTTGCCAAAAATCCTAGGAGTCTGGAGAGATCCTTTGTAACTGAAAGCATGCTAGTGTTGTTATACTTATCTACAAATAGATGTGTGAGAAGACTCATTTAACTATAAACCTATTATCTAACCTCAGTGCCTGGGGAAGTTATGGAAAAGATTAACATTTTGAATATAAAAAATCTGGAACAGGCTTCCTGGATTGTTGCTTTTTGCCCCATACCTGCCAGTGTTCAAGAAGCATTTGGCCAATGACCACATAAATATATTGTAGCTTTTGGTTAGCCCTGAACTGGTTAGACAGTTCAACTTGGTGGTCTTTCTATGTCCCTTCCAAAAGAACTACTTCTATTCTATTCTATTCTATTCTATTCTATTCTATTCTATTCTATTCCATTCCATTCCATTCCATTCCATTCCATTCCATTCCATTCTTTCTCCACAAAGATGATTAAGGGAGTGGAGCACCTCCATTACAAGGAGAGGCTGAGGGAGCTGGGTCTCTTTAGTTTGGAGAAGTGGGAGACTGAGGGGTGATCTCATTAATGTTTATAAATATGTAAAGGGTGAGTGTCATGAGGATGGAGCCAGGCTCTTCTCAGTGACATACAATGATAGGTCTAAGGGCAATGCACACAAGCTGGAACATAGAAGGCTCCACATGGATATGGGAAAAAAGCTTTTTCACAGTGAAGGTAACAGAACACTGAAATAGACTGCCACAGAGGCTGTGGGGTCTCCTTCTCTGGAGACATTCAAAACCAGCCTGGACTGTTCTAATTGAGTTCTAATCTAGGTTTTCCTGCTCTAGCAGGAGGATTGAATTTGGTGGTCTTTCAAGACCTTTCAATCTCTGATATTCTGTGATTCTGTGATTGTGGGGGTTTCAACATTATTCCTGTGAGGTAGAAGTAATTCTGAGTTAGTAATGAGACTGCCAAGTAGTAATACATGGATTACCCCAAATATCTGTGTTTTGTTTTGCTTGATTTTCTCTCTATTAGTACTCTTTTTAAAAGGATTGTTTATAGAAATGATCAGAATAGAGAAGGTTATTTTCTTCCAGTCCTTTTTCACCAGAGGAGGACAAGGAATGGACCGTGTTCTCTACACTGCCTCTTTTCTTCTGATCCTTGCAGTATACCTATTGTTGGAGATATAAGGATGACCTTGAGCTCTCTTAGGTATCCACTAGCTTATCATCCTCTGGGAGAAAGGATGAAACAGAGGACAGATTTATTCACAGCAGTATTCTCAGGTGCATAGTATCTCTGGGAGACTGTAGCTCTGATATTACTCTGCTACAAGGCTGCATCTCTGCCCTTGTTACAGTCAGTCCTGGTACTCGGTGCACGTGAGTTTCATTATATTCCTCCTTTAAAAATTCTCGTATCACTTCTACAGGCAGGTGTGAGACTGAAAACTATTGTCTAGTAACAATGCCTGGAGAAAGTCATGTTGACATTAAATACAATGCTCATCCTGTGTGGAAAGAAACAGCAATTCCTGCGCAGTACTGTTCTCAGAACTCACTAGTCTCAATTCTGCCTTGAACAGAGTGTATAACTACTTTCAAAAACTGCCTGCTGTTTTTGTGATGTGGATTAATGTCCACTGGAGGCTAGGATGAGATCACTGAACTTGTGTTTACTTGTTCCCTAAGCCAAAAATTTTACATCACTTTACTAGAAGCAAAAAGTCTGGGTGACATAATGTTTTCACTCAATATACTGCCAATATCCCATGTATTATTGCTTTCTCCTGAAGTCTGTAGTACCATCACAATGATTGCCAGCTCTTTGGCAATGCACTGAGAATGAAAGAAAAAAAAAAAAAAAAAATTACAAAGAATTATGCAGTTGAACAGCTATTCTGTAAAAGAAAAAGGCGTCTTTTCTGAAATGACCAGTCAGAAAAAAAAAAAACCTACAATTTCATCAAGTGAAGCTGTTTTCAGGGATTATAAAGAAAGCATGTCATAGTTCCTTCCATGTGAATGGCCTAGTTCCTGAAATCTTCACTCACTTGGTGGTTTGTTAATGGGCTTATAAGCAAATGTTCTTTCCTGAGAGATCACACGACTGAGTCTATTCCTCTAACATATTATTCATAGCCTCTTAAGATTCCTCAGTAAAGCCAGTCATCTTCATCCCAGAAAATAACAAGCAGAGCAGCACATCTAGTCATGTTACACTGACAGGATGTCAAGAAAATGAAAACAAATGGTTTGAGTGGTCCTTCAGGGGATAAAGAGTTCAGTTACTAAGCTACCCACCAGAAACAGTGTGATCTAGTCATCTGGGATGATTTTATTTCTTTCTCTTTTGTAGGTTTTAATACATAAATCTTTGTTTTATTGCTAGAGAGAGATATCAGTGAAATTTGGGACTGCATTTGGCATGGTCAGGGTTTGTAGACTGCTGTGTTTACAAGTGTTTGGGTAAAGGAAGAAGCAATAACCTTAAATGTGTCCTTATTTACTCAGGTTTGTGAGCACATGCATTTTTTAGACTGCCATGCAAAAAGGTGGGTGACCTACTTTGAGCTACTCATGAATGTGCTGTTATACATACATGTATCTTGCATGCTATTTTCTTCAGTGAATTTCTGTTTGAATCCTTTACTTTAGGGTTTGTCACTTAAAGCATTTATTAAAATCGACTAGATGAATCATGAGAAAAGAAGTGAAATTCCAAGTGATGTTACCCTGCTAGAACAAATACAGAGAATGGAGACTTGTGCTTATCTCCTCTTAAACAGCCTGAAGCAATCAGCTTCACTTTTGCTGTATACACATAATTCGGATGGATGAAATGTCTCTAATACCATTCCTTCACCCACAGTTGTGGGTGCAGCAACAGTTGTGTTGCTCAGCATACACTGAGGCTTGATGGTATTTGGCTGGAAAACAAAGACCAAGTCGTTGCATAGATGCTTAAATCCCCCTTACAGAACTTTGTACTGAGTAAATTGCAAAAGGCAGGGATTTTTAGTGTGATAATTACTCATAACCAACTCCCTACAGTACAATCCCAGTTTGAAGGAAGAATAAGGGTACTACTCCATTTTCAAAGTGAATGCTAGGGACAACTTTTTGTTTTGGCAGAACAGGCTCTTGCATGTTACTCTGCCAATGTAAGTGGATGTATGTACTCAGGTTAAGATAACGATTAGTGATCATGGTGGTATGGAGTCCCAGTAGTGCCAGGGAGATCAGCACAAGCTCCAGGTGTGTTCCATCTTACAGCACTAGCTTATCCTTAACAAAAGCAGATCAGTGTCCAATCTTGAATCAATACATTTGAAAGTGCTAGCTATAGCACTTGACTGCTGAATGAAAGCCATGCTTCTTCCTATCCATTGCAAGTGCTTTTCTAAGAAAAAAGGTATTGTTTTCCCCACTGTCTACTGCCACTTCTTAATATTACTAGAATTTAGACTTCTGAGAAATCATGAAATTAAGGCCAGAGCTATGAAAAGTTTTTCTCACTTTGTTACACTTTTCTTGTGGTCAAAGTTTGCCAGAAGTTTCAGGAAGACTCAGAAAGCATGTGACAACACTAACTTTGTCTGGTTTCAGAAGCAAATATTCTTCTCTCCTGTCTTCTCAGAAAGGAGATTTGACAAGATTGTATTTTCTAAGAGAATGAAATAAAGTAGATACTATTTCCACCTATGAATAATTGAACAATAGTCTCATATTCTTGTAATATAGTAAGTCTTAGCATGTTTATGGCATTCTGAACAACATACATGGCATTTTAAACTGTAGATAATTTCTAATAGGTGTTTCTTTACCAAAAAATAGAGAAGTCTTAAAGAATTGCATGCAGACTGAAAAGATATATACAATTTTCAGCTGCATTTTCTACATCCTTCCATGAAAATTAAAGTATATGAAAGTAGGGTCATGAAATGGTAGTGCCACTTCAGCTATATTGCGCTGTAAGTCACGCAGCACTTCAGTAAAAACTTGGATTTTTACAAGGTAATTCTTCCTAGAAGTTATTTGTCCTCCCTGTTTTCAATCAGCCTTATAGATGCTGAAGCACTGGTTTAACTATCCTTTCCATGAACCTCCTCTCCGCTAGCTTACATCCAAAACAAATATGAAAATATCACATGCAGTGGTGCAGCATTTGGTATATGACATATTTAAATCTATTTGAGTTTTGACTTTTTGGAAATATTCATTAGACCTTGAACTACATTCTATTTTGAAGGAACCTTAGTGTTTAAAGGTTAAAGAGTACCAAAATAGATGTAGACATTTTATGTGCCTCACTATAATTGTGGTTTTTTTGTTTGTTTTTTTTTGCTTTTTTATTTTTTTATTTTTTCTCACACTAACAATTTATTGACCTTCATTGAAAAGTATCGTTAGACCTGCTTAGAATACAGGCACTCTTTATTAAACATTTGCATGCCTTTTCCCCCACTGCTAAGTGCTAGCATGGAAGATATGTGAGCTGTTTAAAACAAAACGGAGGCTATGATGGAATGGCTAATAATTTTTTAAAATAAATTGTTGAATAAAATCCAAGATACAGTGGAAGACCAAGACCTTTTGTGTTTATTCTAAAAACAGGCAGATATTCAAAACATCTTGATACTCTCTATTCCCTGCCAAAAATAAAGGCTTTCTATATTGAATATTAAAGGCTTTTCCACGTATACTGTCCTGTGCGGGCAATTGGATAACAGATGTCACTATACTGGGTAGTATCTCCTACTTTGGCTATGGTGAGACATACTGCTTGAGATTGTAAACATTTTATTTTGGCTCTTCCTAATCCAGTAATGAATATTCAATGATTATTCAGTCTTGACTGAATCTCTATTGTTAGACATTCTGAGCTTGCTCAAGAGTTCTCTAAATCAAGACTTAGATATATCTGTAAAACAAATATTGCAACTGAGGCAGAAATTGGTGCAGGAAATGCTGTATTACATTTATAGGTTCTCCTATGTGGGAGGTCAGATGTTTGTAATTCTTTGAAGTCTATGAAGTTCTTATGTTCTAGGGGACATAGTACTGCTCCTATATGATTAAAAATTATCTTCTGATGCTGTTATATTCCGAGGTATGGTTTTATGAATAACTGCGTCAGCTTAGTTCACTTGCTGCAATATCCACAGATGTGTTTTTGTGTGCGTGCAGTTTCTTCTTGGAGGAAAACAAGAAGATAAATACTTAAGGGAAAGTGGAAAAGCTCAGAAAACTTCTTTTTTATTTTTATTGCAAAAGAAAACTGCCTTCACTTTCTACTCAGTCCCCATAAGAAGATAGCTGGGAAATCCCTTGCTTTGCCTCAAGGTGTTCTGCTGTTAAAACTCATGGGACTGATGAAATGAAACCTCTGCTTGAGAAACTCATAGGCAACCCAGAGGTTTTAGCTACACACGGAGGCCCAGGCTCTAAAATTGCTGAGGTATCAGTCGGCACTCAGAAAGTTCAGAGCCTGCCATCAGCACTAGCTTGCTGATGCTACTAGTCAAAGCTTTTTTCTCTTTAATTTTTTACATAAGATGAATGGGAGATGACTGGGAACCTTACATCAATATGTTAGTTCTGATTAGAAATGTAATCATTTTTTCTCCTTGCCAATTGTAATCTGAGAATATATACCTTTGTGCCATGGTACAAAGCTTTGACTTTGTTTACTAGCAGCACTTATGCAGTGGACATTTTGTTGATTATATGTCTAATGCCCTTGCACATGTAACTGTGCTGCAGTGTTCCTGAGATCTTTCCACATACCTTTTAAACATAATTTTTATAGAGGAAAAGAATGTGTTGCTAATATTTCTTTTCCTATCTGCTTAGTCTCAGGCATGCTTATATGATTGCTTAATACCATGTTTTTATGCACTCTCTGCAGGTTTTCTACTCTTATATGGAATGTGGATTTGGGGATTATTATTTGATTTACTCAGTGCACATGATACAGATTTTATCATTACTAATTTTCTTTCATGTACCAATTTTGTGTTCTACGTTACAAGTTTTGTTAGTGAGAAATCTCCAAATTTGAGTAAACAGATGAAGCAATTTCCAAAGCAAACTACGCAGATATCTTGAAAACTACTCAATGTAAATTATTTTCTTTTTAGGTAGAAAAGAGATTTGGTAAGAGAATCTGCCAAAATATAGCTGTTCGAGGTGACACCAGGGATGGATTTAGCACAAAGCTGCTTTTTGCTTTATTTGTCATCGTCATTACTATCAACCTTTCTGTTTTTTTTTTTTTTTTTGTTTTTGTTTTGTTTTTTTTTTCCTAAGCAAATACTTTGTTCCAAGCATAAAATGCTAATGCATCAATAATATGTGTTGTCGTTAGAACCTAGAGCTGAACAGAAGTGCATATTATTTTCAGAGAGGATGAATACTTTAGGAGAACAGTAATCACTTGATTTTTGCTAACAGAAGTAGCTGCTAAAAAACCTCCTGATTTTTGTTTGTTTATTGATTCATTTTGCAATTTATATATGCATGTTTCATTAGTTGTTTTGCTACCTAATGAAAATCACTTAGTGACTCCAGTGAAGTTACAATCTCCATAAATTAGCTCCCATATTCTTAAGTCTGTCCCACTTGGTTTATGCAGAACGTGATTCTGTGTTGCAGTGTATTTGGATTGAAGCAGACTCTCTAATCACTAAGATTTATTTTTTACCCAAACCCCAAACTAAGGAAAACCCATATCATTTCTTTCCTTAAAGGAACTTCAGAATTATGAAGGTAAAATGAAATAGGAATTTGGATTCTCCACTCAGAGCTAGCACAATACTTTTTTTCTTTTAGGTTTCAGATCCCTGTAGAACTATTTTTAGGATGTAGTTTGTGGCATGATTTCTGCAAGTAACTACTGGGGAATTAACTCATTAGCTAATTTCAAATAACTTTGTGGATCATCACTGGCCATCGTCCATCTTAAGTAGAGTTCAGAGATGACAGAATCTTATGAAAATTCCATTTTGTAACTTATCCCTGAGACCTGAAATCCACCATGAATTCCCTTTGCTTTCTCTTCCAAAGCTTGCAGAAAGACTGTCAAGCAGTGAAAGGTTAAGAAAGTGATCAAGATTTAGATCAGAGCTTGCCTCTGCTCTAGTGCTGTATATGTCCCCAACATGCTGAAATGCAGGAGTGGCCTCTGCCAATTAATGTGTGAATTGTCTTCTTCTGTCATGCTGTAGAATCTTCTCTTTTAGAAGTCAAATATAAAGTCAGCAATAAGCATCTATAGGCTAATCTATAGGCCAATCTATAGGCTAATCTAGTGAGCTAGAAAGCTAATGTCAACAGTCAGTATGCTACAGCCTAGCTAGGATTTTTTTTCAGGCAAGAACTGATGAGATCATCTTTTCTTTATATATTCTTATTGTTACTCTCTTTCCTCTCATCTCATTAAACAATGCAGATTATAACATTACTAGACTATTCCACAGCCTAATTTGTTTCCTTGTCTGAAATGTGTGAAGACCCTTGAAGACCCACATGAAACACGTTTTGTGAATATCAGTGTGAATAGGCACAACTGATAATTTAACCCCCTCTTGTAATTCCCAATGTAAAGATACAACTGTTTATTTTCTGTTATTGCCTGGACTATTTTATTATTAAAAACTGCATTTCAGTTGAGTTTTTGAAGTTGAGTTTTTTTTGAGTTTTTGAGTTTCAGTTGAGTTTCCTGTTTTTGTAACTACCTCACTCTAAAATTCTCCCATGGCAATGGGACATCTTGTTGCTAAGTAGAAATTTCAATTTTGTACATTAGTTTCAAGAGTTCAGATTTGCAAAAAAAATCTTGAAAATGCAATCGTGCTATAAATATCAAGGACTTAAAAGTTCTTTTTCTACGGGCCTAATTCTACAAAACAAGGAAGTGGTCTCATATTTTCTGCTTCTTTTCTTCCTTAAAACTATTTTGCAGTTCTGAGACACCAAATGTGTGGTGAGCTCTGATTACCTATCAATTATATATTTTCTAGAGCATCATGTTCTTTCTTCAAACATTGGTCACTTCCAGGAAAACTTTGATTAGTCCGTAATTAATCTGAATCATGGATATGATCTCACAGAGCTGAATGCATCTGTCACTGCTGAAGCTGTACTGTAGAACAACTCATCACTTATTTTTGTTTTACCCCATTCAGCATAGTAGTTTTTTTTCAGAAGAGATGGGAGAAAAAATAACAACTATGGATCTGCTGCTTAGAAGGTTTAGTTGTGATAACTCTCTGTCTAGGGCACAGGGAAGCATCTGATACTTATTTCCGAAGTTAAAATTTGTCATTGCAATATTCAATGCCCTAAGGGGACATCGCATTAGAAATTGTCAGAGAACCTAATGCTTCTGGAAGTAAAGTAAAAATATACTTCTTATAAATGCTACTTATTAGCATCTGTTACTAAATTCCTCCCTTTAGTGGATGAAGAACTTCAGGAAACACAGAGGAAAATATGGTAGGTGTTGGTTACATGTGGTAATTCTTTGCTCTCAAGTGCAAAATTGGTTGGAATGCAGAGTCTTATTTTGGTGTGTTTAACCAATACACATATTATTATTATGCATATAGATTAAAACTAGTGCAGTAGGTCAAAAGGGGGATGATCAGAAACAAGGGGACAGACTCTTTAGCATCTGTTGTGACAGGACAAGGAGAAATGGTTTCAAACTAAAAGAGGGAAGATTTAGACTGGATATAAGGAAAACAAGCTGAACAGGCTTGAGAGGTGGGCTCTAGCCAATCTCATGAAGTTCAGCAAGGCCAAGTACAAGGTCCTGCATTTGGGTCGGTACAAACCCAAGCACAGATACAGGGTGAAGAATGGCTTGAGAACAGACCTGAGTAAAGTATTTTGGACTGCTGGCTGATGAAAGATTCAACATCAGCTGGCAATCTGTGCTTGCAGCCCAGGCTGAATGGTGCTTTGAGCAATCTGGCCTAGAACGAGAGAGATGTCCCTGACAATATTAGGGGAACTAGATGATCTTAAATGTCCCTTCCAACCCATATCATTCTATAACCAAAAACATGAATATGGAGGCTCTTATGTGATTTGGGAAGGAAAATGTTTGGGAAAATATCTCTTATGTGTCCAGGTGCCCATGACTGAGGAGTCTGAGATCTGTAATCACATACTTGGCAATCTGTCTAAGCCACACTGCTGAGAAATCCATCTTATATGTATAAAAATGTAAGTTTCGCTGGAGGACCTCCCTTGTGTTCAGTCAAAGACGTTAGAAGACTGAGGCTATTGGTGCTGGAATGCTCTGAATGTGTCTGTCATCTATGTAACCGGTCATATGTATGCGTATATATTTTTATGTGCAATGTATACACATGCTTTATATGCATATATCTTCTGGAAATACATTTTCAGCCTTTCTTTTGGTTGGGCCTGGTGTCGTGAAGCTACATTTCCTAGTACCAGTGTTCCTGTTTCCTGGATTACTGAGTAGTTGAAGTAGGATGTGAAAGCTTCTTTTCTGATGAATATTTTGACCTTTTCAAAAAAAGAGGAGTACCAATTGTATACAACAATTTGTTAATCAGAAAGGGCATAGTTTAAATCCAAGAAGTCCTGGATCAAACTTGCTACCAATTTTCTAGAAACTTTGTTGAATATGATTGTACTGAACCCTGGGAAGGTAGATGGTTATTTTCTGGTGGAACAGATGGGGGATGTGTGCTTAAAAATGCTTTCCAGATATGTGGTATTTTCAGAGATGTTTGGGTGCTTTGTTCTTTTCTAAATTAAAAGAACTCGGGGTTGAGAAAATAATGTACTGCAATGGATAGATCCTTGGGGCAAGATTTGGCAGCTTAAGTGGAGGCTGATAGGCCGAATCTCTCAGTTTGTAAAACATTCTCAGCATAAGCTTGGAGAAATTTTTATGTATAATCCTGTCAGTAAAGCCTTTGTTTTTTGCCATCAACACTCTTGTCTCAACTAGCCTTTGTTACCTGCCATCTGTTTGGATCCAGAGTCCTGGCTTGGACCCATCATTATTGCTTTGAATATGCAGATGCTGCCTGTTTAACAAAGATGAATCTCTGGTGCACAGTAGCATAAAATATATATACTACTCTTGTCACATAAAATACAGCCTCAGGAATGTATAGCAGAGCAAAATATACTCCAAGTTTTTCCACTTTTTCAATCAAATATAGATCTTTAGATAATTTCCACTTCTCTGAGAAGACTCTGTTGATGTCTGTGCCAGTCCAGTTACATTTTTTCAGATTAGAATGAAATAGTTTTTCAGTCTTCTGAGTTTGTAGGTATGTTCAGTGCTCAGAACTGACAATGTCAGACAGTAGTCAATTTGAGGATGACGGAGGATTAGAAGGAGTTTCTGCCACTCTAATCTGAGAAGTACAATAAACTTGATATTTTGTATTCTGAGTCTGTCTGTGGAAACTAAAATTAAAGAAAAGGGAGAAAAGTGCTCAGTTTTGGTGTCAGCTGTAGTTTCTGAAGCTATTTGTGCAGAATCATGGAATCATTTGAGTTGGAAGGGGCCTTTGAAGGTCATCTAGTCCAGTACCCCTGCAATGAACAGAGACACCTACAGCTAGAACAGATTGCTCACAGTCCCTTCCAACCTGACCTAAATATAAATATATATACAGTCACACCCTAAAGGGTATTTCTACTTTACTATCTTTGATTTACAGAAAAGAATAATTTTGTCTGTATGGAACTTAACCAACGAAAATTAAAGAGATAAGTTGTTAGAAAATTTTGAATTATTTTTAACCTTTTATCTTAAATGTCTTTTATGCCTCAGAGGACTTTGAGGCTAACATGTATATTGCTTGACTTGAGCTATTCCAGGATGAAAGGAGATAGGAGAAAGAAAATGGGGACATTTTAATAATTGTTTTAGAAATAAAAAGTGAATGCCTTGATTCCATGAATGAACCCATCCTTTGCTGTAAGTTGAGATAAATAAAGCATTTTCTGTTTTCACTAGGAAAATTAGAAATGTTTATCTATTTAAGGGGCAGTGAGATTGTTTTCTCATTCAGCTTTCTGAGGCAGGAGACTCGTTTATGCAGTGTGCTTAAAGCAAATACTGATTATTGTAAAAAGTCTTCAATAAAGCCGATGACATGCCTTCAGACGTCAATATTTAATACTGAAACTGAAGGCTCTGTGTGAAGTACTAGAATTAAAAGCAATAGAACAAAAAGCACTGCTATCTTACAGAAAAGAAAAAAAACCTGTCTTATCTACTTGAATACTATTTTCTGTTTTCAGTACAGTTTCAGTGGGTGCAAAGACTGTGATAGTTGTGAAGAACAAAGGTAGGTTTTTACATTGAAAAAATAATCTGTTTGTGATTTAATTGCTGTGATCCACATGTTTTGAATCATTTCACAGACCTACAGACAGCAATAGACTTCTTCAAAGTGATCCAGTTTATGGAACCATTATTTTTTTGAGTGGGAGGAAACAAGAGAATCATATGGTGAGACAAAACTAACTACAGGAATTTGGTGCGTATGTCACTGTTTTAAGCAAATATATAAAAAAAGTATTATCAGTAGATGTATCTATCACTGACAACTCAGTGATCTCAATCATTAAATAAAGAGAGAAGAATAAATGCTTATAGAAGCAAGCTTCTTTTTCTAAGATGGGATTTTGGACCACACTGAAGCAGAATCTGCATTTGATTTTTGATGCAATGCTTTAGCATGAATAATAATAATAATATGAAAAATATTAATAATAAAAAGTCTCTGCCTTGAAAGGAAGACCATCGCAATAGTTCTGAACATTCAAGATATTAAGAGAACTAACTGCCAGGTTTTTCTCTTTAGCATGTCTTTACTCAAAGCACAGCTAGTTGGAACTAGGAAAAAAAATATTATTTCATCCAAAAATGTCAATCAAAGTATTCAAATGCAGGTACTGCATTAATCAGAAAACAGAATAGCTAAATTGCACTCTGTTACAGGTGCTTATAAAGAACAACTCTCAGTGGAAAAGATTTGTGAGTTTTCAGATAGCTAACCAAACAAAAGCAATGCTCTGTGTTTTTCAAATACATTTTAAGTAAAGAATTGTGATTAAAACATTTGCTAATGCTTATTTTAAAATATCTGTTTCAAAAAGTAATGCTAGTTAGTTTAAATCTTGCCAGAATTTTAAATTTGGCTTACATAAGTCAGGTTTCTGTGAATACTAGAAAATGTGTTTGGTGTCAAAGAAGATGATGTCCTGGACAGAGAGGGACCCAACTGTTGGGGACAGTCACCTGAGCATGTTGGTGGTAGCAGGAGGTGCTGGCAACCCTGCTCAAAGCTCAGATGCAACCTCAGCTGTGATCAATATACCTGACTAATGTGGATGTCTTCAGCTGATATGGGCACTGCTATGCACCAGTAGAAATGAATGATTATTATTATGCACCAGGATAAGGAGGTAAATTTTCCCTTGTGCTCTGTTGCAATATGAAAAAGGAGGAAAATCATGAACAAAGGTACGACTTCTGAAGAACTGCTTGTGAGAATAGATGTAGAAATTTAAGGCTCTTTAGGAAATAATTCCTTAGCTATATGGCCACAGGATAAATTATTTATGTCCTTCTCTATTTTAAATTTCTAGCACATTACTTTTATATTTTCTAGGTTTCTAGGTTTTGCATTTAAAGCAACAGTAAAGTTTTAAACTCAACATCACTTTTTTACTTTATTGCCCTTTCCCTCCTCAAAAATTCATTATTATATGACAAATTGAATCCATATGACTTTAAGTCTAGTGGCAGAAGGATGTACTGCATCAATTCAGAGCTGTTTTTCAGGTGTCACAGAGTAGCTTGGTTTCCACTTGGTCAAACTGGAGAGTGCCAGTTTACGTCAGATTGATGAATTATGTAAAACTTGGTTTCCTTATGTATTATTAATCACTCCAAACAAAGGAAGACATTTTAATTAATTTGTGATGATTTTTTCCTGTTATCTCCAACGTTACTTATTCAAATTAAAGTCTCCTATTCTGAAGACCTGCACCTCATTAAAAAGCGAGACTTTGCGAAAAGTATTTGTTTGAAAGATTCACAAAATACAGTATTCAGAAGTCCTTAGATTTATAGCAAAATACAGAATTTCAGGTGATAATTCTGAAGCATCAGCAAGGGACTCTTTACTCACATTTTATGGAACAAGTAACTTAATTATCTGAAAAATTCACAGAATGAATATCTGTATACATGATATGCAGTTATAGATGGAAATGCAGCTGTACTTTTAATCCTTATTTGTTGCATATATATATATATAAATGCGTACAGGGGTGGAATGGGGCAGTAGATGTTGTAACATAAACCTTTTGATTAATTTAACAGTTCCATACAAGTGCATTACGAACTTATCAGTGCTTCAGTGTGCTTCAGACTGCAATAATTATTGCTTTATTTCAGTTTCATATCTATGTAGATATATTGATGAGCATTTTTGAAAAGTATTTCCAATAGAGATCATTCATCATGTGAGTAAAATTTAAAATACCAAATATCCTTCACTGTGATAAAGGCTTACAGTGGGAGTTTGTTACAGTGTGAACAGCAGTACACAATAGGTGAGACGATATTTTCTCTTAGCCAGAAGCACAAATTAACTCTCTGAAGTCATTTTAATATTAAGATCGAGTTTTTTTTACTGCCATTCTCTTTCATTTCTTTTTTTTTTTTTTTCTTTGAATCCATGATTAAATAAAGTCTGGTGTGCTTGTTATCTCCTTTTGTCTTGGTCACATGCAAATGAAAACTGCACTGTGTAGCTGTCTTACAAGGTTGAACAGTGCAGATAGGATTAGTTGTCCCTCTGTGTACTGATAACTGGTTATGAATAACTGGAAATAAGAATCTGCTTTTTATCAGCTGAGGTTCCTAAGCGAAAGATATTTTTTAAAGTGAGTTAGTGTTGAAAAATATGGACATGGCTTCCCTCTCTGTTCACTGGTGGTGCACAAAATAATTCCAGTTGTATTATACTGGCAAAAAAAGTTGCGCATAAAATCAAGCTAATTTTCTTCAATGGGAAGTGTGTACTTGGACATCTCTGAAAGTTAATATGCTATGTTTAGGATAGGAAAGTAGATTTAAACTATTCTACTTAAGATTTTTTCCACTTATTCAGATTTATTAAGATTTTCTGTCTCTTACTCAGAAAAGAAACACAAATCCAGAAGGCTGAATTCCTCTCTTAGGACACCAGCACAAAGACTCTGAGGTCAGTTGTGCCAGGGGAGGTTCAGGTTGGATATTAAAAATATTTCTTCTGTGGGAGAGTGGTCAGGAACTGAAATGGGCTGCCAATGGAGGCTGTTGAGTCACCATCCCTGGAGATGTTCAATAAATGTTCAGATGTTGTATTAAGGGAAAATAGTGGTATAGGTGGGTTGTTGGTCTAGATGGTCTTGGAGTTCTTTTCCAGCCTTGGTGATTCTGTGATGGTATGACTCCAAGAAAATGCCAGAATCAAATGAAGGATGTGTTGTTCCTTTGGGAATTTGCTCACTAGGGGCACAAGCTTATTTATACACTGCTGTACCTTATATTTAATGTATAACTGTTTGAATAATTTGGGGACAAAAAAAGATTTCTGTATTTACAATAAAACTTGTTTTTCTGGACCGTCCTTCAAATGTACTACCAGACTGTTTCGATTTATAACGAATATCATGAAGATAATGGACTTCAAGGTACTTGAAAGTAAAGCTTTCAAAATTTTGTAATGTATTTTTCCTAATTTACAAGTGACTGGAGTTGGATGATCTGAGGGAATTTTCAGAAAAGTCCAGAGCAAAAGAAAAATTATCTGATCATCTAATAACTGTACTTCTGTGAATCATGCAAGCCTGTACTTTCCTTCATAAACAAATTACATTGTTCAATCAAAAACACCGTCTCTTTCTTTCTCTTCCCAAATGTATGCTGCACCATAGTAAATATAATATCTTGCCTTAGGTTATGGCAGGGTACTGGATATGCATGATAGGATATGATTATGTATGATGAAGTTTGACTCAAATCTATACAGGACTGTATTACAAATTAAGCATTACCCTCCATTTTATGAGAAGGAGGTATTGCTTTCTAAACGGGCTGCTGAAAAAGTGTTAACATGAATGCTAATATGTTTTAGAAAATGATGCACGTAATACTCTCCCTAAATTTGTTCTGATGGGAAAAAACAAGAAGAAACTTCTATCTAAACTTTAAAACTTAAATTATGTGTACAAAAAATTACTTATTCTCTCAAGTGTTCAAAAGTTAGAATTAGGAGGAAAACTCCATTTTTTTTTCTAAAACAAACCCTGCAGAAATACGTCTATGCTTACTCCAACCACAGATTTCTCTTTGATTATGCATCAGCATACTCTACACCTCCAGGTTTTAAATTATTTGACATATTGTTATGGAACTGTAGAAGAATGATGCCTATCCATCCTCGCATGTGAAAAGCACTGTTATATATTTGAAGATGTGTAGTTCTGAGCCAGTGGCATCTGGAAAAGTACTCTGGGGAGGTACAACATATTCTTATTATTCTAGTCTTTCTGAAAACATTTCGTAATGACATTGTTAGAGACAGAATTCTAGGCTGGAAGAAACTTTGATGTTATTCAGAGTGACTCAATCTGATTATAGTCACTGCCAAGGGAGACTACAGTTTTGTACATTTTTGTGCCTGGCTGTCATGTTTTCATGACATTTTACTGAAGTTGTTATATACCCATTTACTCCTTTCATGTAAACGCTCACTAATAAAATGATGGCTTACAGCACAAAAAAACAGTTTTCATTCCAAAGCTTATTTGTGCTTATTCAGCTTCTCTCACAGTTCTTTCTCAAATGTTTCTACATCATTCTTACAGCTGAAAACTGCACTTAATACTATCATGCTCAAATAGCGATCTTACTATTTTATAATAGGTGATTTCCAGGGTGGCAATGTTGTCATGCCTCTCCTTGATGCTTCTTTCTTTCCAGTGCAGATGTGTTTTCAGTGTTTTGTAAAGTGCTGTATGGAGTCTTTACGTTGAATTATCTGCCTGTGATGACACTAGAGTTTTCCCTGTGTCACTTCTATCCCAGATGGCCTGTTGCACTTGTCTCATCTCTGTTGACTGTGAAAGAGAAAATTCTTCTCCAGAAGAATTTCAGAAGAATTTCTGCCTCATGAGGCAGGTCTGACATATGCACTAGAGATGTTAAAAATTGCTAGATGTAGAAACAAGGAAAGATTTTCCTCGGTCAGGGTAACAAACGAATAATTCATTGTTTTCTCCTGTTATGACAAAAGCTATGGTAACTGGGACTCTGGGCATCTTTCAGCTGTTATTTTCCCTACCATTACCAAGATCTCATGCATAAGTGGCACTTTAGCTTTCTTTTATCTGTCTTAAGACAGGTAGCTAAATCTTGAAAGGGCCTGAAATGCTGTGCTATAATTAAAGACTTTGGTCTTATTGTGATGAAACTGTACTTGTATTTCCTGTAATTAAACAGTTTCAGACTAAGTCTGAGAAATTATAAAAAGCATTTATATTTTAATTTATTAAAATAATTTAATCTCTTTACGAGGAAAAAAAAAAGGATCTTGAATAAATGTTGAAAGATAGCTACTCAGTTCTCCCTAGAGTACATTCTTTGAAGATTGATTTCATGTTGACTCTTTAACCAAATACTCTTGAACTTTTTTCCTAACTTTGTATCCGTAATGTACATCTCATCTGGTCTTTATCTCATAGCTGTGAGATAAAGCAAAAGAGACCATGTTAATGATTTTAATTAAGGATGATATTTTCTCTTCTAAATCATTTTGAGATAAAGATTACACAGCATATGCTCTTTTGATCTATCTACTGCAGTGAGCTGTGTAGTTTGCCGTCAAGATAATTTAAATCAGCATCAGTGAGCCTGTGAGAGATATAAGACAGCCAAAGATCACGATAGAAATGGGTGGCAGGAATAACTAAAGTGGGGCACACCTGGCTTAAGTGCTCAGAAAAGATGGTTCCTGAACCCTCTTGAATACTCCATCCCACAACTGGAGTACTGTGTTGAGTTCTGGGCTGTCCAGTAGAGGAGACGCAGACATATCAGAGAGAATCCAGCAACATGCCTCGAGGATGATGAAGGGGCTTATCTCTCAGGCAAGGAAAGGCTGAGCCCGGACTATTCAGCCTGGAGGAAAGCTTTGGGGAATAATATTTTGTTACTTATCTTTGACAGGATTACAGTGTTAGTGGATATGGGAAAAGCAACTGACATCATTGACCTGGGGTTGTACAAAACGTTTGATACTGTCCTGCATGGCATCCTCGTCTCTGAATTGAATAGATATGGTCTTGACAGATGGACCATTCCCTGTGTGAGGAACTGGCTGTATGGTTGCACTCAAAGAGTTGTTTTAGAGGTTCAGTGAAGATCAGTGATGAGTGGCAGTGACAATCCTTGGGTTTCAGTATTGGAGCTGACACAGTTTAAAATCTTTGTCATTTACACGGACATTTTTACTGAGTGCTCTCTCAGCAAGTTCGTGGATGACGCCAGCTATGCTGTGTAGTGAGCACTCTGGAAAGTAAGGATGCCATTTAAAAGGACTTTGGCAGGCTTGAGAAGTGAGCCTGTTAAATCGTTACGTAGTTCAAAAAAGACAAATACAAGGCCCTGCACCTGGGCTGGGGCAGTCCCCTGCACAGAGGCTGGGAGGTGAGTCGTTTATTAGCAGAATAAGAAGGGCTGTATTGATGAGGGTTTTAATTATCAGAGGTAGATTTAGACTAGAAATTAGGAAGAAATTCTTTACTCAGACATTGATTTGCATTGATACCCAGGCACTGGAACAGGTTGGCTAGGGAAATGATGGGTTTCTTATTCCTGGAAGTACTCAGGGCCAGGTTCAGTGAGGCTCTGAGCAATCTGGTTAGTGGAACGTGGAAAAAAATTGAAAATGGTGTTCCTTACAATGCAAACCATTCAATGATTGTATTACTTTAATGTTTAACTGAAAGGAGAGTGTAAAGTCTCTTTTCAGTGTTGCCCATATCCAGGACAAGAGGCAGCGGCAAAAATTGGAACATGAGTTTTGATCAGAGCATCAGGAACATAACATCAGGAGGCACTTCTGTACTGTGTTAGTGCCTGAGTAGGTTGCCTATACCAGAGAGATTGTGGAGTCTCTGTCTCCTTGGAAATTCCTAAAAGCCATTTGGACGTGGGGTGGGCAACTGGCTATAGGTATTCCTGCTGGATCAGCAGATTTGAACAAGATTACTTCCAGAGTTTCCTTCCAACGTCAACCTCTTTAATTAATTTATCTGTGTGTGTCTGAATCATTTTGAGGCCAATTTACCATTATGAGACTAAGTATTTCATGTCAAAGCAATATTTTTAACATTTAGTGACAGAATATGAAATGTACAATAGTGGCCTGGAAAAAATGTAGTCATTGCTTTGTCTGAGCTCCTATTGAAAAAAATATACCAGGGGGAATTTTCTGCTGTTCCATTTTATGATCTTGCTGAAAAGCACGTCATTCTTGTGCTTTGTTTAAGAGTTCTGTGGAGCCAATGTCTTCTAACTTCACTGCTATCTATGTCCCTTTAAGTTTTCATTAGTCTTATAGCTTCTCAGTATCAGTTTTCACATGATTGGCTGCTTTTTGTCCAAGTGTCAACACCAACTTATATAAACATCCACTCCTTTAAAGCATTCCTCTTTAAATCATATATATATTATTTTAGGTTTACCAAACTGCATTTTGGCAACAATACCTTTCGCTGTCTGGTTTCATTGCCATTATAAGTGTCCAACATATAAAATATGGAAATTAATCTTACTAATAACTTAGCAAATAAGATAAAGTCTTTTTACTTAAAAAAAAAATATAGATAGATAGATAGATAGATAGATAGGTTGCAAAAAGAGAGGAAAAATCAGCATAAAATATAGATTTGAACTTATTTAGGTCATCCACTTGGCTGAAGGCAAAAAGATATACCAGTAGGCTTTAAAAAAACAACACAGAACAGCCTAACAAATGAATTGTGGTGAGATAAAAAAAAAAAAGCACCTTGGGAAACAGGGTTAATCATAAATAATACACCAAAGCTATTTGAGCAATCTTTGGATGGAGTAAAAAGACAGACACAGAGGACTTAAGATTATAAATTGGTTAATGCTGGGCATTAGTAGGAACATAACTGGAACCTGTATGTTCAATTCTGGGAGCCATATTTTAGGAAAGAAATTATGGAGCGTGAAAGGTCTGAGGCTGAAAGATCAACATGAATCAGAGTTTTGGAGATCTTAATTATAAAAATCACTCAGGTGTGACCTTTGATATACGGAGTCAAATAAAAGGAAATTGGAAACCATCTTCTAGAAATATTTTATGGTGAATCTCAAAGACTACAACTGCTACCAAGCAGGGGCTGAAACTAGTTAGTTACTGCTGTGGGCCAGACATATGCTGGAAGAATGGTGCCTTCTCACCTTTATCTCACTTGCTAACTGTATGGAGATGGTTACAAGTATGTTTTAAGATCAGCAAAACTGAGTTCCTGGTAAAAGGTTGTTTTATAGAATAAAATGAAATCTTTTATTTAACAAGCTGTACTGAAAAATTCTCTTGTTTTACAGAAGAATAACATTTAAACATTTAAACAACTCTCTTACGAGGACTGAAGCCAAGGGAATTCCTGTAACTCATTTACATCACCTGTACTTCAGGACAATGTATACTCACAATGTTCAACTCAATGAATGTGCTTTCAAAGATTCATCTTCTCATTCAGCACAATTATGCTTCAAGTATCTCTTGTTTGCTTCATTGTTAAGACACTCTACTAACATCTCCTTCTTGCAATTTCTAGTTAATATTACTATGGAAGAGAGTAGTAATGATTTCTCAAGGGAGTAAGCAAGAAAATGGCTTCCTTTGGGCTTACTCCTTTGCTTAGAAGCTGATGCCGTCAAAACACTGGGAATTTTATGCATACATAAAGTATGAAAGATATGACTCTCTCCCCAACCATTAACCCCCCTCTGAAACAAAACAAAACAAAACAAAACAAAAAAAAAAAGAACAAATATTAATTATATTCTTTTAAATTTATCTTAAAAAGATTTACAGATTCCTCTCCTCTCCTCTCCTCTCCTCTCCTCCCCTCTCCTCTTCTTTCAGTGAATATAAGGCCTGAACATCATAGCTTATTAGCAGAGAAAGAAAATTCAAATATTGCTGAGTACAAGAAAGTTCCTTGGATATCCTTGGATATCTTTTAGAAAGGAATTGGTCTAAGTTACCAACCTTCTTTAGCAAATACCCAATGCAATAACTGAGTAATTAAGATTCTAGATGGAGGAAATAAAGAAAAATATAGTCCACATAGAAGGAATCTTTCCAGCTGATTTCCAGGCTTGTTTGTTCAAACAGAGATGTCAGTGTAGAGAAGGACAGTAAAACACTGTGACAGAGCAATAAACAATCTCTGGATTAAGTTCTTGGTTTTACTACACAGTTTTTGAGCTGTTTTTTGATGAGTTAGTTATTCTATCTCTGCTTTATATTCCCATCTCTAAAATGAAGCTACGGTGGAACAACTGAACCCACTATTAGCTCCTTTTAAGAACTACAGAATTTCATCAAGTCTTTCTTAAATTCTAAGTTACAGTAGCCCATCATGACTGCCTTCCATTATTATTCTAAGTTACCATAACATAAAATGTAGCAGAAAAATATTTAATACAGAACGACATAAATGATACTTCTTCAAGCATCTTGTTAAAATTTTAAACCATCATCTTTTTGAGGTAGTTTGAAAATGTTCATGCTTAAGAGCCTCCCTGAGAAGCTCAACTTATTTCTGTGCATGCAAATGGTAATATATGCAAGAAATTGAATAGCAGAGTGATGAAAAATTGGCAAGAAAGGCTGTATAGAAAGCTGTTTGGGGGCAGCATCAATTATGAGCTGGAAATACGTGCCTAGCAGTATCAATTTTAAACACAGAAATGTACATTAACTAGTTATTGATCATGAGGTATAATTTCCATGCCTAAGTTCTAATAATAATATATTATAAATAAATATATTAAATGACCTGAGATGAACTATATTCTTTCTTTTAGGAAAATAATTTTTTTTGAGTATACTATTAATGTTTTCATTACTCCATGTTGGTCAAAATGTAATATAACAATTTTTTTCCTCCAGTGCAAATGAATTTAAAGAGTTGAATGGATCTGTGCCACTCTGAGGAAACTGGACTTTGTTCCTATCCTAACTATTTTAAAAGTTTAAGAAGCTATATTTTCTGAAGCCAGCAGCCTCTCTTCATGTCTTCCATCTCTGGTCTCACTGCATTCATGTATTATTTTCCTTTTAAAGTGTAGAAAAGGCATAAAATGCTCCTGTTGAACATCTTCATTTTTTCTGTTTTTTAGTTCTCTAATACTTGACATGCAAAATGCCTTGCTGAACTTGTGCTCTTCCTTACAGCTTAATGAGGTAGATGTTCAACTCCATGTCTTCACAGTTCAGAAGACAACAATTCTGTGTTACAAGAGAAATGGATTTTTTGAGATTTTCTACATCTGAAATTCTAGTACTACAGATGGTTCTTTCTTCTTTTCACTCTCAACCTACAAAAAGGAGCAGTGTCACCTGTCAGTTGCCTATGATTTATAAATTCTTCCACTCACCTCCAGAACTGCAGAATGGTCTTGGCTTTCATCACAGCTGTGCACTGTTAATTCATAAACAAGAAGCTAGTCTTTATAAGCATAACTAAAGGAAAGAGCCTTATACTTAATAATAAGTATAGCTTATTACTGGCTTACTTCTTGTGGACACTGTAGAGTATAAACTCCTCCCATCCTACATAGAAAGAAATAACAACAATGCAAATTATATGATTTATTTCATAGTATAAATTCTCTGTATAGGCTATACAGTATATATATATAATATATATATTATAATATATATATATTATATACAATATACATAATACATATGAAAGAGCTGGGTGACTAGGGAAACTTTTTTGTTTTGGGAAATGTGGAGACTAATCTTAGTATTTAATCTTTCTTATTTACCACTGATGGTCAGAACCACATTATTTTAGCTAGAAAAGTTGATCTCATGCAGGTACAGTAACTAGATCTCACCCTCCATTTCCTAGAGTTCCTGAACCCACTTTTTTCTGATTATTTGGTTAGACTGCAGTCTTGTAACAAATACCTTCTTTCTGTTACCCTTGAATTGTCACATTATTTGGATTTCAGATGATGCATGGTGTAGGAACAAGACCGTAATCATTCTTTTTCTACATGAAATTTAGAACCATAGCAAATGAGTAATTAGAAGTACTACTTTCACACTTTCTTTCTTTTTATTTTTTCTTTCAGTGAAATTACTCCATGTTATGTACAAAGACCTGTACAGAGAATTCCTTTCATGTTGAGAACCCAAGTAATTTCCTATGCATTGCATTTCTCCCCGTGTCTTTTAAAGTCAATGTTCTTTTAGTGAAATGTAATGATTATCATTTGACATTGCTTTGCTAAGGCTATGGGGGAATCCTCAGTGATCTGTTCCAGGATCCTGTGGCATTCAGCATTTGTGGGTTTTACCAACTTAGCTCTTTCTGTGCTATAGTTCTCTTCTCATTTTCTCCTCCTCCGTGTACATTATTATAACTCTTCCTCTTGAGCCTTATCAGTACTTCTTCAGATCCTTTTTGTCCCTCTCTTTGCTTCCAGCATTAATTTTCATGGTTGTGCTATGCTAAATTTTCTGCTTCTTACATATATTCACCTTCACTCCTCCTCCTTTCTCTCTTCAGCGGAAAGAAATGGCCATTTTTACTCTGCAATAAAATTTGCATTCCATGTTGACAGACTTATCTCTGTTAAATATGAGCATGTCTTTTTTTTTTTTTTTTTTCTTAATAAACTCTTCTAAGGTATCTTTTTATCTCACTGTACGTATGAGGTGAAATATGAACGCTGATCCTTTGACTGAGGACATACATTGGATTGCAGTTTTGAAATTCAAATTCTCAAGTGTTCCTCTCCTTGCCCCGTTTCAGTTTGGATTTTGCCAACTGTCCCAAACTCTGAATATCAGTTCCTGTAAGCATACTGGAGGACAAACCCCAAGTTTATTGAAGCCAGGCAATGCTTGTCCCAGAAAATATTAGAACTCTTCCAGGAGCCAATCTCATGTTCCACAAGTTAAGAAAGAATTATGTGCTTCCTATTTCTGAGCATCAGTTAAAAAAAAAATAAAAATGAGCTGAAGAACTGTAGTAGAGCGCCAACAGGATACACAAGAATGGCATGAATAGATAGCCATGTCTTCAGCTGAAGTCAAACAGCAGCACAAAGGTAGAGTAGGTGGAGCTGGAAGTAACTTACATCACTTGAAAATGTAATGATTGTACGTATTTAATCTGAATGCCTGGAGGACTGAAAAAAATGCAAAAGAAACAGAAGAAACAATCCCTGAAGAAGGATGCAAAAGAAACAGAAGAAAAAAGCACTGAGTGTTATTCCTGTGCTTGTCTTGCAGAGGCACACCTTCCCTATACTGATAAATGAAGAGGAAAAGGACAGAAAAAAGCTGAGTAGCTGAGTTTATGGTTTTCTGCTGAAATGGAAGCAGTTCATAGGACCAATTACTTCAAGAAAAAGAGTTTAAATCTGTGAGTCACAAATGCTCCCAGTTAGATGATTAACATATGCCTTGGACCTAAAAGGCTAATGTGAGTTCACTTTCTTCCAAAGCACTTCAGAGTTTGATTTGGTAATAGTTTACTTTCCCTGAACTCACCTTGTTGTGTTGGGCATGAGTGAATTCTGAGCTGTGTCACACTAGCCATAAGACCTGTATCTTACTCTTATCAGTCAGTAAAGATTCCCTGGTATTAAATGTAGGGAATCCCAAAACCACTACCATGGGCATATGCCAGTTGGAATCACTCTCTTCTGCCTGTATCAGTTACTCCTTTAATTTATATAAATACTGGGTATGTATTAAATACCTCTCAGGATGAGAAGTAATGACCTTAAGTTGTTCCAGTGGACATTCAGGCTAGACGTTAGGAAAATTTTCTTCTAATAAAGAGTGGTAAGGTGTTGGAACAGGAAAGTGGTGGTGGTGGTGGATTCACTGTCTGTGGAGATTTTCAAGAAATGTGTAGATATGGCACTTTAGGATATGGCTTAGTGGCATGATGGTGATGGGTCAATGGTTGGCCTAGATGACCCTTGTGGCTTTTTCAACTTCTGTGATTCTATGAAATACTGTGTGCTCTTTAACACCTGTCAAGATCTGATCCACAGATTGCTGCAAAGCAATTCTTCAAATGCCTATCTCTTGTCAAATGTTAAGGTTTTCAGATGGAATATCCTGGTTTAGGTATTGTATTTTCCTGTGAAGATCAAATTTTCCTAGCAATGTGGTTTTTAGCCATCAGGCAGTATATAGAGTGAGACAGATGAAGGATTTGTTCAAAACATACCAAAAAGAATTTGTGTTCTTTTTGCTTTCTGAAGTGTCTACATTGACAGGATTATTTGCATGTCAGTTATATTCCTCATGAATATAACCAGATTTGAGCTGGAAAGTAGGTGTGTGTTCTGACTTGAAATGCATGTACATGTGTGAAACAGTGTACTGAATACAATACTCATATGGGTGGATGTAGACAGATACATTATCCATTTCTCTTTAATCTGAACTATATGTTACCTTAGGCAGTTCTGATCTGGAAATCCCATTGTTTTATTGGAGAAGTTCCTTTTTACATCGCTAATTAGTCTATTCAGAACAGGATTAACTGGTCTATTTTCAACACAAACATTGGGCAGAGGCACAGCTTTTGAGCTCAGGTTTTATGTTTGAAGAAGCCCAGATGGGGCAGGAATAGGAGTTTTATGTCACCTTTATTTCCTTAGGTATTCATAAATTTCATAAATCTGTATGGAATCACCAAGGCATTGAATAGAAAAGTTTTTCACAGACTGAAATCTCTTGCACTCCTGAAATCTTTTTATATCTGTTAGTCCTCAAGAAGACATGCTGTTTGGTTAGTTGTGAATTTTCAAATTATTTTTTATACTCATATAAGTAAACTTGATTTGACATTAAATACACAGAATTTTGTTGTAACTACTTTTAAAGATATGTATCTCTGACTTATTCATTTGAAAAAATGCAAAACTCTCCTCTGAAACTCTGCTGAAAAATTGCTTTGAAATCTACTTTCTTTTCCGGAAGCTTTCATATTGTATGTATCCAATAAAGACAGCCCTGTCCTATTCATCATAGAATCATAGAATGGCCTGGGTTGAAAAGGACCACAATGATCCTTGAGTTTCAACCACCCTGCTATGTGCAGGGTCACCAACCACCAGACCAGGCTGCCCAGACCCACATCCAGCCTGGCCTTGAATGCTTCCAGGGATGGGGCATCCACAACCTCCCTGGGCAACCCATTCCAGTGTGTCAGCACCTTTGAGTGAAAAACTTCCTCCTAATATCTAACCTAAACTTTCCTGTCTCCATTTAAAACCATTCCCCCTTGTCCTATCACTATCCACCCTTGTAAACAGCTGTTCCCCCTCCTGTTTATATACTCCCTTTAAGTACTGGAAGGCCACAATGAGGCCTCCCTGGAGCCTTCTCTTTTCCAAGATAAACACCCCCCTCCCATCTGTTCCAAACACAATAAAACCACAAAACACAGAAACAGAGATTCTTCTATAGCTTAACTCTGTCGGAGCATACAGAAATGAGGTTTACAAGAGGAACTCTATTCAGGAATCTAATGAAATAAGTAGTTTACATTCTCTTTCCCTATGGTCAAAGTCAAAAAGTATGAGCCATTTTTTCAGAGATCTGCTATTGAATGACAACAGAGGCACCTGATTCTTTTCCTCTTCTGCTGTATGAACAGGAGCAAGAGACTGAACTAGAGGACTTCTTGCCCTAGGTTATATATTCCAAATCTATTTTTTAAAATAAGTCAATTATTACAACTGTAGTCTTGGGCACTTTTTTCACAAGACAGCAAGCTAGGTCCTCTTTAGATAATTTAGCAGAATTTTAAATGAGAAAATGCTGCAATTTCTTGACATGAGTAAACAAGTACCTGAACAGACCATCCTATTTAAAAACACTGTAAATATGCTCTGCATATGCTGCTCAAAGGGACGTGCAACAGAATGTTCATATTAGTAAATATGTCATTAATAAAAACAACTTAAAATATCAGAATGTTATAATTTCTGCAACATACACTACAGTGAAATGAGGCACAACTTGGGCAGCCTTATGTACAAGGGTTGATACACACAAATTATCATTCTTATGTTTAATGCAGGATGTTATTCAGCCTCCAGAGATGGTGTGGGATTACTATGCAAAGGATAGAAGTGTTAACAGAAAAGCAAAGAAACTAAACTGCTTTGGCAAAAGGACATTAGGAGACAGAGGGGAAGGTGGAATCGAGCTCTTACAGGATATTTTTATAATAGCTAGAGAGACTGTCAGCAATATCATAGGTACAGGTGTGTGCTTCCTCAGTTGAGCTAGAATGAAGATGTTTTTCATGACACAGAAAGGAATCAAGGGGCAGGATCCAAATGGGGTGAAGGATGATAATTTTCTTTTTGGCGACCTTCCAGCAGTTAGTTCCAGTTTATGCACTGGGTCTAAGATGAGATGTTTGTATGTTTTATCCTATGTACTGTTGTGCTGAGAAGTCCACATTTTGACAGCAAAGGCTGTAGTTTTTGTCTTGGTAGACTCCTACTCCTTTTTTCTCTAGCTGGAAACTGCTTTGAAATCAATATAACTCTATGAAATGTTCCAGCTTCTGTGAAATACTTATTTCAATGAAAATGTATTTAACTGAAAATGGTCCAATGAGCTCTAATGAGAACCACATAAAACATTTCTGAACCAGTGAGTCCATTAGTTAGCTCTGAGCTAGATGATCTTTTCTTCTTTATTTGTTACATTATGTTTCTAAGATTTGGCATTGACTATATTTTTTCTCCCATAGTGAGATTTTAAGTGACATGTTTTAGCTTAGCTTTTGCTCCCTAAAATCAGGATTTTTATTTTCTCTATTTTGGTACGTAGCTTTGTTTGCCTGGAGCATTTCTTTTCAGTGTTGTGTGCAATTCATTCTGTTGGCTTCTTCTTTTTTTAATTCTTCTTTTTTTTTTTTTTCTTTTTTTTTTTTTCTCTGATAGCATTGACATCTTGGCTGCAGAATTTGCCTCGCTTCTTGTAGAAAGACCAAAATTAATTAATCTACTTTCCTAATTGCACAATCAAAATAAATGATGCCCACAAATTAGAAGGCACGGAAATTGCATGTGCATTTTGGATGCCTAGATAATGTCCAACAATAAATTGTTTTCATATGAATTGCATGCTTAATTAATTGCTTTAAATTGATCATGTATTTCTGTGCAAATATATCTATGCTTGCAATTCATAAAAACCAAAGACAAATTAAATTGCCCTTCCACACATAAAAGTATCACCCTTGGTGTATCCTGGATGTGTTTGGTCATCTGCTTTTTCTCCTGCCATAGTGATAAATTTGGATGAGAGCCTAATACTCTAAATTGCCACTGGGTATACAATAGATTTCATTTTCTCCTGATTTTCTGATGTGTGGTTGTGCTTTTGGTTAACTTGAACACACAGTAATATGCCCGATACATGAAAGCCTTTTGGCTTTTAAAAAAAAAAGTCATCATGAGAAGTAGAGAAAAAAACAAACAGGCTGCTGAGGGAATGAAGAAAATGTGTTTGTGGATTTTGATTTGACTTCATTTTTGGTCAAATTAATAATTTGAATTATTCATCGGTAGTTTAATCCTGCAACAGTGTAGTCTACAAATATCCCTAAGCCAAGTTTATGCATTAGTCTGTCTCAATGGGCAGAAGAATTACTGTGAAATCAATATCTGAAAATGTGTTATAAGCTATCTTCTTATTATTACTAATCAGTAAGTTAAATGATAGGAAATCTCATGCTAAAGAAGGTATTTGGCTTTGTTTCCTGAAAAAACAGACCTGAAAAACTTAACTGGAAACAAAGCTTCAAAAGAATTTGCAATGACAAATTTTCTTGTAACCCCAAACTGCTTTATTTAAAGAAAATAAAATTATTTAATCTTTAGGAAACATAACAGTACTGAAGCTATCCTACAGAGACAGTTGTTAACCCTCCAGACTACCTGCTTATATTTCTGGATTTATTGTTCTTAGTTTTACTTCAGAAAGATCAAGAATGGGTCTGAAGGTGCTGTGCTCAAAATTTTCATAGAACATCGTTATATGTACTGAGCTCAGAAACGGAAACATAGTCTACAGGCTAAGTTTAGGAGTACTCTTTAAAAAGATGGGCTTTTTAGACCACATACACATATAGAACATGAAATACCTCTTGAGGTTTCCAAGTGATTTCTTTCCTATGCCCTCTATATTCTCTTTACTTATCAGTACATATATATGTCACTAAATATGAAAAGATCAGCTTGCAGATTTTTGCTAAAACAACAGAAGCTTCTTTTGCAGCTTGACTGGCTCCTTCCGTATCTATTGCTCCTGCAGCTGCTGCTGAATAAGCAGCTGCTCCCTTCACATGCTCTGCTGCTGCAGCTGCACCTCCAGCCTTGCTGATGGCTCAGGTGGTCACACTGCTCCTTAGCACGTCAGAAGCAGGCTCACGGCTGTGGCTCTTGCAGAAATGATTGCACACAAGGTCGCCAGAGACTCATGTGGTGCTGGGGCTTCTGAGGACATCAGATTAGAGGATTTGGGCACAGAACCATGTTCTGCAGTACATCTAACAAGTACTGAGGCACAGAGCGAAGTGAGAGGAAGAAGTAAAAAGCAGATAAATTAGGCTGCAGGTAGGACTGTGCTCTGTGTTAAACCTTACAAAATTCTCTCTGGATTTCCTGCGTCAGTGGAATTGGCTGGAATCACCTCTACGTTGTGATTTACCCAGTGTTTAAACTCAGCAAAGTCAGCCCACCCTAAGTAGATTTGTGGCTAGGATGTCTCTGGGCTTTTGAGATCTTACCTCAAAAGTCCAATAGCTGCAATCCTTTAGTTAATAACAATAATCAAACCATAGCTGTCTCAGTAAGAAAGGATTTGGGGCTTCAAGCATCCTTTAAAGTACTTCAAGAGAGTGAGAAAAGAGCAGCAGCTGTAGAGGAATGGATGCAGTAGAGAAATGCATTGAGAACGAGAAGTTGCCAGCAAAACTTTGCTCAACATTAGCAAACTGAGGGTATTCAAGACATTCTTCTTATCCATCTTAGAGTAAGGATAAGGCATGTAGTTACCACAGGAATGTTTTCACAGTATAAATGCTCAGGTATCTGTGATTAGACAGTAACAGCACTAAATACAGATATGTTATGAAGTCCTGGTCAGTTTTAGGTTGATGTGCGCTCTCCTGCCCAGGCCTTCAGATACCGTAGGAGCATTTGAAAACTGTATTAGTTATCTTTCCTGAAGACACTAAGTGACCTTGCCTGGGTATATATTATCTGAGAGCTTTCCAGTTTACTGCATGAATTTGAAGCAGATTTTCTGCCTCCTCAGAATTTGGAGGTTTTAGTGCCCTGACTTTTAGTGGAAAAAATATGTTTGCAACACTGATTGTGTTAGTAAATAAAATGCATATTTAAAGTGAAATCTGTAAAATGAAGCTATGGGCAAAAATGAAGCTAGAATGAAGCTGCTTTGACAATAAATTTTTAAATTAAGGTAAGATGAGATCACGGAGCCCATCTTCCACTTCAGTTTCATCCATTAGATTAAGATTAAACATTGCAACGTAATTTAAAAGAAGACTGCTTTTTATGTTTGAGGTTATAATGATAAATGTAAATGAAGATAAGAATTCCTTTGGTTTAATCTTGCACATCCTAACCCATAAAGTTAAATGCATGTGAGGCATTGTAAGCAGTGTTATTTAACTTATAGCTTTTCAAGTAATTTGAGAAGCTGCTGTCAGACCAATGTCAAGAGCTTTCTCCACTAGTGTTTCCTCATTTGCCCATAGCTAAGAAGTTGCTGGAATTAAAAGGACTTACAAACCTCCTAGGTACAATTTACTCCGTACACTATAAAAAACTGGAAGCAAAAAGTATTCCTTGAATTTGATATGTTAGGGGATGATAAATGTGAGTCTTAAGGCTTCATTCATCTCCTCAAAGCCAGCGGGTCTGGGTCTGAAAGATTGAAATCAGGGTTTTCATTTAAGGTGTTTTACAAAATCCCCAGTATTTTCACCCAGGAGCTGTTTACTTCTGATGACAAAGTTAAGATGCTACACTTTGCTGGATGCTCCTGGACTGGCCCCTGCATGGGGAGCAGCAGATGCACACTGCTTTATGTCATGCTGGTGGTTCTCTGCACTGGTGCTCCCTGCTGCGCTCCACAGGGAGGCAGACATAAAGACTGCTGTTCTGCCTTCAGGTTTAAGGACAGCAATCTTATTGATTACTGTTCCTGGGAGCTTGTCACCAGCAGAATGTTCTGAGCAGCTTGATGTGTTTGGCTTGTGCATACATTTTGGCAGCTTCTCAGGTAAGTTCTGCAGCATCTTGGTGGTCCCTGCTCCCTGCAGGCATACCTAAACCCTCTGCTGAAGAACAGGTTCCAGTTTGCCCACCACAGCTTCAGCATCTGTGACATGGATGCAGCCTGGCAGCTTGAATTTTCCCCTCCTATCGGAGTTCAGCCATACTACAGATTCTGGCCGCCCCATTGAAATGACTGTTTACTTGAAAAAATCAGGCTGCTTGGCTACTGACTGTGCTTGTTAATGACAGTGTTTATTTTTTTCTTAGTTATTATCGCAACTAACTCCATGGGTGGGAGTCACAATACTGGGAATACACAAAACTGGGAATCACAATAGAAAATGTGTTTGCTAAATGCCTGTATGTTTTCACTTTCCCAGAATGGGAACAAAATGGTCAGGATTTTGTTTGCCCAGTTAGTAAGGCTGTATGTGCTCCAGGTGTAGAAAATGTTATGAATAATTTCTCTATTTGCTCTGCATGTTACATGCATTAATACTGCTTTCAAAGTAGCCCATAGTATCATGTTGTAACCCCAATATTGCTAACTCTGTTTGTAAAGTAATCTTCCCTTATTTTAAGACTTATTCCATTAGGACAAGTGTTTTCTGAGGAAGTTTTCTTTGCCAGCAGTGCTGATAGCAAGGACCAGTTGTTCTCTCATTTGCCTTTGTTACGATCTGTTGCAAGTCAGAGGTTTAAAGTAGTTGCAGAACAGTGTGAGAGTGTTGACTTTCAGACTAAACTGTTAGTTTGCTTTTACTAAAGCAGTTATTCAGATGGTAATTCAAGACCTGTATCACAAATAGAATGAGAAATTTGCATAACTGCATACCAGAAAAAAAATAATCAAAATTGTGGCCTTATATGTCCATTTGATTATTTATTGTGACTTCAATGCATCTAAATACTTATTCAGCGTTGAATGCCTTGCACAAATGTTACAAAACAGTACTCTGTTTCCTTCATAAAAGAGCTAGAGGATCCCCAAAGCAGCAGGGCGAGAGTGAGAAGGAAGGCAGGGAAATCAACTATTTTGACTTTGCAACATTTCATATCAATTTCAAACAGATGTCTGTTATTGCATCAGAAGAGGAGAATCAGTTCCAGTCTGTCTGATACTGAGAAGACAATGGAGTCTTGTCTGTACAAATAAATAAAAAAATGTATTTTTTTCTATACTGTTGCAATTAGTATTTCTCTGCTGTGGGAGAGAGGTTATTCTTAACATTTGTTCCTCTTGTCAGGAGAGCTGATAATAATTTGTTCATTGGAAAGGTTGCTATCAGAAGTGTTGCTTTCCCTGCTGAAAAGCACATTTCAATCAGCAGAAGCCTATAGAGGTCTTTCTGGGCCATCAGGTCCAGTCCTCTGACATTATAGGAAAGACTGGTACTGAACTCTGTTCATAAAATCATCAATAATCATTTCAAGGTAGCTAAGCTTTTTTGCCAGTACTTTGGAAGGCTGTTCTACAGTATGTGCCTCTCATGGCTGGAAATCTAATTCAAAACACAATCTGATTTTTTTGCTCTCCCTGAATAATAGATCTGCTATTGTCTGAATTACCCTGTTATTCAAAATTCATTCTGCTACTCTCTGTCTTTTGAAGGCCTAGGAGTCTGGAAACATCTAATAAAGGCTTTAAATGAAACAATCTAGTCTTTCACAGGTTCAGTAAACTGCTTTAGGGCTTTCATGCCCGGCTACTGTGTACTCGACTGGGAAGTTTTTGGCTTTCTAATGGCAGAGCATACATATTAAGAACCAAAGTCTCATTGGGGCCACAAATGCATGCTTTGGGAAAAGCACTGGTCAGGCTACTCTCAATGATGCTTTCATCCTATCACCTGCACTGATGGCAACAGGACATCTCCTTGATCACTGCCTTTGCTCTGTTACAATATCTGTTGCCCATAAGTGAGTTTGGCATCCTTCTGAACTGGCTGCTGTGCCTGTCTCTGCCCAGTTCTGCTTCTGGTTGCAGAGGTTTGCTGTCTATAGTGGAAAGCCTTTTTTTCCCTCATTGTTAAACTGCTCTTCTGACAGTCTCATGAAGTATCTGACGGTTTCACAAAGAATCTCTCACGTTTTATTTCTGAGCGATTTTATATGGAAACTAATTTCTTACAAATTTTTAGAAATTTCCAGTTTTTTTCCTAGAGGATGCAATTTCTTCATCATCAGATTTATTTACATACACATACAAATAATACCTGGTTTATTTGTAATTCACCAAGTCTCTTTGGTTGTGAAGCCATCTTAACAGTTTCTGTTATCACTGTTGATAATTTGGAATTGTTAAGAAAAAAAAATGGTAGAATTGAATTTTTGTGCTACTATTTGTAATGATATATTACAGTGGCATGAGAAGTTAGAAGGCTTCTGCCTTCTAATATGTTACGAGAGATGGAGCATTGCCCTCTTCCTTTTTACTTCATCTCTACAGACTTCAGAAATAACTATTGCAGAGGACAGCACAGTTTTTAGGAGTCAGCAAGAGTTTTAAAAGGACAGTGCAACTTGTAAACAACCACAGAAACAAAATGTAAAGTGACTTCACCACAAACATACCTGCTTTTCTTGATGTTCTCTTTTGAATTCAGTGAGTATCAGTTATATGCAGGTTTTGGAAAGAAGAGTAAAAGGGTGGCCTGAAGACAAAAATAAAAATAAGAATGAAGTTATTTATGTAGTAATATGAATTCTGTTTACATTGAAATACTCTGGGTACTCTGGGTTTGTTATAAAAATACTAACAACTGGAAGGCATTTGATCAAATCAATCATCATAAGGAGTTCAAGGAGAATAATTTTAATATGTTCTTTCAAAGCGGGGAAACAATATTAGCTAAAGTATGTGCTTTCCTTTTTAAAAGCCAATGCTGCAGCCACAATCAGATGCATCTAGAATTGAGAGGATAAAAGAATAAAATGAAATGATGTTATATTAGGTGTGACTTTCAGTGAGGTGAGGGAGCCCACACTGATCCCTGGGCAGTCAGGGTGGGAGGAGGTGGCCAGGCTTGTATCTTGGCAAGTGAAAGTAGCATCAGGGTTGTCTCTGCTTTGTCTCAGATCTGATTAGCAACAACAACAACAACAACAGCAACAAAAACAGCTTGGGGAAAAAAATAACTTATTTTTACAAAAAATATGGAACAAATTGCCAGATGTGTGGGAAAGAGCTATGCATTTGGAAATGTTGGTAAGTGTTAACTCAGCCCTAGGGGGACTTCTCAGAAACAAGTTTAAATACCTGCCTAGTCACTGTTGCCATAATACATTGAAATATAACACATATTCTCCTTTTTGAACCTTCTGCAGTAGACTTCAGTTCTCCTTACTCTTATCAGTGATACAACTGAATCTTCATAGTAAACATTATATTGAATAACTGTTTAACCTTCTATTTAGCTTTCAAGATAAATCTTCATCTCCCAGAAGCTCCTCATAGGTTTGCTTAATGCACCTGTCAATCTCAAAGTTCTTTCTCAGCTGTCTCTCTTAACTGTTTTCTCCTAAAAATCCCCAAAAGAACAAAATAAACACTATTGCAACATACTCCACAGTTCTGAATTTCCTTTAAGCATTGTATGAGAGGAACTGAAGAAAGTGTGTGTTACAGAAATGCTTCATTCTACATAAAATATGCTTTTAGCAAATCATATGAGAATGTGGATTTTCTTTTTGTTTGCTTTGCTTAACAGCTTCCTTCAAGACAAACACCAACTATGTCCTTCAATACATACTTCTAGTGTCTCTTGCAGAATTGTTGTGGTTAAAATCTGTGCCACTAAGTTATTGCCTAACACAGTGAAAAACCCTTACAAGCCTTTCTCTGGATCAGATAAAATGTCTTCATTCCACAGATCTCCCTGTCAGTAGCAAATGTGCTGCTGTTTGGTCTAAGCTCAGCTGGAAACCTTTTTTTTTCTTCTGAATATAAGTTGAAAGTGAATTTCCTTTTTTTTTTCTTTTTTTTTCCTTTTTTTCTTTTTTTCCCTTTTTTGTTGTGTTTGAAGGTTGTGTTTGAAATGTGTCTGTTCCATCATCCCCACAAATTAGTTTTCTGTGCTTGCTTTTCCTTCAGCCTTTCTCAAAAGCTAATTCTATTTATTTCCATATAAAAGTTGTGGATGATTGACTAGTCTGCCTAATGACTGTAAATGGTTTAATACTATTGCTTTTCTTAATTTAGTGAAGAAAAGAACCCAGTTTTGTAATCCAGCATTAGTTTCATTGTTTTCTGAACTATCCAGGCTTGGACACTAGCAGTTTCTGCACTGGTTCAGGGGCATGGATTCTATACCAGTGAGTATTTAAAAAGGCCCTATCTCAAAACTCACCTCTGAAGGATTTTTATAAAGGCTCCACCTGAGCAAGAAATAAGAAATACATTTAATACTGCTCTGAAATAGTTATATTTATGTAATTCAAGCATTCATTTTTAAGTATAGAGGCATAAAAATACTTGATACCTTGCATTGATTTAGACATAAATGCAACGTAATTGTATTTGTGCTTCAGTAAAAAGAAGAGTAGCTGTTTATATTGCTCTGGAGGACGTTTGCTTGTATAGCTAATGTTAGCCTTTTGACTCACTGTCCTTAATGAAAGACATGCTACCTGATAGCCTATATTGATTCTGAGAGAAACCCTGCAATATATTAAGAAAATAATGTAGGCTTTAATGAGCTGACATGCTCTCTGTACTGAAAAATTGAAAGAGAATTAGGAGATGGCAATCATGGACACTGAAAAGGCAGATGTTTGAGAAGATCAGATGTAATCAGCTTATCTCAACAATTATTCTCAAAATAATCAAAGTGCAGACATTTCCTTGTCCTGCCACATGCTGACCCAGATCCTCAACTGCCATCAATTGTTTTAGCCTGGATAGTTTCTAGGAGCTGTCCTCATGGCTTAGATGAGATTTACAGCAGCTGGCTGGGCTCCAAGCACTTATTTGCATCGCATTTTATTATAGTATATTGTAATAGACAATGCAATCACAACAACTGAGTTTCATGTGTAGAAATCTCCTGTTCATGTAATACAGTAGACAACCAAATATGCCCCATAGAAGTACAGTGAGTCACAACCTGGAACTGCGTGGCTGCAGCTTTTTGTGCTCTTGTCTGAAATATCTGGAGTGAAAGAATCATGCCTCAGAATGATAAGTGCTATGTGCAGCCCCATCTCTTAACAGGCATGCAGTCCTCTTTTGGCAGCCTATGCCCTAAATAACATATATAATGTAAAGAGCCACCAATCTGTACCTAAGTTGCGAAACAGATTGTTTATACTCCTGCCAGCTTTTTACATTCAATATTCTTTTATGGAAAAAATTTGCACACCTCACATGCAAGCACACTAGTCTATTGTTAGTCTTATTAAAATCTTAGTAGTTTAATGCAAGAATTTTAGTAGCTCAGTTGCAAAGATACTAACATGATGATAATGCTCGTAGTTTAAGCAGCATGTAGTTAAAATAGTATATACACAATCTTCCTACAGTCTATCTCTTTTTCTGGTGGGCATAGTTCAGTCTTGCCTGTACTCTCTGGGCCATAAAGTTGATGGTAGCTTCTCTCCAAAGACACTGTAACATGGCATGTCACCAAAATCCTGAGCCATTTTCTTGGAGAAGGCTAAAGTTGATGTCCATGGTTTCTTTCTTTTCCATAGGCCACCCCTGGTGGCCAGGTTGATATGCAATGTAACATAGTCTGCACTTTTGTCTTCCTTCACTGGCCTGCTTGTCCACTTTGCACTGCATAAGATGTGTTTTGTTTTGTATTTGCTGAATACTTGCTCTTTGTTCTCTTAGTTACCTCTAATACAGGTTCTATTCAGCTCCCAGTGCTGCAGTATTTTAAAGTCCAGGAATAACTGCCTAGATGTCTATAGACCAGTGCCTCTGGCAGTACTTTGTGCTTGGGCTTTGAAGGCTTCTTCCGTTTCCATTTCATTATTACAATTATTTCCATACTCCTTTTTGCTGCATTTCTTCTGAAATCACAACTTTCTTTACAAGCAGACTATTTGTTATTGCTGTTTTCTAGTTACTAAATTCATATGTCTGTATAGTGATCACTTCTTTAAGATAGTTATTTTCAAAAGCCAGCCAAAACACAAAAGAAAAGAGGTGATAGTTACCTGGTCTCTGGAGAATCAAAGTTATCATTAAGCTAAAACAAATCTTGAGGGAGGCCAAGTGGCAGTCAGAGATTGGCAGGCACCAACCCTAAGCTGTCAGCTTAAGGCAAAGCCCATGGCCTGTTACAAGCAAGGGCAACACCGTCATTGCAGACCTACAAAGATTTAACCAGTATATGTATAGCTAACTGGTGATAAATTTCTGACAGTTTTAATTCAGCAACAGTACCCGTTTTGCTGGAAATTGTTCTTCAATATCCACATAATCTAAGCATATGTTTCGCATGAGCACAAAGCCTTTAGTATTAATTCAAATCAATTCTGAAGGTATTTAATTCAAATCAATTCTGAAGGTATTTAGCTTAAAAGATTCAGTTACCTTTCCACCAACAAAAGCTTATATCAAATACCTGTGCACTGAGGTTAAGGATGTGCTTTTGTATACAGCTGGAGCCCCCAGTTCTAGCCTTCTTCAGTGTGATGTGAAGACACTTCTTAACATTAATAATCCATATGATATGATTTGTTTCCCACTGAAACTTACTCTGCTTTTGACACTGAATAACTATTTACTCTGAAGCTTTCACACAGGTCCTAAGGAAAATTGTTGTGCAATTAGGCTAACTTCAACTTCACACCTCTGTGAACATGTAACTACTATTGCATCCTTTCTAGCAGCTGACTCACTAATGTGAACATGTTCATATGGTTGAGATTAATGAGTCAATTATTTTTACACAAGTTATGTGTCACGTGGACTGTTTTTCTTGACTTCATTATTTTAATTAAAAAAAGGTGTTCAATTCTTTTTCTTTATTGATGCTCTTGTGTTAATCAGAAACAATTATTATTAAGACTTTGGTGGATGGTTGCTTCCAAGCTCCTTAACTGAAAATACAATACTCAAATGAGAGTAGAGTGTTGAAAGAAGTTAATGATTTTACTGAGGACTTTCAAGCAAATTCTGGTTGTTTTGATGGTGGACAAGAGGAACTGGTGTTTGTAGTACAGACACAACCGAATCAATCTTTATAATCTAAAGAGTTAACCTGTATATACTCTAGAGAAAATATTAACATTTGCACTCCAAATTTACAGTTCAACCATTAATTAATAATGTCAATTTAAAATCTTTCTTATTTACTTAGGTGATAAAGCTTGATCATGCTAAATATCCCCTACTTCACAGCGTTATTATTACATGTATTTCTGTATTTAAGAACTTGGATGTCATATTTAACTTCAAACCACATTGCAATAGCCTGCAATTTTGTTTGCACTTTTGTCGCTCTCTACAGGAATCCTGGGAACATGTTTAGTAATAGATAGTAGAGTTCATAGGTTGTAGGTCTGTTATTTTTTTTAATATGATTCAGTCACCAGGTGGCACTATTACATGTAGTGTTTATTTTCATTGATAACCATGAAATCTTGGAAAAATATCTGTGAATTGTGAATCTGTGAATATCTTATGACATTTCCTGGACTACAAATATATCACTAATAAAGCCACTATTTCAAAATCTTTTCCTTGCCTCTTGATTGCAAGATATTTTTGCATGCTTCTAGTTAACCTATGAAAAGGTGAGAACAACAAAATGTTGCCCAAACTGATAGTAAAGAATTTCTGATCCAGCTCCTTCTTTGAAAACCACATTCACTGAGTGAGGACATGCAGTGAAACTACCTGAATTTGATCATCATTGATTTTTTACTGTTCAGATGCTAGCAACCATGAACACTTCAGTTCTGAAAGTCTGTACATCATCAGGCCTAACTTGGAATGTGCTCCTAAGCTGCTCCAGCTCATGCCCATATTCACTGAACAGCTTGACTGTGTACTGCTCAATTGCTCCCATAGTTGGAGCTAAGGTGACAAAATAGTGACTAGTCAATAAATACTGCAGAGCTTTTGTTTCCAACTGGAAAGACTTTGTCACAGTGAATTTCACCAAAACAAACAAATGAACAACAACAAAAAAAACCCACCAACCCCAAATGGTCCATAGTTTAACAATAATATTAATGATTAAATTAGAAATGTAAGATGCATATCATGGTTATTAATAACAATATTTTATCCAGAAAAAGAAAAGAAAATGTAATATGAGACAAACTTTTGACAGTTTTTTAAAGACTTAAACAGTAAAGCTGGTAGGTTGTCTTCTAGTTTTGGAGATATGCATTATGGTTCAGCTTTAGACATAGTTTATCACCAAATAGCTAGCTGCTTACACAGCTCCTAACATCTTAAATTATGATTTAGAAGCACAGCTCTCACTCACACACATTTATGTTTCAGCCACATTAATGAAAACATAACCCACTGGATAACAAATCTATTTTGTCCTGCTCAATTGCATATCAATAACCTCTGTAATGAAACTCAGAAAATTGTTCAAGGTGACACAGAGGGGTAGAGCAAGACATACCTGTGCATATGCCCATCTTGTCTTCTTTCAGAATGTTTTTGTTTATCAAAATAGGAAATTTCCTTTCTTTCCAGTTAATTTCTTTCAGTGTCTTCCTTCTAGTTCAGTTCACTTACTGCTATCTTCCTTTATATTGCCTTTTTCTTTCCCTTCCACATCACTTTCTCCTTCCTCTTTACCTTCCTCTTTCCTTTGCCCTTCCCTCTTTTTTTTTTTTTTTTTTTTTTTTTATTATGTTAAACACTGTAAGATGCATAAATACTTATATTTTCATTATGATGTTTCTGAAACTCCATCAGTTGGATCAGAGTTAGATTCTCACTGGGAAACTTTATTAAAAAGTAGTAATTTACTCTAATTGTTTTCTTTCTTTTCTTTATTTATGATTATAGTGTTATAAAATGAATGGACAAACTCAAAAATCACATATATGAACTAATAGCGCATCTTACTCCTCTTAGGTGACCGTGGTTTAACTGGACCCTGCTGATACTGTTGCTTGTTTGCTTGTTTGAGTATAATATTTTGTAATACCACATAAGAAAAGGCCAGACCTAATAGATATTCAGTAAAAACATTCTTAAACTGATTATTTCTGAGCATAGACTCTATTCCAGGAAAAACATCTGGATGGAGGCAGACTGAAGGCTTGCACTTCAACAAACTTGTGCTGCTGTGTTCTGATAAGCATATATATATATATATATATACATGCATATATATATATGCTGTATCCTATATATATATACAGGATCTTTGTAGTAGTTATTGTTGAAAGCTGTATATTGGTATAAATTGTACAATCAGTCTAGTGGAGCTGCCATTTCTTACTCTGTCTCCCCCCCCATCTCAGGAGCATCCTCTCTGCCCCAATTTGCCATGAATAGACTCTTACACAAGTAGGTCATGTGTACTGGATTTCTTTCTAAATGTGTTGAAGTTGTAAAAGTAGTTTTCATATAAATTATTCAAGTGGCTTGATTCAATTCAAGTTTTGCTGTGATGGTTTATGAAGCTCAGCTGTCAAGGCAGGCATTTGAAGGTAATCGTTTACTGAGCATCAGGAGTACCACAGAGACTGGAAGAAGAGCTAACCAGGAGAGGCAGAAATTTGGAGCACTGAATTTGCGTCTGAATATTCTCTGAATTGTATATGTGCAGCAACTGCCTTTGAGTACAGTCAAACATACAGCTCTATGCTCCTCCAGATGTCCCCTTCAGTAACAAGAGTCTAGGAGCCCCAACAAAGAAGACCAAACAAAATGTACAATATCCTTCTGGATAGTAGATAGTAGTAGATTTTATTTATATTGTCAAATTTTAAGAGATTAAAAAATGAAGAAAGTGACTGGATGTGTTTCTGGAGCAAGTAAATACAGACATATAGTTACAATTATAATAGGAATATTCCTAATGATTTCTTAGAATCTAGAAAATTCTCAGTGATATCTTCCCATGAATTTGGAAAATGCTTTCAGAACAGGTACATCAGGGATCTGTTGTAGTTGCAGGTCTGTTCACTTCATCAGTAGTTTCACTGGGGATTGGATGGTAGAAAAGATAGTACTTACTCATAATATATGGTGGTACTAAGTTGGGCGAAGTTTCAAGCACTGTGAAGGAAAATTTCAGAAGCATAGCGTTCATGTTGAAGTTTCTCTATATAGAGAATTGAAAAGCAGTAAATTACCACAACATGATTATATTGAACAAAGAGTTATAAACCCATTTAGTAAAAAAGTTCTGGTCTATTAACTGTGGTGTACAATTTATAGTTAAAACCACTGTGAGACCAGAAGCATGCAGAGAGGCTAAGTAAACTGGTTTTTAGAAATAGTTTTGCAACAAGTCTGGGTACAGCAGGTATGCTTGGCTTCCTGGACAAACAGGAGAAGCTGTAATAAAAAGACAACAATGTATACGAATACATATGACATAAAAGAAAAGATCAAATTTGGCCTCTGTAGAATGAAGTCGTGACTTGCATGGTTTAGACTTCATTATAAGTTCAAGTGGAAATGTGAATCAACAAGATCTTGTGCCTGTTTAATGCTTGCGTTTTTAAAAAGCCTTGTTTACCTCTCACAAAAAGAATCTCAGAAATCCTAAGCTGACATAGGGCCAAGGATGAAGCATTGCTGTTATTGGCTAGTAAAAAAAGAAGAAAAAAAAAAAGAAGTATAACTGTCTGGTGATGCAGTGTTCACTAGGTGACTTCAAGATGTGTCTGTGTTGAGATGCATATTCATCCATCACCAAAATTGTAGGAAAATGAATAGATAGACAGTGAGGTAAAATGTTTGCTGGTGATATAAAGTCACTCAGAGCAGTAAAAGGAAAGCGACTGCAAAATGCTGCAGGAGGATGTCACTATACAGAGCGACTTGGGAATAAAACGAAAGATAAATTTAGTACTGCATCTGGGAAAAAAACACTATCTGTATATTCACATTGTGTATATATATTCATTGATGGGCTCAAAATGAACTGTTACTGTTCAGAAGGAAGACTGTTGAGTCATTGTGGCTATTTCTATAAAAGCATCAGCTTAATACCCAGAGAAAATTAAAAAGGAAAATAAACTGTTAGAAATGAAAGAAAATTAGAGCAAATCAGAAAACATTATTATGCCCCAATTCCAAGATGTGCTTATATCATTAATACTGAGTGCAACTCTCATTATAGCATCTCAAAATGGACACAATAGAACTAAAAAGGGAGAAGGATGATAATAATGTTCCATTCGTTTTCTCGTGAGGATTGATTAAACAAACCAGGCATCTTTACTCCGGGAGGAAAAATGGCTGGAAGTACTAGATAAATCCAAGAATGATGAGTGGAAACTGAACAGGGACTGATTAGTCACACTTTCCCACAACAGAATGAAGATGGAGAAAATGACATTATTTGGCAGTATGTTTACAACAAATGAGTTTTTTTTTTTTCCCACATGGTACATAATGACACTATAGGATTTATTGCAGTGAGAAATGTATTCAGAAAGTAAGTTTTCAAACAATAACAATCCACAAAGTAGTTTTCACTCAAGTATGGAAACAGCTTGGTTTCTGGTTGCTAGAAGCTGAGGAAATATGCTAGTGGGAGCATAAAAATTTTCCATAAGCAGCATCTTCAAACTAGCACTGGCTGGATAGGGGGTTCTGTACACAATCAAACACACATACACAAGCACATTTAGATGGCTGGGCCATTTAGATGGAGGGTGCTAATTAATGCACTGTGTCCTGCTTGGAGTTTGGTAACCATGGTCCCTCAGCGTCTGTCCTAGGATTTACCCCATTCAACATCTCTACCAGTGACCCAGAGGAGAAGACGGAGGACGCTGAGTTTGCAGATGACATCAGCTGGACTACCAGATATACTCAAGGGCTGATCTACCATTCAGGAGGAGCTGGGCAGGGGGCAGGCAGAGGCTTGCAGAGACATCATGAAATTCAGAAAGAACGAGGTTGACCCCTGCCCCAGGGAGACAAGGGCCTGTGGAGATAGAGGCTGGGTCTGGTGAAGATGGGGAGCATCCCAGGGCAGAGCTTCTGGGCCCTGTGTGCAACAAGCTGAGCTTGGAAAGGACCCCGGAAGTCTGGATTATCCTATGAACACATGAACATATCCTATGGTTTTGTTCCTGCATTTCTGTGTGTTTTCTTCTGCTTTCTGTGTTTACATTTGTGGTTATCTGCATACATTTCATACCTCTATCCTTGACTTTCATGAAGAGATCTGCTTGTGGAAAGCATTTCTTATTCTTCAACAACTTGACTAGGGGTATCCTAATAGATTCTGATTTTATGTCTTTATATCTGATTTTATGTTTCCGTTATTCAGGGAACCAGACTTCTATTCCATGAGGGAACTAGAAGGCTAAAAATATTGAAAGCAGTTTTACCCCTGAAGAGAAGATAAGGCCCATGTTAATGTTAATGGTCTACAAAGGAGAGATAAATGTTACCATAATAAATCAGACTCTGGTCAGAAACGTTAATCAACTTTGGAGGCTATTTTCTAGGAAATGCCTTTGACTATTAGAAGCTGGGACACCATTCCTGCTAAAGAGCAGAGTGGCCAAATAAGCATAAGAAAATCTGCTGAAATTTCTGTATTCCTCTGGCTGGAATATTTTGTATCTGTGCATAGACAAAAGCGGAGTTAAAAAATGCTAGTGGAAGATTTTCATTCTGCCTATTTCGATGCTTGTGTGAATTCTTCTCTTAGAGGGAATGTTTATTGGAGAACGACATGGAAGAACATTGGTATGGCTTTTGAGGAGTACTTTTCGTGCATTAATCCTTCCTTGTCCAGGAGACTAGTCAGTGGGAGTGAATTTTTAAGAATGCAGCTCCATAATTTGTAGCTCTGTATTATTTATACTTCTAAAATAATCACCTCATTTTTACATTTTTTAGCCATTTTTCTTCTCTTTGTGTTTAAAATCTGTTTGCTACTATGAAAGGTGAGAAATACCTAGGGTTCTATTTCAATTCAAATGACATCTTTTCCGAGAATCCTTTAAAGTTTCAAAGAGTTATAACAATGAGAATTAGTTTTATGGCTTGTGAAGAGTCCTGAGAGGCAGAAATTATTTTTACTTAATGGAAACATTCCTGAACGTTTAACTTTACAAACGAATCCCTCTATACACCCTCTCCCACTATATTATTATAATGATGTTACAAACTGAAGACATGCTGATGCTTTTCCCCAGCCTTAGTCTTTTTCTTGTTATATGATCAAACTGCATGACTGAAACAGGAAGTGAAAAGTTTATTTAGAAATCATATCCGATATTAAGACTCAATATTAAAAAGGATGTTTTCTTTCTGTCAGTCTATGTCTATTCAGTAACAATGATTTTGAAGTTGGTTTGTAATGAAAACAATTTAGCTAGCATATGAGGAGCCACAAACCCTATACATTGGATGTAATTTTACTTTTCAAATAGGTGAACTTATTTTTGTTTATATAAAGTGTGAGAGACTGTGATATAAAAGTGGCCTAAAACATAAAAAGGGGCTATATTGCTTAACTGAGTCAAATGACATAGTCAATACTTGTCACATAACACAACATTCTCCCAGATATATTCAGTGTATGTTAAGAGAAGCTTGCTTAATCTTAAAACTTGCTGGAATCTGTTTGAATACATGCTCCAGATTTGTGAACAGTTGCTCATTTGTTAGTAGATGCATCTACAGTGGAGCCAGATGCTTAGCTATGGGGGACACTCTGAGCAACATTTGCTGAGACACATTCACCTCCAGCAAGGGCCAAGAATTGTAAATAGCTATCTTGGGTCAGGGACCAAGTTGCTCTGAAATTCTACCAAGCCTAAAGAATTTGCCTGCTCTGTTTGATTCATTCTGTAAATTTCTCTACTTCCTATATATTATTTCAGATTAAATCTCAAAACATCCATGTAGTGCTCTTAGCCTTTCTTCTTGGAATGTGGCTCCGGGTGCTTTAGATGTTCTTTAGAAATACAAGGGTGTTAGATTTTGTCTTTCTGTACTACACAATAAAAATAAAGACTGGAGGAGTATACTGAGTTGAAAGGAAGTTCTGAAGAATTTTAGACACCAGTTAGGAGTGAAACTCTGTGTCAACAGAGTAAATGTACAGACCTATTTCCAGGTTTTTAAAAAAGTGCTATTCAGAATGTATAATTTATTTTTAGATATGTATGTAAAATCTGATCAAAGAAATGTCAGTGGAGCCAATGAACACCCAGCATATATTGAAACATAATCCTAGCACTTGAAAACCTGCCTTGAAGAAGTCAAGAATATACAAACTACTGAGCATCTCTAACTGCTCTTTTTCTCCAGCTAAAATATCTGATTGCCTATCTGAATGAATCACAGTGATACTATGGCTACCTCTGTAAAGCTGTCATTAAGATTAATGATAGCAATATAAGTAGGAGCCAAATTCTGTAATTCCTTGAGACTGACAGTGATTACAGAGGCACTGGTATCTTGAAACTTTGGTGAAAATTTACTTGGAAAGAGGTAAGTGGGAGACTTGTGTAGAGGTTAGTCAGCAAGGTTTTAGTAGCAGTGGTGAAGGATGGAGAGGTGACTTCTATGAGCAGAGCCCAGCACTGCCCCATGTCAGATCAGAGCCAGTTCCAGCTGCTCCAACTGGGACATACTGCTGCCAGAGCTGAGCCATAAGTGACTCTGAGTATGCCTCTGAGAGCAGAGATACAGGTTGTCCCCCTGCAGCCCACAGGCACCACATGGAGCAAATCTCCAAGTGCATCCACACTGCTGCAATGGAGAAGGTCTGAAGGATGTACAGCCCATGGATACACCTGCAGGAGCAGCTCAAGTAGGGCAAGAGGTCTGAGGGAGCTTCTGCCCATGAGGACCTATGTGAAGCAGTGCTGAAGGGTGGGTCCTGCAGTATGATGTCATGTGCTGTGTATGATGCTGTGCTGAGAGAGCTGCAGCCTGTGGCAAGAAGGATGTGGATGAAGGGAGAGGATTTTTAGTTTGTTTTTATTTCTCACTAAAGTTCTAAAGCTATTAGTTGGCAATCAATTATATTAATTTTCCCCAAGCCAAGTTAATCTGCCCATTACAGTAGTAGTTGAGCCTTTTCTCATCCCTCTTCCTTTGAGGAGGCAGAGTGAAAAAATGTTGTGGTGAAGTTCAGCAGCCCATCTATGTGAAATCACCACAAGCCTCTGCTAGCTTGAAATCTGTATCATTTTTTCATTTATTTGTCGTATCTATGAATTTTGATTATACTTGAGTCTTCAACCATTGATGAGATTTCTTATTTCTTGTCTCATGCCCCAACTTCTATGCATTAGCATGTTGGTGCTGTTGCACTGGATTGTCATATTTATGTTTCTTCCTTGAAATTAAATGATGGTTAAAGCCTTTTTAACACTGTATTTGACCTTTGAATTCCAGAGCTCAAATCATCTTTACAACTTCTATGGTTCATGGTTTACTAATCAGGAGTGATAAAGAGGTGAGAATGCGAGGGTTCTTATCATCACACTGTGGGAAAATGCTCAAACAGAATCAGAAACATTCTCTATTTTAAATGAAATACTGACACTAATATCACTAAAAACTAAAAACATGGGGCCTATGCTTCCAGTGGCTAGTCACCTACGTGGGAAGCTCATTTCTGTTAATAGTGCTGTGCAAGTGCACAGAGTACTGAGAGACCAGCCTTTCCAACAGCTGTTTTGGTTTCCATTATTGACTGGAAATAAAATGGTCACAGTAAAATAAGCTTTCAAAAGATGAAAACCCTTGAGGGACAAGGTTTAGTTTCCTGTTATGGTAAGTTTTGTGTGATTGACTCCTCATCTCTCAGAAAGAAGAGTTTTGCAGCAATTGCTGCACACTACAATAATAAAAACTATTCTTACATAATTTCCTAAAGCTCCTTTAAAGTCTTTTTCCAATTAGTCTGTAACTGTTATAGGGATTTTTAATCTAAATTAAAAAAAGTAATCAAGGCAGTATGACTCTGTTCAACCCTTAGGGAAGATTATCCATACTCAGCCCTTTCTAATGGCCTATTGCAACCTGATACATTGGCAGTCGTCCAGGTTGTGTAGCAACATTAAGTGAGGCCCAGGTCATGAGCCCTCCAAATAACTTTCCTTTTAAATAAAACAGCATGTTTTGTTAGACACATTTATTTCCTTTTATTCCCCTCTCATATCCTCACTCAGAGTGATTTTTACCTTGTGTGATTACTGCCAAAATGCAAGATCAAAACTCATTCAAGGGAAAGGGAAGTATTCAGCTGTATTACAGGCAGCTGATGCTTCTGTGAAACAAATATTCCCCACCTCTTTTCAATCCATTCTGTTCATGTCAGTGTCCAGTTCACAAATTGCATGAAGTCCAGGAAGTGAGGATCATTAGGAATAATCTCTTGCTATTATGTGCAGAGTGAAAAATTTAACTCCTATCGAGACCTAAATTACTGATAGATATTGGGAGCATATAAATGCTTAGGAAGGCATGATCTGGCCATTTCTGGATGTACTGTGAGTTCATGCATTTGGATACCTCATTCCAGTGAGAACTTTGGAGAGTCATTGTGCCTCAGGCACATACTCTGAGCTATTTCAGGAATTCCCATGAAGTCAGATTTTCATGCCTGTGTAAAGGAGTCTCAGACCTTGGCTGAGAAGTAAATAAGGCTATGGGAATTAATCTTTCTGGTTAGGTCTTCAATTCATAGAATAAATTACTGTATTGGCATCAAAAGAGCACATGAAAAGGTGTTCTCCTGGCTGGGGAGTCAGAGAAGTCTCATTCCTGATGGGTGAATAAAATAAGCATATGTAGACAAGGCTTACTGATTAGGCTTTCGGGATTTTTGTCTGCATGGCTTGCTGGCCGAATCCACTGTTCTCCTAGAAATGCTAGCAGACTAGTTTAAGCAACATTGAGAAAAAAGACATTTCTGAATTGGAGAAATATAGCTGCCACTCACACATTTTTGCATACTGAGGAGAACTCAGCCTTCTGCCAGGAAATTCCAGATGTTGTAGTTTGTGACAGCCGTTCATGTTTGTCTGCTCACTATGGGGCTATCAAATCATCACTGCAGTCATTTGGATGCAATAATCACTTGCATGTTTTCTCCCAGCTCTTCTGCCCCCCTCCGCACCCTGCATTTATTTATTTCACTGAATATATGTTCACACTGGAACTAGAATAACATTACCAGAATTGCCCCCATTGTCATTTCTTGCACACTATTGCTCTGAGAGAGAGAGACTGATCCTAAAGGATGGTCAGGATTGGGCTTGAGGCTTTTTTCTCCTTTTTTTTCATAAACTTTGCCTTGAACCAACAGTAAACAATATTGCACCATTGTTCAGAAAAGTAAAGGAAACAAAGAGGAATTTAAGGGAAAGTCATATTGAAGTACATATATTTATTCCCTGGTCTGAGGAGATAAGTATTCATGCGCTGATGGAAATTCTGATAATTTTCTTGCCTGATTATTTTTCTGCATATTTCAGGAAATGGTTCGTTTGTTTAGCTAATGCCCATTATGTGAAGCATATAATACGGGTAGTATTTCTTCTGATTAAATTCAGTATATACACCCAATTCAACCATAATACAACTCTTCTAAAAATATACATGTTTCTCATATGTCATCATTGCTTGAGATGCCAGGAAATTGCAACTCATAGGCAAGTGTAACATAGTGGAAAAATCATCAGTGTTCTTATAAGTTCTTTTGTTTTTCTTCACTTTTTAGAGATTATAGCAATTTTTAAAAATATGCACTGTCTTCACAATTTCACTGCCAAAAAATGAAAAGCTGGTTCATTCTGTAATACAACCCTATAATGATAGCTGAATATAAGGCAGCCACATATTACTCAATACTGTTTGAAGTGTTTCCAAAGTGCCATCTAGCACACCCTGGCTTAGTAAAGTATTTAATTAGTATAATGACTAACCAACATGATGAGAGGAAAAAATCCTTTCTGGGTCATGTCAGGAGAGAAACTTACCCTGAACTAGAACTAAAATGCTCTAAGCAAACTGCTCCTTTCATGAAGCCACTGTTTTTCATGTAAGCACATGACCCTTTTCTGTATCATGATTTTCCCCTTCCGCTTCCCTCTCCCTTTCCCCTTCCCCTTTCCTTACACTTTTCCCTTCCCCTTTCCCTACACTTTTCCCTTCCCCCTACCCTGCCAATCCTCCCTGATCTCTCCCCTTCTCTCCTCTCCTCTCCATTCCTCTCCACTCCCCTGCACTCCTCCCCTCCCCCTCCCCCTCCATCTGCCCCTTCCCCATCCTCCTTCTCCTTCTCCTTCTCCTTCTCCTTCTCCTTCTTTCTCCTTCTCCTTCTCCCTCTTCCATTTCCCATTTTCCCTTTTTCCCTTTTCCCTTTTCCCTTTTCCTTTGTCAAATTTAATGATGATATTTCTTAAGGAGACCCTGTTTCTTCCTCATAAATATTTTTTCACTAAATACTTAAGTTTGGGTTCAGTCAGGAAGATACTGCTTGTCGTTTTTTTTTTTTTTTTTTTTGTTTGTTTGTTTGTTTTTACTGTGAAGATGTGTCATAAGAAATTGCGTGTAAGCTTTTGTTTTCCTTGCAGAGGATTACAAATGTTAGCATGGACTCAATAGGTGGCACTCTTACCTCTGAGCTGGGTTCATGTAACTGTTACACGGAGAGAGATAGAATACAAGAAAATCCCAAACAAACAAGAGGTAGATATTAGAAAGTGAACAGTGTAGAACAGAGCTGATTGGATTCTGAAATTAGCTGATTTTTTTTCTCCTTTATTGTGACACCCTCTTAGCTCTCTTAAAGGGCATTATTCAGTGCCTGTTCTGGAAGTGAGAAGCTGGCATAAAATATATGAATACATAAGCTACATATAAGCAACTATACACATTTTTTCTTCTTTTAAAAAAAAAAAAAAAAAATGCAGAAAAAGGGTTCTCTTATGGCCTGCAGGCTCTCCGAGCAACAGCTGCACACCCACAGCACTGCCAAAGAACCTGGCTTGCCAGACTGGAGGACATGAATGCTTCTGAGAACTCTTATTTTGCTCTGGCCAAAGCTTAGAAAAGTGGTTTCAAAATGCTGCAAGAGAGACAATATTAGACTACTTTCTGGCACCGTTGCAGGAAGTGGCAAAATCGAGTCCAGTTTTATAGTGTTAGGGTAGATTAAGGCTTGGGAAATTCTTCAGCCTTCAGTGTGTTTATTCTAGTAAAAGAATTCTCATTAACTTTAATGGATTTTGGACCCTGCCCTAGCCTTCCAGTTGCTATATGATATCTCAGGAGAGATTTTGTAATGTTTAGAGGTTAGCAAAATTTGGCTAACCACTAGCAATGCTTTACGTTAATAGTTAGAAAGAGGAGTCAGGAGATCTGGTTTCTCTTAAGTCTGTGCCATAAGCAAGGCGGACTGTTCAACTTTCCTATCTTCGTATACGTGCTAGCAAAATGAGGACAATAATCTTATTATCATCCTTGATTCTTACTCAGCTTGCTAAGATGCTGTGAGAATTCATTTGTTTTTGAAATGCTTTTAGTCTCTTTGACTGCTCTGAGTGCAAACCTTTGTTTTATTTTCTTGTTCTGTGTTTTCTATCAGAGGCTCAATAGACGTTTGGATTCCATTTTTGGAACTTGCCATAGGAGGAATTCTCACCAAGAGCTTTGGAGAACTATTACATCACAAAAGCTTCAGGAAAAAATAAAAACAGAAAAGAAAAAAAGGAAAAGTCCAAGAACCCAAACATTCCATCAAAATGGAGAAAAATACTGTATTTTGTCCTTCTGCAAAAATCCATGTGCACCTTTACTGAAACTCATACACAAAGACTATGAGAGATCCCTACTTCATCTAACAGGTCTGTGGGACTCATTTCTACAGTATTTTGTGATTGTTTTTATTTAATATAGTACAAAGGTTTTAGGTTTTGTTAGAAGATATAAGACAAATATTTCACTTTTGAGTTGCAGATTCTGGATGAAAATAATCATGATATGTTTAAATAAATAAACAAATGGTGACCTGTCCACAGATTTACTGACATTTGTCAAGCTGCACATTTGTCTTCTAACAGATCTTTTTTTGAACTTTTCTTAAATTTCAACTACAGCACATACTGCACACTATTTTTTTTTCAACAATAAGCCTCACAGAAGCTTGGAAAGAAAGAATACCGTGTAATGCTCAGGAGGTTGTAGTGCACAACACATTTGCTTTTTCAATTTCTTATGGTGGATGTTTTTGCAAAACCTTTGAACTGCAACTTCATTCTAACAAGAGGGAAAATATCCTGTTTAATCAATAAGACATGGCACTGAATAAGTGCATATTTGTGATCAAAGCTGCTTGTTCTAAATGAACATCTTCTGTTGCAGTTCAAACCATGCTAAGTCTGAATAGGAGAATGCAATTTTATATAAAAAAAAATAGTACTTTTTGTTAAAAAAAAAAACCACAAAATATCATGTTAATTAAAAGAACAGGCTAATAAGCTCTGAGTGTTGAATCCTGGTGTTTTACACTCTAGTCAATTAGATCATGCATTTTTTTTCAGTCATTCTTTATTGCGCAAACTAAATGACTATTTAATGTTAAGTTGATTCCCCCCCCACACACACACATCTTAGCAGCAAAACAGAAACAGCAGTAAAGAGAAAATTAAGTAATTGTCAAAATAATAAATAAGACCATTTACTTACCAACCCTAATAATTAAAAAAACATAAAAATAACTGGATTACGTGACACAAGAAACACTGCCCAAACAAGAAATTTTTCTGCTGACTTGCTTCTGCATTCCTAGCAAATGTTTAAACATTGCTAGATATTTTGGGTTTCTGCTGCACATGAATTACTAAATGCTGAGGCAAGAACGTACAGAAATACTGTCTTGTCTTTGTGCATGAGGGTGCTGAAATGTTGTTTCCCTCTCCTCTGTGTGTATTTTCATGTCTACTCCACCTGTGTGACAAATCCTTCTAGAACAAAACTAAAGACGACTGTTGAGGGCTATCTCCAACTTTCTGTTAAAGTGTAGGAATTGGAAAAGGGAATTAGATGGGAGCAAAGATGAAACTGGAATCCCACCAATCCATCTCTCTGGAAGTGTATTTAGAAGTGGAAGCTGAAGGTACAGTAAGTACTACTTGAATAGAGAAAGTATCATGAGAATTATTAATGTTTAGAAATTATTGCTTAGAAATATTTTGTGAGTGGGGACAAATATACTTTCTTCACATGTGAAAAATTACACGAACAGCAGGAACTTTAGGAACTGAAAAGCAAAAAAATGAGTCTTGTACCACCAAACAGACTGCATAAAAACCTTTTATTTGTCTGCTTTCAAGAGAAGAACAGCTGTCCTCTACTACAAATACACAAATGTTTTAGGGAGATGTTCTTCCACTTGCTTAAGATAATTTTTCTGAGTTATTAAAGGCTATAACTCATGCTTTAATTAGGCAAGGTAGAGTATTTTTCTCTGGGGATATGCTCTTAGGATGCATATCTGACAAAGGTAACTGTCTTTTCAGTGTCCCCAGACATTGGTAGCAGAAGTGACGTATCTGGGACATGCATGTGAGTTAATCAGTGATGGAGAGGAGGTGATAATGCTACAGACCTGATTCTCTTGAAGTCTTGAAGTGAAGTTCTCCCTCTTTATATTACCTTTCACAGAGTATGTCTAATTTGAAAAGCCATGAAGACATTATGACCAGATTCTCTTTTCCATTAGAACCCAACAATACTTGCACTTGGAGAAAAATCAGGGGCCTAGCCCACAGGAAAGAGGATTCTTACTTTTTTTGATTCACAGAGGAAAAAATGGGTAGAGAGTTTTTGAATACAATCCTACTATTTTTTAAAATGAGCTGTTTGGTTTTTTTTGTAATTTGTTCTACTGTATAAATATTTTTTTCAATGAAGTTCTCAGTATTGGCACTGTTCTTCCAGGTCCAAAACAAATAAAATATAGAAGACAATCCTTGAGCTGTAGGAAGAACTAATCCAGACCTCAAGGGAAAATTGTTTCCCCTGTTTCTTTATTGAATTTGCTAGATAAAAGTATTTTGCAAATGAACAATACAGTGAAAAAAACCCTGTGGACATTCACAATGACCTCTCAGCTGCAACAGAATGTATATGCTAGACACTTTAAAACCTAAGAACCTCTGTGCCCAGCAAATGGTAATTGTGCTCCCATCTCACGTTCTAGTCCTGTTATCATATGTGCTTCTCATTATCTTCACTCTGCTATTTTTGTGTTTGTTGCAAGCACATACACCTAGGGACAAAATGCAGCTTTGGGAGCTGCTTCAAATGCTGCTTCCAACACTTTTTACAATTACTTAACCCCCTCCACCATTTCATAAGAAGAAACTTTAAGAAATGTTATTTTTGCTGTCTCTCCATTACAGTCTTAAACTAATAAATCAATTTTTTTGTTTCAGAATTTAAATACAATACAGTATTATAATTTGCAACAGACATGAAGAAATCCACTATATGCTTCAGAATTATATTTTTGCAGACTTTCTTAAGAGTAAGAGGAGCACTTTTCCTTTAGTTATTTTTCATCTATTTATCCATCACACAAATATTCAATCATAAATAATTATTGGTTCGGAAGATTTTCGTGCCGTTACAACTTCAGATGCATTGCGTTTTTTTGCTTCCAGAATACACATTTCTTTATAAGATGGTTAAATGGGAGGTAGCATCTTCGTATGTTTCTGACCATATTTCTGTCAGGAATATAAATTATTTTAAAAGACTTGTGGCTTCAGATGGTTTTTTTTAGTTAGGCTCTGGTGTACTGTAATGCTACAGCAAGTATCTGCAGGAAGAGATTTCTGAAAAGTTTAAATAACAAATAATGTGATTTCACCTGCACTGCCCTACCACCTGCCTTTTTTGAAATGAACTAATTATGCAAATCATGAAAGGAAAAACACACTAAGGAGACCAGAGAATAACAATTGCAGCTACTTTGGAGCCACGTTTGGAAAAGAGCACATTTACAAATGGCTGGATCCAAGGGTATAGCTAGTTATCATTAATGGAATTAAACTGAAATCGCTTGAACTATTTTGTTTAAAGTATGTGATATTCCACCTTAATGGTAATTGCCCTCTGGATAAGGAAGTGAAGTCACTATTAATTAGTGCAAGAGGAACATGTTGTAAATGAAAGGCAGGGCCCCTGACTACTTTCATTTGGCCCTTAACATGAGAAGTTCCTCTTTCTGTGCATGTTCTTGTAGGAAGGAGAGAGAGAAATATCCCTTTAAAATATCCTCATGATATAAGATAACAACTGTCTTTTCAGCTATGTAATATCTCATTCCTTACTGCTATCAGTAATGCTTGCGCTATCACTAGCATTATGAATATTTATACTGCTCATTATTATGGATCTGTATTTCTGCTGTTTCCTTTTTATCACTGTTTGAGGTTTCAGTTTCTGTTTTCCAAACGTTTTAAAAAACACACAAAATTAAAAATGTGTTTCAGGTGAGTTTCTCACCTAGGAATTCACTTAGAATCTGAAATCTGTTGGTAACAACTGGAAAATGAATAAGCTCCATGGAAGAAAGGTGAACCTTTGGATGCATTTATTTTTAAGTGTTAGAGATATTTTATTTACCTCCTTAAAACAGAAAAAAACTGGACTGCATTTAAATGCTTGGGAATAAAACAGGCTTGAAACACATGGGATTTTCACTCTTGGGAAAATATTTTTGCAACAAGCAAACATTTTCCATTTTTCTGCAATTCATCCCACAGGATTTGGGCGAGAAAAGTATGTATGCAAAATTTTAGTCTCTGTGTCTGCTCCCAGTAATCAGCTAGTGGAAGCCACTCTTTTGCTGTTTGTTTCATGCTGTTTTATAGCCCAGAAAATTACTTACTTTGCATGCTCAGCTATTTTTTTCATGAGATTGCAAAAGATTTCTTTGACATTACTGACTCCCTGCAGTGACATCCTTTGATATGGAGATGTCAGTTGTCATGACTCAACAAACTATGTTTATGGTGAAGACTGAACTCAGAAGAGACCACTCAAAAGACAGCAAGTTGCTCCTCTGGGATTATCAGCCTTGACACCCCACCTCTCTAACACAATTGAAATATTTTGCTGTTGTTCTTGCTGTTTCCATATTTTACAGTTGTTTTGATCACTGCCCTTTTGAACTTCTGTTTTCTCCAAGAAGGGAATTGCTGGTTGTTGCAGAACTTTTCATGCTATTCTTAACTATTTTGTATTCTGTAGTTATCGGTTAGGGTTATATCACTTTATATGTTTACTCCTGAAAAGGTATTATATTTTGCTAAAGCACTGTGAAACTGTTGGATTTGTATTCATTCAAAATTATGTCCACATCTTTGACTTGCAAACACATGAATTCTACCTTTATTAGCATTACAAATACAACAAAGCTAAAAGAGTGTGAACTCTAAATTCTTTGATTTTTTTCCCTCACCATCCAGAAGGCCATGAATAAATGCTACTGTGGCGCATAGTTTGTCTCAAGTGATGACCAGTAGTCCAGGCTGATGTCTAATCTGAGAAAGCTGATTTCATCATATTTGCTTGGAGTAGGATGTTGATCTGTATGATCTCTGAAGGTCCCTTCCAACCTGTGAGTTCTGTGATTTATACTTGATGCATGTTAGCAGTATATGGCTATTTTCTAGATTTTTGATTGTATGCTGGTGATGTAAGAGCAAGAGTGAAACAGAGATAGCTGAACTTCTATTTACAAGAGGCAGGCTTCCAAAATAAAGCCACATTTTCTCTATTAATCTAAGATATATATTGTGTGATGGAAGATGTGGTGCAGGTACTCAGCAAGTAGAAACTGATCTGATTAGCATGTTCACTCTACAAGGCACAGGGCCATGCAATGACAAGTTCTCAGTCCTTGAAAATGTAATTGAAACTTGTTCCTTTAAAGGGGAACTGCATTAATGCATTTCGTAGGGTACACTGTCCTCTGGATATGACAGTCTGAAGTCTGTCTGGCACTCTGGGTAGTTCTTAGGAGCTCTGTGGCACCTAAAGTACTGTTATGACAGAAGTTCAGAAGTTAAATCAACATTTTACAGCAAAGTCTGTTTGCACATTAGGTGTTTCTAAATTGAGTTCAACTAGAAGTCCTGCTGCATCATTCATAAACCAAACATAGCTAAGTTATGCACAAAACACAACAGATGACTGTATTTTCATATCAAAACAGGAAAAGATGTAAGAAATGCATTAAATGCAGACAATTAAAATACAGAATGCTGGGATTCTGTATACACTCTTCAAAACACAGAGATTCTCATTTGAAGCTCAGAGCTCACTGGAAATTTTTCTAATCACATGGCTCCTGGGAGGACTAGACTCGTGTATTCTAGCGCTACTCTGCTGCAGGCAGGTATACAGAATATGTGAGGAACAGAGAGATCATATAAGAATAAGCAGGATGCAACCCAGTAATGAAGACAAATATACTAAAAGATGGAGATCAGGAAAAGAGATTTTTCAGGACTGTCTGTATGTGTTACAAATAAGAGAGCTATTAGGAGGAAATCATTATGTAATCCAGGTTTATTTATTTCTTTTCTCAGACATTAGATTTCCAGAACTTTTTCTCTCCAAATGCAAATTATAACCCGGAATATCTTGTCCTGGAAGACACTTTTGACTCTTACTGCCTGTTCAGAACATCTCATCAAGTTTAAGAAAATGCAGAAGCCTCTGCTGCACTTACATGTTATTAACCAAACACATTTTTTCCACTGTACTAAGGACTTCTATCTCTGTCTCAAATTTAATTTCTTCCTGTAAAAGGAGCTGAGGTTGAGGAAGGCAGCACTGGAAAACTGCTCAAAGTCCACAGTTTCCTGTCGCTCCCAAAAAACAGTCCTCAGCAAGGGAACTGTTGACAAACTATTCCTTAAGAAATCTGGCTAGAACTGGATAAGGTCAAATAACAACCCTCGCAGCTACTGTATCACTAGTAATAATTGCTATGCTTGCAGTGGCAATGGAAATTGTGCCTGGGGCTTTTTGCTTCTGGCTGCTAATTTTGCTAATCTTACACAAAACATGGAGACACTTTCTTAAAAAGCAAATGAATAAATGAAAAATATCTTCCATGGACATTGTGATACAAAGGACTCAGTAAAATGGCTGAAGAGAAGAAAGACAGAAGAAGATGAGATGTCAAAAAAGAATGTAAAACTCTGCAGCTTTTAAAGATCTCCTCAAGAACTGGTGGCTGAACCCACATAGAAGGTTTCTGCTTAACCACAGTTTTAAAAGCTTTCATAAATATCACAATAAAGTGAAATTCATTGCTAGTTGAGCTCTTACATGGGCATAAGCTTATTTCTTATTCAGATGACTGAGCTGCAGTAGAGAAGAACCACTAAGATATCACAGATTTATACAGTAAAACTTGAAATACCTTTCTGCATGAAGTAATAAAGGACACTCTCCATATTTTGTTCTAATAGCCAATAAAGTATAAGGCCAGCTAGAAAAATAAGGTTGGCAGAAACATGGAACACATTAGGAAATTGTATTTACACTACAGTCAATTACTACAGCAGCATTTTACTTTATAATGTAAGCTTTTCTTGTAAACTGCAATATGTCAAAAAACTTTTCATGAGTAAACAGGTTATCAATTGTCATTGCAAACTTCAAAAAAATTTCCATTACCTTTCAGCATTTCCAGGCTTAGTAAGTAGAATGCTAGAATTTCCTGGAAATTACAAGTCCATAGATGATCCGTCAGCAATTAAGGTAATACTTAGTATATACTTAGGTAATACTGCTTTAATTTGTACTCCTTGGCAAAAATACCAATAGTCTCGATGCTGAACTGCCATATTGATTTCCTCACAAAGACTTCTCGTGGTGGCCTAATTGAGCCTGTAACCATGACTGGACATCAAGAAACTTCCACCAACATATTTGCTATTTTTCTACTTGTTTTTGAATGTACAAAGGAGCGACATTCACCACAATGCCTGGCCACCGACTGATTAACATAAGCACAACTCAACTGCTTCTGTAATTGTTGGCATCTACAACATCTGAGTTCAATAGAAAGGGAATCTTCATGCGAGGATAAACGTATTTCACAATGGATGTTGTGATCACTTTCACTGGATTCTGTCTAGTTACTGAGATCGGATTCTAACAGATTTTTGGCTGGTAGCTAAGACAGTGGTTTCAACACAGAAACTGTAAAAAAGTGGTTATGTTTTAAGAATAACAAATTTATCTGAGGAATTTCATAAGAAATGAGGTTATCTGAGGTACTTGAACTATCAACATTTCCAGTGAAACAGAAAATGATGGTGAAGTCAGGAGCCCTTGATATAAAACTTCAGAATTTCCTAATATACATGCCTTCTTGTAATGCCATTGTCTGGAAACAGAACCTGTGGAAATAAAACTTCATGAATTTTTTTTTATGCCTGTACAATCAGTTGAGGAAGGGTAGTTCTCAATAACACAAGTTTTTTCCCTTGATTTCCTAATGTTTTTAGACAATCCCAAATTGAGGATATTATCCACGTTTGTATAAAATGCATAAAAAATACTACAATGAAAACACATCTCTCAAAATCATGTGACAATGAGCAAATCTCATGTATTTGGAATGCTGACATTTTTTGCTTCTGCAGTGAAACGTGAAGGCAAAAAGAATCCAGAAGAAAGGAGCAGTAAAACTATTTTGGATTTTGTGTTTCAAAGTGTGCTCTGCATGATTGCATTAGCCATTTGTGAGTATTGCTAATACCTAAATCAAAACATTCTAACAAGATTCATATGCTGGATATTAGAATTTACCAGGCATTTTATGTCATTAACTACCAAAAAGATGCAGCTGTACAAACTTTGAGATTACATAGGGCTTCATTCCTGCATGGACACCAGTACTTGGTAACTACGTCAGCTGGACCAGCCATGTCCAATAAAATATCCTACAGTAGCTTTCATAGGTAGTATGATATCATATTTATTTTATTCATTCCTAAATTAAGAAGCAGTTTCCAAGGTCTTTGCCAAAACCATCAAAGACTGGATTGAAAATCTTAAACACTTTCCTTAATGAAATATGAGGCTGCTCAGATGTGGTAAATTATACCACTCCATTTCTTAGCCTGGATTTTTGTCTCTTTTTCTCCCAGCCTTGAATCTGAAACAGCCTTTCTGTGGAGTTTGCAATAAGACTCAGAACTGAACAGTGCTAAAGGATATTCTGTTTGCTGAAGTTCACAGATTAAGCTGGTGTTTAGCACAGTGTGAAAAGAAGCTTTTGCATGATAGAATTCAATTGTACGTTACTCCTCTTTTCTTTGTGTCATAACTGGAATCACCTTAAATGTTATGACTACCTTAAATGAACCACCTCATTCTGTATCATGTTTTCAGATATTTTTGAATTCATTTCTGCTATTTGAAAAGCTATTGCTATACTAAGGAGTTCCTTGGAAAAACAAACAAACAAACAAACAAAAAAAGACCTGAATCTTACTAATATTTGTAGTATCGTCTCTTCTTCAGCAGCTACACCTGTTGCTGAAAGCAACTTGTAGTAAACAGATGGAGTAATAAAAAGCAGAAAAACAATGCCACTGACTCTGGTGGGTCCCAAGGAAAACAGATTTTACACATAGATTTTGGAAAGTGCTCTAGAAATAGAGGGATTTTTAGAGGGATAGAAGGAAGGGATAGAGGGATAGAAGGGATAGAAGGGAAGGATAGAGGAATAGAGGGATAACATTTTTGCTAATTAAATATTATGTTATATCTTACGCTGCAAAGTATTTTCAGTGTAATTTCATATGGGGCCATTTTTGTCTCCTCAGCTTTCACCAGTCAAGGTTTTCACTTTGAGGGAGATTGGTTAAATATCCTTTCCTGCATTTCCTAAGAGTGTTTGTTCAGGGTTAATTAAATAATCTAACAAAGCAATTAGGGGCTGGTTCAGCAGTGTGCTAAGTCAGCCTCCTGAGGGAAAGGGACACTGAGTAGCTTTTGAGGTTAGTCCTTCTTAAGGAAAAGCAAACTAACTTTTCAGTTCCCTTCTCTTCTTTTGTAAAATAGAAATATATCTATGTTGACTTGGGTTTAAGTACTGCATATCCTACTAACCATCCAAACAGAATATTCTTCCACAGAGTTGAGAAATAAGACTAACTGTCCAACTTGCATAAATTCTTTTAATTTTTTCCACCTTATATAAAAATATTTGGATTATTAACCTCCCACGTCCCCAGTTTCACAAACCTTGACAATAAAAGATACATTAACATACTGAAACACTTATTTGAAGAGCAGTTCTGAAGTTAGCATTCACAGCTCTAAACAGATAAAGATTTAACTTCCAAAGGGCAAAGATATACATTTTTCTTCAGTGCAATTTATTCACAGGAAACTGCAAAACCTCCAAAGCAAGGACTGATAGATAGCTGAAAACCCAGAAGTCATTTAGGCAGAGAACCGCTGTTGATTTGTTATTACTTCCAGCTCCCTTATTCCTGTTTTCACTGGCTTGGTTCCAAGCCAGTTCTAGAGAATGAAGACTACAGTTTTAGTTGCACAGATGGGTGGACAAATACCATCCACTTACATGGCCTACAATATATTCAGAACAAAATTATTAGCTTTGGAAATCCACATCTTGGAATACTTGCTTTAAGGAATGACTTCCTACTTTGTTGCATAAGTACAACCAAACATGTTAGCCCAAAGAGAATACTAATCTTATGATCTCCCAAGCTTGAAGAAGCTTAAATCATTAGTGATTTAAACACTGATAAATAAACAGTGATGTTATTTATTTATTTATTTATTTATTTATTTTAATAAGGGCCTTCCTGCTGTGATGGGAAGAACAGTTATACAGAACACAACAATCAGCTTTTTCTTTAATGTAATGATGTCTATGTGATAAGTGAAATACTGAGTGTTTTACTAAAACCTTCAGACCTGCGCAACCAGTGCTACCGTTCTCTGCTTGGAGCTATCTCATGGGCTAGGGTGTTGGAAGGCAAGGGGTAGTGACATTGGCTTACTTCCAGTCTTCCGGCAACTCTCCTGTTCTCTGCAACTTTTCAAAGATGATGGAGATATTGGCTTAGAAATCACTTCTGTCTGCCTCCTCATCACTTGTCTTGAGACTCAAAGATTTGTATGTGTCGTATTTGCCTATGTGATCTATGATCAGATCCTCCTCCACCAAGGTCTGCCACTCCTCAGACTCTCTCTTATCTTCAGGGTCTGGGATTCCTGAGGGGGAGTCTAAGCAGTAAAGACTGAAGCAAAGTAGGCATTCAGTATTCCTTCTCAGTCCTTTGTTTCCAAGGAACTCACCTCATTCTGCGCTTTTTCTTTCTTCTTCCTTTTGCAGTTAATATTCTGAAATACTCAAATAAGCCTTTCTTGTTGTCCTTAGCATCTCTCACCAGTTCTAATTTCAAGTCGGCCTTAGCCTTCCTCATTGCATTCTTTTTCGTCCTGAGAATATTCTTATATAAAATTACATTGTTTACAAAAAACTGCAATGAACAAACTAAGGGTTTCTTCAACCTTTTCAAGAAAGTGAGTGTTCTGAAGGAAAGTTTAAAAATGGGATTTGAAAAATCATCATCTTCTGCCTCTGAAAAGTAGTTAAGAGAACATATTTGCAGTAACAACTCTAATTCAGGTTTACATTATCTGGGGATACTTTGTCCTCGAACATATATTATGATGGCCTCAGTAAAGATGTAGCAATAAAGTGGAATTTTCCAGATTGTTGAAACCACTAAACATTTTTCATTTTCTTTTTCATTGCCCCATAAATATACATGTATTTTTTAGATACATGGAGTCACTATAAACAGAATTTACCAAATAGTCCTACATATATTGTATATGTAGATAACATATTTAAAAAATGTTTCTCCCTGCCAGTAAAGACTACATAATATTAAGATTATAACTCATATTATGTTTATTGTATAATGTTGCTTTTCTGCTTTTGAGCTTTTAAACCCTGGACAAAGAGAAAACGAGAAGACTATGAAAAAGAGAGTTTCCAAAAGGTGAAATTTCTGAATTAATTTTAAACCATTAAATCTCTCTAAATTTCAGAGTAAAATCTGTAGTATTTTCTTAAAGTGGTGAGATTTCTTTTAATTACTTGCTACCATGAATGTCTGTTGAAATATTTTTGGGAACATAATTAAACTCATTACAAGGAAAAAAAAAAAAAAGTGTTTCTATTTACATTCTTATTTTAGATTTTTTTTTTCTTTTTCTATAAAAGTGTTACATGCTTTCATTAGCCTTTATATCAAAGAAGAACAGAAATCTATGCCTTCAAATATCACAGCCACCCACTGCTGATGACACAACTTGGTAAAACATGAATCTATACTTAAGTCTGGTTATGTGTTACGAGATATTAGCTATCACAGTGTTCTGTAAAATGAAGCTCAATAGAAAGGAAGAAAGAAAAAATGGAAAGGAGTATTTGGTACAGTCTAGATTTTCTTTTTACCTTTGGGATGTACCTCCTTTTACTTGGATTTGAGGACTACTGAATAGTACTGCTGTGCTATTATTCCATTGGTGGCATGCCTATAGCAAAGTGGCTAGTTTAAAATCCAATTGTCAATTTTTAATCTGTTTTGTAAGATGAGTTTTACTGAATATGAAACCATCAAGTTGGAAGCATCAGAACTCAAGTAAAAAGATTTATGAAGCCCCTCTGTTATGATGACTAATATTCCAGATGAAACTAATTAGTATGATAACCTAGACACATAACAAAATGGTAAAATTAGTGAGATCAGCCCTGCAATACCATTAACTACATTATAACTCTTCACATGATTTTTCCACCCACTAATGAAAGGTCTTAGAAACGTGAGATTTCAATTTGCTTTATCATCTAGCATAGCTCATCAGCACCACATGCTACAGTGAATATTGTGGTTTTCACAGCAGGGCCTTTTTTATCTCTACAAATTTGTAAATTAAAATAATTTCACCTGGGCAAATTCTACATCAGAAAAGTATTGGTGACCTTGAAAACACTTTTCCAATTCTTCTTTCTATCTTTTCCCCCCATAACAAAGCACAATAGCAAAAGGAAATGATAGAAGGCTGTGTTGTGGTTTATAGCATTCAGTATAATATATATATCATATAATGTTTATAGCATTCAGTTCTGTGTTGGGTGTTTTTCTACAATTACATAATCTGATTTACATCATGATCCTGATGTGTAATGTAAATACACTTTGGGAAAAAAAGAAAAGAGAAAAAAGAAGAGAGGAGAGGAGAGGAGAGGAGAGGAGAGGAGAGGAGAGGAGAGGAGAGGAGAGGAGAGGAGAGGAGAGGAGAGGAGAGGAGAGGAGAGGAGAGGAGAGGAGAGGAAGATAATGGAAATAAAAAGTACATGGGATTTTCCTATGAGGTAAAGAGGAGAAGCTTAAATAGTTTACAAAAGACAGAAGTCTCATAAAAAAGAATGTGAAATAAACAGCTATTGTTTATTACAGTGGCGCAAGTAACATGTGACACAAGTGCAAATAATTCACAAAAATGTAAACATTCATTATTGCAATCTCTTTACTTTCTAAAATCCTTTCCCAAAGATACATAAGTCAGCAGTAAGAACAGTTGTCACAATGTCTCATACCCGTCTTAGAGCGAAGGCTGTTAACTTTAAGAAATAATGCCTCTGACCCTTTCTAAATTGCTTGTGCTTACTTCCTGGATTATCAGCATGAATGTGGCACTTACAACTGTGCTTCTTCTGGAGGCTTGAATGCATGAGTTAACTCTCTCCTTCATTTCCACTATCAGAAAATGACAGAACTGTGAAAGACTTGAGCAAGATTCAACCTACTGAGGATGAAAAAGGCTAGTAATACCTACAGAAATGTAATTGCAAAAAAAAAAAAAAAAAAAAAAAAAAAAAAAAAAAAAAAAAATTGGACCCAGTATGGTTCTCTATGGGTACAAGTCAGAACTTGAAGAAATCTTAACATACATTTATTGTTTACCGCATAGACAAAAAATAGTGTCTTTATCAGGGTCTTTATCATGTATAATGCTCTAAAACTGATGGAGAAAATGATTGTATTCAATTCTGAGATTTCGTTTAAATTAATTCAATGAAATGTCCAGTATATAACCTGGGGACACATTGAGAGGAATTTCAGTGATTTCCAATGGGAAGAAAATTAACATTTGACAGTGGAAGAAGCTGACACAGCAGTGAGAAGCATCTGTTCATGTGGTCAAAGGCCAGGAGCTCACAGTTCTTCACCCACACAGCTCTGCGGAAGCACGGTGGTGCATCCTCCAAAGGCTCGCTCTTGGTGGCACTCGGCCCAGTCCCTGTTGAGAGCAACCAAAGCCTAGGAGCTGCAGAGTGGGACTGAGGGATGCTTTGTCCTTAATGCTTCACACTATTGTGATTTTCCTTTGTTTTCTTGACACTGAGAGACTTCAAGGTAAAATGTCAGCCTCAGCTTTTGACTATAACCTGAAAATTGAAAATAAGAAGCATTGTGACATTTTAGCTTAGAGACCTTTATTTTCTGGCTAGGAAAAAAATAGACCTGGCTGCATTTAAGCTTGTTCTCATCATTGAGAAGCCAGGGGAAAGTGACACAGCCAAAATACCATCTGAGAGCTTTATTTTTTGGCATATTTTTAGGTCTCATTTTATTGTCCTTTGACTCTGAAAGGGAAGAGGCCAGAGTTACCCTTGATTAGTCTTCTTTCTCAGGAATATGCTGTGCCTATTCCACCCTGTTCTTGGAAATCCTACATATTAATATTCTGAGTGGCTATGACTGTGAGTTTGGTCCACAAATAAGTGCTACAGATTAATGCAGAGGTAGCTAATAAGCAGAGGAATCATATCGGGAATTTGTTACAGTTTTTCAGCACCACTAAATCTGATCCAGTGATTCCTACCTTGTGAAGTCTAGGACAGACTAGCCTAGGGAATACTCTTACATATTTTTATTTTTTAATGTTTACAATATTTTTATTTTTGTGGTGATAAAACACAAACCCTAGATCCACATCTAAGACTGTTTTTCTTTCCTTCGTTTTTTGTTCCTCCCTTAAGTAATAGTTTGATACTAGGGCTTTTCAGTATCTGGGTCCACCATTACTTCATCCTTAATACAGCTTCCTTCTTTTTCCCCGTGAGATTTTAGCCCTGTAATTTCAAAGAGAGTTGAATTTCCAGCCAAACAGAATACACGGGTTTGGTTTCCTACTGATCCTTCATCCATTCCACTTCCTACAGCCAGTGAGAGCAGAGGCCATGAAACATCAGGAAATCATTTTATAGTCATCCTCACTGCTGTAGTTTCATCTCCCATTTCCTGTAATGCTTGGCAATGTCAGAAGGAAAAAAAACATCCTATTTAAACCTACTATTATACTTCTATGCACCCTGAGTGTTGTCGACAGTTTAACAGCTGATTCAAGAATCACCTAAAAATAATTTTTTTTTTTTTTTTTTTTTTTTTTTTTTTAATATATTTCCTTCATTTCAATTCTTGATATAGAAAAGTAAGTACAAATAACAATGTGGCTGTTGAATCTCTACATAGCTTTTGATTGTACTTGAAGACTCATCATCTAATGTACTGATTGTTAAGGATTCTTAAGGATTGCTAATGACTGTTAAGGCTGACCAAAAATTTAGAGAGCAGGAAGGATATTTTGAATTAGAAAAGAAAAGCACTGGCAGAGTTCCATATACCATATGTTAGGCTCTGCCTATGCTGCCTTAGTTTTCTGAATACAGAAAGGTAAAAAAATGCAACAAGGAACAGAAGGACTATTAAAGCAGGCAGGATCTAGGAAGGGACAGTACATCCAGATTCTAGGTTTGTTCTGTTTCTGTAGAGAAATGCTAAGAACAAGGTTTCACAATAGCCTTAGCAAAATCTGCTTGTATGAATTCCTAGTTGTACCACTCTTTTGGATATATTGTTACACAAAAGTATCTGATGAATATTTCTGGCAAATTCTAAGAGCAGCAGATGCACTATGAAGAGCTCTCTGTGTAAGTGATCATTCAGAATACAGAGAAATTGAGCACATAAGTCACAAGATACTGATTCTGTCCTTTGAAACAGGCTAATAGCATTTCTAATGTGATGGCAATTTAGTTCTCTAAATACATGTGCTTATAACTATACAACTCACTTCCTGCAAATAGTAGTAATAAATGAGCATTTGAATAGCTAAAGCAAATGAGGACAAACTGTGAGCTTGCCAATTAAAAAAAAAGATATAAAAAAATTGATAAATTTGCTTACATTATTGTTGTACTATTCATAAAAACACATTAAAAAAACTGTTGATAAAATAGACCTGTTAAAATAAATAAACATCTTTCTAGTTATCTCTATCTTACAGCCCTTAGGTTTTCAAACATGTTGGTAGGTATTTTCTGTACATATACAGCAATATTGTTTACAGCACTGTTTTCTGGAAGGGCTGGACCATACCAATAGGGAAAACAGTGTCACCTGGCTGGCTGACTTTGAGAACACTTTGCTGCAGCTGGATGTGGAGATGGTTCTAAACCCACTGTCACATGTACTCTGCCTGTTTTCTCTGGTGAGGAGTTCAGACAATTTACAGTACTGTAGAATAGGTAATTCCCACTTTAAGTGAGATCAGGAGTTTTCAGAAGCTTTTAACTGTGTTTAAAAGTTTAAATACTCTCAATGTAATAACAAACATTCTTTAATTTCAATTTAATTGTTAAAATGTGAGGAGATACTTTAAAGACTAAAAAATATTTACACAGTTGCAGGTTATTGCATTTCTTCAATATTAAGAAGATTGGTATATACATTAAGATAATTAATTTAGGAGTACAATTACCAAGTTACCAAGAACCCATAAAGTCTGACAAAGTATCTTGTTCATTTGTTTTGGTGAAAGGGTATTTTTCTCCTTACACAAAGTTCCTTTTAAGTCCTGTTTCAGTAGTTCAGTTCTTTGAATGACTAAGAAAATCACTTGTGTACAATTTTTGTTCTAACTGATGTTAAGCAGTAATCATATCATTTATGTAAATTTGTTCTCTTATCAGCTGAGTTAGAACTAGTTGGTAGAAAAAACGCACACAATTATCAGGAACATGTTATCAGAAAAGTAAATCTCAATTTGTATCTCAGTTGACAATAGGATAGACAATATTCTAATTAAAGATCTTATACAACATATAGAAATGTAGTAATGTAAACAGCAATAATTAGAAATAACAGTAAGAAAATAATCAACTGCATCTTTTGATCAGTTTTGAGTGAATAATAATGTTAATCTCCGTCTCAGTTATGGTCAGGAAGATCCTAGGTAGGTTAACATTTTTTATTGGAAAATCATAGTGATCTCTTTCTGTCTCTAAAACATTTTCACTTCAAGCAATGCCAGACACAGAAGTTGGCTTTAAGATAAGAAGTGATAAGAAGGTCTCTAGTTAGTGAATACAGTCTGCATTGGCTTCTGACACTGGAGACCTAGGTGTGAATCTTCTCAGAGGCCAGCTGAAATTGTTTCCCCCAGAACAGTGCTCCAGAGGCAGGCCCATTTGGATTCGCTCAAAACAGTTTTTATTTCATTAAGTTCTAGTCTTGACATTCTTGTGAAGAGGTCAAAAAAAAAAAAAAAAAAAAAAAGCTACATGCAGCTCCCTCTCTCTTCAGTAACATCATAATTTCTTTGATTTACAGCAGCTGAATCTTTATGAGCCACAGAAGGATCATATAGTAGGTAATATAGTCCTCTTCCCTGTAAAATTAAAGCAATTGCATAAGGAGATAATACATATTTCTGAGTAAAATAGCAAAAAGACACACTTCATTACAATTCCTTTGAAAAAGAGAATCTTTGAACAATAAATATTTCAGTATAAATAAATAAATGCCAGCAATTCTTTTATTAATTTTACAACCCAGGAGCAGGAATATTATTTTTTATCCTTCTCTTAACTGTGGATTACTGTAACAACAACAGAACTACATCAGACTTGTCAATAAGATGCTCCAAGTAAGTAGGTTGCATAAAGAAGGAGGTTAGATAGTAAATTGCTTTCAAAATGCTCAGTGTTAGCCTTAAAGCTGAAAATGAGAGTGCTTTCTTTAGTATTTAAGTGGTGACTAATGTTATTGAGCAAACAGTATCTCATTCACAATCACAGTCATTACATTTTGTTCTCACATCCTTATCCATTGCAACTTTTCCTTTGGTGTTCTTGGCTGTCAAGGGTCTGCTCTATGTACCCTTTGTTTTGTTTGGTCACACACATAATACATAATAATGGACTACTTTCTTACAAATTTATCTTTTATGAGGAAGAGAATATTTTTTTATATATCTTGCTTTTTATATAATAATCAGCTGGTCAGATTCTCTTTGACTTCAATCAACATTATACACAAAAAGTAATGAATTTAACATAAATATGTTCCCTGTAATAGTTGCATTTTTATGAATTTTTCTAAAGTCTGGCCTATTGAATGTGCATAAGGTACAAAAAACTTAATGAATCAAGGAAAGGGTTGATAAAACACCATGGTAACTATTTCATCTGTGGCACCTACATGTGTGACACAGATGTATTATATCTATTATATGTACTTTTCTAATTCCTGCCTTGCCACTTACAGATTCTGTAAAGTTTTGACCCTATGTGCTCAGGAGAGGCACAGCAGCTAGGATAATAACTGTCCCTGGGTGAGAACAGGTTCACAGAAATGAGGCTGCAAACTTCTTTTCTTGAAAAGGAAGAATAACTCCAACAAGAAATGAATAAAAGCTCACAAATGGTGTACTTTGTGCTGAAAATATCAACAAGTCAGTTCAATACACATTCACTGTGAACGTTACTGGAATATGTTCAACCGAGAGTTATGAATGTAACAGCTTGGTAAAGCTGCATGAGAAGTGTTTTTTCCATCTTGCAGATATTTTGAGATTAGAAGGAACTATTTCAATTTCTCTTCCTACTCCATATCCTTTCTGTCTTCCATCTGCTTGATTGCAAACATACGTTGATGGAGCTTTGGTCTGTGCATGTCTTCTTTTCTGACCTTTAATGATCCACAGACGATGCACTCTGAAGTGTAAACTATTAGAAACTGTCAATATGTGATCTCTGCCAAAGCATATAGTCACAGGATCATAGAATATTTCAAGTTAGAACAAAGATGATCTAGTTTTAATCCTTCTGCTATGGGTGGGGTTCCATGCACTAGATCAGGTTGCCCAGAGATCACTTCACCTGGCCTTGAATGGGAGCTGGGCAACCTAATCTAGAGTGTGGCTGTCCTTCCCCATTCTCTGGATTGTTTCACTCAGTGAGAAGAAAACGACTACACACTGATCAGATGCAACAAAACAATTTATTAAATGTACTCTGAGCAATGTACTATGATCTATAATCACATGTGTTCTAAGCAAACAATGTATTAGCCTATGACTAATCTGTATTTAGGCACAGAGAGGAGATTAATTAGGCTAGGTAAGGGTAAATTAGGGTAGGAAAAGTTATGTGACATTTCTCATCAATGTGCCTGTTCTAAGAAGGAGTCGAAGGTGGGGGACTTGCAAACTGAAGGGTTTCAGACTGAATGAGGAGAGCTCCAAAACCTGTCCTCCAGTGTTCTGGCTTTATACAGCTTTTACAAGTGGCTTGTCACGATCGGCAAGGAGGGGCAGGGTAAGCTGTTACAAGGTATACAAACTAAAATTTAAGTAGGAGTATGAAAAACACAGAGCTTTACCAAAAAGCAGAGAAACTTCCATTGGTTCCTTAAGACCTCATTTTCAGTTGCCAAAACATGAGGGACTGTTAATTGTCATGTGGTTTTATAGTCTTTGTATTTTTGCCAAAGGTGGCATTTTCTCTCTTCCCTGACAACAAGTGGTCATAGCTCAGCCCCTTGAATACTAGGCCACATGTAGTTAGGCATAGATAAGGTGAGTGGAGTGATGGAGGTTCATCTATAACCTTATCTGACTTGCATGGCTAGGAGCAGTTCTTGTTACTGACCAGATGATGGATACTGGACCTTGCCCTGTCCCATTGTCCAGTCTTGCATGACCTCTTCCCTTCTTCAGCAGGACATGCTTGGCCCATACTCCACATACAGTGGCATCAAGTAGTCACGTTTTTTCTTTTGCCTATGTACCAAAAAAGCGAAATCTGCCACAGACTCCCAGCTTAATAGGAATTAAATACATGAAATATCAATATTATTGTGAAAAGGAACTCTGAAGTCACAAATCTCATTGAATGACCTTCTCACATCAGTTTCAGCTGATTTTTTTTGTCATCCAAATTATTATAATTAAGAGTGCACCCATTAAAATTTTGTCATTTGTTAAATGGATGATGCTATTTTATTCTGTGGCCATTATGAATTTCAAGTCTGATGACAAAAAAATATCTGTAATTCTTCTTAAACATTGCTTGAAACCACAGAAGGAAGGTCACAGAAGAAAGGAGACAGATTAGAAAAAAACCATGTGAATTTAGTAATAACTTAACATGCTTGGTTGTTGCTAGATTTCTTTCTCAACATCTGATGTTTTCCCAGTAATGAGAATCTGTAAATACAGTGGAGGTAAAATATGGAAAAAATAATTGTGTGTATGAGCAAGCCAAGCAAGTTGGCCCTGTTTGTGAGTGAGAACATAAGATATGTTCATATCCAAATGAAGGCTAGAATTGTCTGAAAAGCAGAAAGAACCAAAGCAGATGTGTCTGCACCTGCATTTCCCAAAACAATGTCTTCAAGTAACTTAATTAAACACTGGCATTCTTAGTAAAGTCAGTGTTTCTGTTTTGTACTGTAGTCAATTTTCCAATTCCAAGTACGGAATCCTTGTTGCTGATCACATACTAGTTGTTTATTTTTGTTTCTGGATCCTTCAGACTTTTTTTACAGAGTAATCTGTCTGTCATGTATCCTTGCTATCCTTGGTGGTTTTTTTTTTTTTCCATTTTTAAACTTTATTTTCTCTTGCCTCTCTTTTCCCTTGCAAATTTCAGTACATACATGACACTGTAGCTATTTTAAATATCTTGTGGAAATTCACCAATTTCTTTGTAACAAGTTCCCATTTCTAAGCGCTACCTTGATACTGAATGATGAATGATACTCATCATGTGACCAGCAGGGAGAGAAAGTTGTCCCTCTATGCCCTTGTGAGGACCCATCCGGAGTAGTGCATCCAGGTCTGGGGTCCCGAGCACAAGAAAGACATGGAGCTGTTGGAGAGGGTCCAAAGGAGGGCCACAGAGACAATCAGACTCTCCTATGAAGGCAAGGAGGGAGCTGAGGGATCTGGGCTTGTTCAGCCTAGAGAAAAGGTGGCTACGGGGTGACCTCATTGCAGCATTCCAGATCCTAAAGAGAGCCTATAAACAAAAGGGAAGTAAACTCTTTAGAAAGGCAGATAATGGCAGGACAAGGGGAAGTGGTGCAAAGTTGAGGGAAGGAAGATTTAGGTTGGATGTCAGGGGCAAGTTCTTTACCATGTGAGGTGCTGGACCAGGCTGTCCAAAGAGGTTGTGGATACCCCATCCCTGGAGGTGTTCAAAGCCAGGTTGGATGGGGCCCTAGGCAGCCTGGTCTAGTACCAGATCTGGAGGTTGGTGGCCCTACCTAATGTCCTTGAGTTCCCTTCTAACTCAAGCCATTCTATGATTATATGATTCAGTGATTCTGTGATACTTCAGAAATTGGCTGGAGTTTGGAATAGATGAAAGTTGTATGATTCTTCACTTTGTCTTTTTATGTTTAGCCTTGCAATTTCTCTATAGGCAGCACCCAAAGCTTTTAATAAGGTAAGGGGAAGAGGTTAAGAAATCAAATCTGAGTGTAACAATATTTCAAGTACAGCAGCACAACAATTAGAAATCAAGCAGCAATAAGTACCAAATCTACTCTTAGGATGCACAAGCAGGAAATTTTCAAGAGATTGTACGTAAATGAATATATATCTGACTGAAGACAAATAGAAAAGATTCTGTCCACTGGTTGCTGGGAACATCTGAAAATGACAGTCCAATTCATAAAAAAATTTCTGTGTTCTAGTGTGGGTTCCTCATAACAATGGTCATGTTTCTGAACTTTCTTTTTCCCTAGATTCACAGAAAATGCTTATTACTTTTTCTTCAGTAATATCTAGAAAAATACAATTTCATTCTAAAATTCCATTTATTCCAAAAATGCATTTATGAAATGCAAATATACAAGTGTACAGAAAGATGCAGAAAGCCTGTTTAAATTCATTTTATAATGAAAACAAAGGAAAATGTGTCCAAGATAAACATTTCAACTACAACTTGAGAGAAATTGTTACTGAGATATTTTTAAAAAATCAACACCAAACACTGCTCTGTTATTATTTTTTTAATTTCTTCCCCAGCTTTTAGCTTTCAGTTTTCTCTATCCTTTTATAGTATGGCATTTATGATTACAACATAGTGCTTATTATTATAAATCAGTATAGTTACAGTATATCACATTTGTTAATATCTCCTCCACAAAGAGGAGACATTAACAAAACAACTGAGACTCCTGCCTGATTTAGGCTGAACAAATTTTGAGAGTTGTAAGAAGTCTAAGGAACTGGTTGTTCTCAGAAGGAGAATTTCTGAGATCACAGGCTTGAGGATATTTGCACAGTGATTTTGGCTTGAAGAGCTACAGAAGTAAGTGGAATTTTTGGGTCCACTTATATATTTTTCATTTATGAAAAGATTTGTGAGGAAAAAAAAGATGATTCATGAATGTGATGGAAGGAAGAATCTCTGAGACATTCATACCAGTGGTCTGGAAATGAAGGTCTGAGCTCTTGTTAGGTTTGATCTGAAGTTCTCAAGTCCAGATTCTTTTGAGATTCCGTCCATAATTAGCAGTGACTTACAGAACTCAGGATATTTTATGAAGACCTGACATGAAACTATCCCGTATGTTTCAATAAGGTATAAAAAAAACTCCACAAAAAAAACAGAATCTCACCAACAAAGCAAGCAAGAAGGCAAAAAACAAACAAACAAACAACAACAACAAAAAAACAAATAACAAAACATCAAGAAAAAAATATATTTAAGAGAAACGGTGAGTTTGGAAAAAAAATCATTTAATAGAATTCTTGTAATAGAAAGAAGCTGCATGTAAAACATCCTTTGCAAATCTATTCCTCCATAATGACAGAATTTACCTTAATGTGAAAGTTTAGAGGCATCATGCTCTTATATCAGATGGCCGTGTGATAAATACAGGTGCAACTGCTTTGAAAATGAACATATCACTGCATTTTATAAAGTTTTCAGATATGTGTGGAAAGTTTAAATTACAGTACTCTGAATCTTGTATGTGTCTGTATCATGACTATAGAATATTTTCTGTACACTTAAGCAATTACATTTAACATTTTTAGTATAACACATTTTCTTTGTTTCTTTCAATTAAAAGCATTTTGCAAGACTTGGTAAGCAAGAAAATGGGCTGAGGTTACATTTCCCTTATTGTAAAACTGAGTATCTAAAACATGAAAAATTATTTCCATATTACTGCTTTTCAGAAAACATTCTACATCCCGCAGTCATCTTTCCAGTTTGTCATTTCCCTTTTACCTGGGAAAATTTTCTCTCTTACTTTGAATCAAAACCACAAAATAACCCCTGATGATCTATAAAGAAGTATTTCCTCAAAAGATTTGCTGAAATAAATGCAGCATAAATATGCACATGGTTTCAATTTCTGGAGCAACACTAACATTTTTACTCAATTTCCTCTTAATTCTGCATCACTCACAACTCCCTTGATTCTGGATTCCTTTCTCAGCAGCCATGGATGGGGTTAAAGTAACACTGAAATGGAAGAGAGCTCAACCAGCTCATCCTGTGTAATAAAATCCATTCCACTGTGGTCCTAATTTCATCAACTAATACAAGTCAACATTGAACGTTAATGAGGAAAGGTTTCCAATTAGATACAGTCTGACACTGACCCAGCTTTTCAGTCACCTTCAATTGTCAGCGATAAAAAGGACGGTTCAATATGATATGGATCATTCACTCCAAATCTCCACAACTCATTTATGACAAACACAACTAACAGAGCATAGGGAACTGCTGAATTGTTTTCATTATGCTGGCACATTGGCTTTAGACTACAGTGGTAATGATCTTTAGTGGTTTTCCATACAGAGTGCCACTAATGAGCAAGCCAGGATGGTTTGATGAGGTGATGGTGACCCACATTTTCAAGTGATAATACTAGCAACATGATGGTACTTGAAATTCCCTATTATTTCTGGAAAGTAATTCACTACCAGAGTGTAGAGAGTTAGGTGGCTAAGCTGTTTGATAAAATGAGTACAGAAACTGAATAGCTCACTAAAAATGAAGTCTTTGTGAAATATGCCAGCCTTGTCTTTACCAGTAACTGTAAAATGTGTGTCTGCCCACCTTTCTATAAGCAGTTACTCAGAGTGGTATTGGCATATGCTAAGAGATCTAGGAATGTGTTAAAATACTGCACTAGTGCATTTTCCAGTGCAGTATTCCTTCACTTTCAAGCCCAGAGTACATATGGGTAATCGAGATTGGAAAAAAGTGGATGATGCAGGGACAAATAATCAGGGCTCGCTATAGCATAAGCTAAATCAGAACGACTTCAAGACTATTCTAAAGCCGTTGTTTTATAATAACTACTTGCACTGTGTTACAATCTGTAAGAATGGTAAGACAGTAAATTATGGCACTGCTATAATTACTACAACATAAGTAAGAGGAAATTTAATAACAAAATGCAAAATCTATCTTGAGACTATAAAATATAAGAGCTGTAGCTAACATTTTATTCCTTGAGACTGAGCAAAACTTTTACAAATTACTATGGTTGTTCCTTTCAAGATCTCTCAAACCAGTTCTTGTATCAGAATAGAATGAATCTATCTTTCAAAACTACAAAAATCATACAGATCTTAAAATCCATACAGAATTTGAAGTTCAATTTGATTTCTGCTAATGTAAATTATTCGCTGGAAAATGTATTCCAAGGATTAGAATACTTGGGGAAGAAGGCAAGATTAGGAAAGCAAAAGAATGCACTGAGATTTCCTATTTGGAGAAACAGAAAACTGGAGGTTTCCATCAAGGGGAACATCACAAGATGAAAAGAGTTTTAACAGTATCAAATATTTTCTGCAAAAATGAGCTCAACAAATATCAACTTAAAAAAAAGAAAAGAAACACACAAAGAAACAGAAGTTATTGTTTTTTTTTTTTCCAATTAAATTTTGATCGTAGTGTCATCCTTGTTGACTGTTCAAGTAAAAATTTTGTGGTTTTGTGCCACTAAAAAACTTACCTATTTGAATTAGTTATACACAAAACAAGGGAAAAAAGCCCATGCATTGTATAGGATTGATTATGAACATCCAGGAGGTACGCCAAGCACTTTTTTTAACAGTATGAAAACCGTTGATGAGTTTGAATGATTATAATTTATTTTCTACATATTTTTTAAATAGCTTATAAAAATATATCATTTTCTCTTGCAGCTAATCTGGAAAGAGTCATTAAGCCCATGGAAAAGATTAAGGTGTTTATTCCTGAAGTCTGTGTTTTTCACTTGTTGGTTATAATACGTCACCAAATGATATGTAAGGAAGCTTGTTAGTTGAAGCTTATGCTGGTTTCATAAAGTCATACAGCAATTCTGATATTTAGGGCTTGCCTATTCCCTGTTTTATCTGAAGTTTCAACCTTGCCTGAAATTAAGAATGTTCTAGTGATTTCCCTAAATAATTAATCACTGCTTATTCATCTATTGATTTCAAAATCACAGCATATGATGATTCTGCCACATTCTTCCTGGCCAGTTCTGCACCATACAAATCTGTCTATGGAACTCTACTTTCTTTAAAGGAAACAGAAGATTTCACCTCATGATGTTTTGCAGTCAGGCAGCCTGGCAGATGCACTCAGGTATCAGTACACGTTGCAGTGTGTCTATTTGAATGCTGTTAGTAACCAGAAATCATGTTCATTTTCATAGATTCATGGATCTATAAATTCACAGATACATATGATATCCTGAGGTGGAATGGACTTACAATATCATTGAGGCTAATTCTTGCGTTCACACAGGCCCATTCAAAAATTGAACAGTATATCTGAAAGTGAAAAGTCTAGTTTAGAACAGGCAGATCATACACACATCACATCATACATTTGTGATTATTCCAGTTATGCAATCAACCTATTGTATCCAGGTAACTCATTGACATGGTGTAATAGTGTGGCTTCTCTTTCATCCAGTCAGCTGATTAAGCTGATTCTTGTACTATGCTGGATACGCTATGCTTTCTTTTCCTTGGTGTGACCCTACTCTTATAGGGAACAGGAGCTCCCAAAAAGTGGGGCTTTACTGCAGCCTAAGGCAGTCACAGCCACTTCTGTGTAATATCACAGAAGTACTATCACATAAGTAGGTCAGGGCATGGGTCAGACAAACTACTGACCTTGATTCAATGTGATACACAGATGTGTGCCCTGTGCCCTGAATTTCTCTGATTTTTTTTTTTTTTTTTTTTTTTTT